>NC_088684.1:143150248-143463164 GCF_028017835.1 Emys orbicularis | reverse complement strand
GGAATTGGAGAGAGAACAGAGGGATGGAGGGAGGGGGATCCAAGATTTTCAGAGAGCCTGGGAAGGTCCATGCAGTGGAAGGAGAACAGGAGCAGGTCAGAGTAAAGGGGAGGAGTGGGTGGAAAGGGGGATCTCAGAGCATGGGGGAGGTAAAGAGGGGCAAGTGATCAGTGGTGGTGTGAGGGTGAAGGGGGAGCATGGAACAAGGGAGCGGGGCAGGGGGAGAAAGTGGGAAGGTCAAAGTGCAGTGGGTCAGGAGGGGAAAAGGGAAGGGGATGGGGTGGGCAGCTGGGTGGAGGTAGGAGAGGGGGCTGAGGCAATGGGACAGGAGGGGAGTCGGAGGCCCCCCGGGATCCTGTCCCTGGTCAGTGTCCTGGGCTTCCCCCCTGGACTCCTGCCCCTCTAGGATCCAGCCCCATGGCAGGGTTTCAGTGCTTCTCCCCACAGCGAGGGAGGGGGTGATCCTGCCCCCCACACCCCTGTCCCCCAGAGCTCTCTCAAGGCAGCCTTTAGGGGCACGCTCTTCCCGGGGTCTCTCCGCAGACCCCCGCCCTGGGCACCGCAACTGGGCATGGGGAAGGGGATGCACCTCCCTCCCCCCCCACACACAACCCCGGCCCCCTCCCCTGCACCCAGCCTCTCCCCCGGCCCCTCACCCAACTTCCCCTGCCTGGGCGCTCCCCGACCCGTGGGGGGGGGGCAGGGGCAACTGTCCACGGTGCCCGAGCGTCCCCCCTTCCCCAGCCGGGCCATGCCCCCCCGCAACCCGGTGCCAGGCGGCCCCCGCTACCTGCATCGCTCGCTTCTGCTGCTGCTGCTGCGGGGAGCCTGCCCGGGACCACAGCTCCGAGCCGCCTCCAGCCCCACCGCCAGCGGGACTCAGCGCCGGGACTCCGGGCCAGCGCTCAGCCCCCGCCCAGCGCCGAGCCAGCCCCTTAACCCTCTCGTCCCCGGCCCTCCCAAACCCGCCGGTCCCGGAACGCAACGCCCCCCCCCCCCCCCCATCCCCACACAGCCCGCACTGCAGAGTCCGGAGCGAGGGAGAGAGGGAGGATGGAGAGATACGGGTGCTGGGGCAGGGGAGGTGTGGATGGGGAGGGACGGACAGATAGATCCGGGGGGATGGAGAAACCAATGGATGGATACATAGAGAGGTGTGTATGGGGACGGCGAGATAGAGAGATGGAGCCACGGGGAAGGATAGATGTGCCTGGAGCTTGGCAGGGTTAGATAGGTGTGTATGGGGTTAGATAGGTGTGTATGGGGATGGATGGATGAACAGACTATGTATATGGAGATAGGTAGGTGTCATATGAGGAAAGATAGATGCATATGGGGATGGGTGGATAGATAGGTGTCTATGGGGATACATAGATGTGTAGGAGGATGGATGGATAGATTGGTGTCTATGGGGATACATAGATGTATATGGGGATGAATGGATAGGTGTCTATGGGGATGCATAGATGTATATGGGGATGGATGGATAGATAGGTGTCTACAGGGATGTATAGAAAGATGTGTATGGAAATAGGTAGGTGTCTATAGGGATGGATAGATGTATATGGGGAGGGATGGATATGTGTATGGGGATAGGATAGATGTGTATGGGGATGTTTAGATAGATAGATGTGGGTATGGGAATGGATAGATGTGAATGGAGATAGGTAGGGATAGATAGATGTGTATAGGGATGGATAGACATATATGGGGATGGATGGTTAGATAAGAGATGTGTATGGGGATAGGATAGATGTGTATGGAGATAGGTAGATGTATATGGGGATAGACTGATGTATATGGGGATGGATGGATAGATGGGTGTCTATGGGGATGCATAGAAATGTGTATGGAGATAGGTAGGTGTCTATAAGGATGGATGGATATATGGATAGATGTACATGGGAATGGATGGCTAGATAAGAGATGTGTATGGGGATAGGATAGATGTGTATGGGGATGGTTAGATAGATAGATGTGGGTATGGGGATGGAGAGATGTGTATGGAGATAGGTAGATGTATATGGGGATAGATCGATGTATATGGGGATGGCTGGCTAGATAAGAGATGTGTATGGGGATAGAAGGATAGATGTGTATGGGATAGATAGACAGACGGCTTATCTCAGGCTGTATAATTCACAGGCATCCTCCTTAACCCTTTCACTCACTCCCATCTCTTGCTCACCTCCTTATCCCTTCCATCCCATGGGTCACAGTGCTCTTACCTCCACCCCACTCTCAACCCCTCCCCTCTTTCTGCCAGGCTCCTAGGTTGCCCTTACCCCTTTCCATGCCCCATGGCTTTGCAGAACACACACCCTGAGCATGGGGCATGGCCCCTGTGCTGGCTACCTCTCCCGCCCTTATGCACGTGGTGAGCCAGTGGACAGTCTGTCCTAAGGCAAAGGGGGCGGTGTACAGGGTCATAGGTGCTGGAACTAGGAGTACGGGGGGTGCTGCAGCACCCCCTGGCTTGAAGTAATTTCCATCATACACAGGGTTTGCAGTTTGCTTCAGTTGCTCTCAGCACAGTTGTTCCAGCACCCCTGTCCAGGGTGAACACTTTGGGGAGGCAGGGCTGGCTTTGGAGCAGACACTCCCTTCAGGGTACCTGGCCGTCAGGTGAATGCCTTTCCTCTCAGGGGAGCGATGGCACTCAGATCCCTACCCCCTCACGGGATGGGCACAGTGGCCGAGCGCATGGCTCATTCCTTCAGAATGCATGATACTCACTTCTTTCCCTTTGTGGGCAGGAGAAGCAGCACCTTCCATGAAGGCAGGGGCCCTTCCTGTGAGGGGACCAGGACAGGTGCCCCTTCCTTCAGAGCCTGAGATGAGGAGGGAGATTTGGACGCTGATGGACCTGGAGGAGTCTGAGCTCCCAGGCCGGAGGTGATGGGAACTCAGGAGCAGCATCTTCAGAGAATGCACGAGGCACAATCGACCAAATCCAATGCTCGGCCAAATCCATCGAATTTGGCCCATTATGGCTTGAGCAAGGCTTCAGCTGTGAGCATTGGAGGAGGGTTTTTTCCCTCATTTGCTGCTATAGATTAATGGTGCTCTGTGGCTCCATTCTGCACTGTAAAAGAGGGGCTAACAAACCTTCCTTCCCCTGCCCCCTGTGTCTGTATTGTCCACTGAGAACTCTGCAGGGCACGACCACTCTCTCATGATGTGTCTATACAGAGCCCAGCATGACGGGGCCTGCAGATGCTCCTGAAATTCAGTTAACAATAAAGATGCCGAGATCTTTTATGTGGTGGGTGCAATTCACCGAGCACCTCCTGGGACTGGAAACATAAGACTTGGCAGGCCGAACCGAGCAGTCAGCGAAGGCACAAAATACCAGTGTTCAAAAAACAGCCCAGGGAATCTTTTGTTCTGCCGACTGCACGTTGTCGGCACCGCCTCCCTCATTAATCCACCCATCCCCCCGCTCCATGCCCTCGTTTGCACTGGGTAAACAGCTCCTAATAGCACCTTTGCCCTTTCATTCAAACAATGGCGTCTGGGCCCCAAAAGAACGTTGAGAGCCACTGAGGGCCTGAGTTTACTGGTTGCGAGGCCAAAATATTACAGCCCTTAAGACAAGCGGGTTCATTTTCCCTTCCCATCCACTTGTAACTCCTCAGAGGCAGGCATGAGAGGGTTTTGCGGGCCACATCCTCAGCTGGTGTTAATCAGCGAAGCTCCATTTACATCAATTCACACCAGCTGTGGAGCTGACCCTGTTTGTTGCTTCATCGCAGCCTTTTGGTTTTGAACCAGGCTGTTGTTGTTGGTTTCACCCACATCTAAACGTCTCCCAAAACATGTTGCTTTTTGATCCAATTTCACATAGAGAAAAAGGAAAGGAAGCATTTTGATAACATCCCAATGGCTCGTTTCCACATTTATGGAGTGGAACAGCTCCAAAAGGCATTTCAAAAATGAAATTCACTGGGGTTTTTTGAATATCATAAAACAGTTTTTTAAAAGCTCAGAATTGGAACGCAGTGGTTAGATTTTATCTCAACAAAAGGACAGGCAATGAATCCCCCCCACCCCCCCAGAATGGGCCTGTTGACTTCCGTGGGACTGAAAATTAAGCATGTGCTTAAGTGAGCCGGGTCTGAAAACTTTAACCCCAGGGGGATAAACGATAATGAGCAATCCAATAGAAAAGCCAAGTGGTCTGTAGCAATGTCAGGTCCATGGGCTGATCTGATGAGTACAATAGAGGCTCAGCACCACGCAGGATTCCACTCATTGTAGAGTGGTGCAAACAAAAATCAAACCCTAAGAGCTTTGCTCTTTAGAAAATGTTTGGTTTTGTCAAAATTCAAAACTGCGGAATTTCCCATGAGACAGAAAATCCAGAGAGAGAGTTTACAATCAAAAGACTCTACAGAGCTAGTCAAAGGACTCAAGTGTGGTGTAGTATGTGGACTACAAAATCAAGGGAACTGGGTGCTAGCCCTGCCTCCATTCCAGACCTAATCCAGTTTGGAGGGTGGTATTTGTGGAAGCAAAGTGATGACACGTTGCTTCAGTTTAATATCAGATCATGTAAGTATTCTCTCAATCTGGCCTGAGAGTAGGAGAACAAACTCCCTGACCAGCTGTGATCCTAAATGCATGCACCTCTGAAAGCCTTTAGAAGCACTTAGCGCCAAATTTACAATGGCATTTAGGCGTCTGACCAAAGCACCAGGGTTTTCAAAATCCAACCCTTCCTACTTTGCCTGCGAGTGCTATGAGATGGATAAAGACACCTCCTCTTCCTTATGTTCTCAGTGTTACATGATGAAAACATATGAGCTCACTGGGATCTGGCTACGCAGAGCTGGCAACCCTATTGTATTTATTTGGACTGAGAGCTATAATTGCATTCTGAGGCTCCCTCTCTGACAGCAAGTAGCAGCTGTTTGTGATCTGCGTAAGTGTCTGTTGGTGAAGCAGACGTAGGGAAGTGTATCGGTAGGAAAGGAGTCCCAGGTCAGTGCAGTGGGACTAGGAAGTGAATCTTTATCCCTCTGTTCTGGAGAGAGGGATTAGAATAAGAAATTGAACACAGTTTGCATTAATAGCAAAGCAACTTGGTCTGATAGTAACAGCAAGGATCTCAAAGAGTTTACAGCAAGGACCTCAAAGTGTTTACTAGCCCCATTTTACCAAGGGGGAAATGGAGGCAGGGAGAGAAGAAATGATGGCAGATCTGGGACCAGAACCCAGTCATCTCAAGTGAGGGCCACACTCAAAGGGCTAAGATAGTTTGTTACGCACTAACCTAGATCAGCAATCAATAATTTGCGCTGTCTTGGGGGTCTAGAAAGCAGGGCCCTGTTGTGTTGTGTGCTGTATAGACACACAACAAAGGTCTGGTCTGAAAAGCTGCCAATCTGAGTGCAAGACTAGACAGACAACAGTTGGATAGACACAGGGGGAGCACAAGGAAACAAGGAAATGACAGTGCCCCGTGGGATAAGTAATGGTCACAACACACCCACTGCCTAATCACTAGCAAACTGTAGCGCATTGCTGCTCTTTAGCTTAAGCCGTAGTAACTGGTGGTTTTAGTGCTAGAGGTCCTCAGTTCAGCCCCCAGTGTATCGCAGCCGTCACATAAGTATCGCCGCAGAGGAAGGCTGGAAGGAGGACAGTAAAATGGCCTTGCTGCGGATACGTACAAGCAACCTTTCCCATGCGTGGAAGAAAGCGTTCTGCCTCTTGATTCGTTTCTTTAAACTGAACGGAACTAGTTGAATTGAGCCAAACTTTGATCGAAAAAAGAAAAGAGGGGAAAAAATTCAAGCCCATTTTCCCAATTCCCCCCAGTTTTTTCAAGTAGCTGATTGACATTTTTCAAGTTTGCAAATTTCCATCGAAATTTCTAATTTCGTCGGGAAAAATGTTCAGCTCAAATGCCCCAAACTATTTTCATTCCCATTTTTCAATCAGCTCTAACCTTTCATTTGGTGTTTTTCTCCTTCTCCTCTTAGCTATTTTCTCCTCGTCAGGCTGGCGCTTTTGAACTATCTTAGCATCCAAGGCCTTGATTGAGCCAAGCACTTAACTTTAAGTATGTGAATGGGCCTGTTGACCTCGGTGGGACTGAAAATGAAGCATGTGCTTAAGTGAATTGGGGCTGAAAACTTTAACATAAAGTGGATGAAAGGTAAGGAACAATCAGACAGAAAAGCCAGGTGGTCCATAGCAATTTCAGGTCCAGGTGCTGAGCTGATAAGTAGATATGCTCAGAACAGCTCAGCATTCTGCTCATCCCAGATGATGCAAACAAACATCAGATCCTAAAATCTTTACTCAACTCTACAGCTGGATTATATTATTCCCGGTGACTAAATTATTGGATGATTTAAGCCCTGTTTTTCTGGTCAAGAACCATTCTCCGATGGATCAGGATTCCTGTGAATAAATCCAGTATCATTTTGCATCCACCAAATAGTCCTCACAAACAGACTTTTACCTAGAGGATGTTTGCAACCAGTTGCTCCCTAAATCACATGGTAACCCTCTCTGCTCCCTAACTGAATGACTGAAACTTTTCAAACAGGAAGATAGTGAATGACACCCTTTCTGGTGAGAATTTTTGTTGCCAATACGTGAAAGTTTCCGGTTCGGCAATGAATAGACCATTTGCCCGGATACTCAGATACAACGAAAAAACCATATCTCAAACTTATATAGCACTCTTCATCAGTAGATCTCAAAGCGCTTTACAAAGGATGTCGGTATCATTGTCCCCTTTTTACAGAAGGGGAAACCGAGGCACGGAGTGGCTAAGCGGCTTGCCCCAGGTCACCAGGCAGGCCAATGGCAGGGCCATCTAGATCTGAGTCTCAATCCAGCGCTCTAACCACTGCAGCTACCAGCACAGCTGATTTGCTTCAGCTAATCACAAAGATATTCACCAGCCCATTGTTCAGCCAGCTGTACCCAGGCAAAACGCTCAGTGACTGGCAGGGGGAGTTTTGCCTGAGTAGTAAGGACTGTGCAGCATCTGGGTAAAGGAGCTTGGAATTTGGTCCAGGGTGTTAGAATCAGGTTCCTGGGCAGAGATGCCTTAGAAGTAGGCCGGGGAGCTGCTTGCATGCTCAAAGAGATGGTCACAACCCCCCAACGCCTGACCTGCCCCTTTATTGCCATTCTCAGTGCTCTTCAGCGCCGCCTGCTGGAAGTGTTAAAGAGCGACTTTGTGCCCAGCTGGTACCCAGACGCCAGTCCCAGTTGTGCAACGCTGGGGCGTCATTTGGGACAGTTAGCCCACAGGGTGTCGCCATTTGCTCCTGATCTCAGCCTGCCAAACCCGGGGCAGGGTCTTATTTTTACTTACCCTGTCTTCAAACATCTTCTTATGGGGGACTGATGGACGATTGTCAATCAATGTGCAGCGGAGGCGGGAGTCACTGGACAGCCAGGGGTAGGTGGCGGGCAGATCCAGAGTCAGCCGCGGCCGTTCAAAGCGTCGCTGATGCTGACTGCAGATCTACAGTTATTCCCATCTGGTTCCTCTTGCCGTGCCACGTACAAGATGCAAATAGGGACAGAGAGATCCTGGCAGCTGCTTTTGTCTTTGTTCAAACATCCCCGACAAAGGAACCATCCCTATGCCAAGTTTACCTTTCGGGCCATTATTCCCTCTCTGTGACATGCAACATGGCCAGCCTACGGCTGCTAGTTTCCATGGAAACAGAACCCATAGCATCCCCCTTCCCTCTCGCTCGCTCTTTTTTAAGGAAGCCAATTAACGTAAAATAAAAATCCCTTTAAAAACGGGACTGGAACTAGCCGCTTCCTAGCATCCAGGGGAAAACTTAAAGGGGAAGTTCTCCACTTCCAGGCACTGGAGGGGGAAAGACCTGGGCTCTGGGGCCCAGGAGAGCCCAGCAAGTCTATTTTAGGTGCTTATCTGCCCCCCCCCCCATTGTTGTTTTATCCACACAACACACCTGTGGAGCAAGGCAGTGCTGTTATGCCCATTGTACAGGTGGGGACCCGAGGCACAGAGTCCTGCAGGACGTCTATGGCAGAACAGGGAGTTGAATATGGGTCTCCCAAGTACTAGCCCGATGCCCTAATCTTTCCTCCGAAAGAGCCTGGCATCACAGGAGATCCCTGCAAACAGATCCCTGTGCTTTGGGTGGCTGCATGCTGCCCTAACTGACCCCTGCAAATAGATCCCTGTGCGGTGTCACCGGAGATTCCCACAAACAGATCTCTGGACTCTGACAAAGGAGATCCCTGGCGGCATTTCCCTTGTTTACTGCATCAGAAGAGATCTCCTGTTTGTTGCATCTTAGGAGAGCCCTGGAGGCAGTTCCCTGTGCCCTGTGCTAGAAGAAAGCCCTAGGAACAGATCCCTATTTTAATCCACTTTCAAAAATTCGCCTAAGGAACAGATCCCTGTTTTCTGCCTTGGAATAAAAAGATTCCCAAGGGCGGGATTCCTGGATAACGCAGATTCACACTGGCCTCACCGAAGGCTGAATTATAATGAACAACAACATGAACTGGGTGGAATCTCAATAGCAAACATTGTAAACAGAGGAACCAACCTCATGCGCCATTAGACACTGGGGCGGGTGCAGTCTGCTCCTTTCCAAACAAGGTTTCTGTCGAAATTCTGTGCAGCACCATTTCATGCTGACATCAAAGGCGTGATTACAATAAACAGGCTGGAGCATCCTGGCTGCAGCAATAGAAGTCAGTTTCCTTTGAAGAACATCCAAGCAGTACAGCTATTTCTTACCCCCATTAAAGTCAGGATGAGCCCTTATATCGGGCCATGCGTATGAGGGTCTCAAAGCACCGTACAAAGGCATTATCATTTTCACTATTGTTTAGAGGGGGGAAACTGAGGCACAGAAAGGCCAAGTGACTTGCCCAAAGCCATGCAGTTGGTCAGTAGTAGGAAAACAACCCAGGTGTCCTGACTCCCAGTGCTGCATCCACTAGCTGTGAGTCCTTTCTGTTCTCCAGGCCAAATTCTGCAATGCCCCGTCCCACAATTCAGCTGCTCATTTGAGTAAGGGCTGCAGGATCGGGCTCTAATTTAAGGCCTGATCCTGAAAGGTGCTGAGCATCTTCTCTGAGTACCTTCAATACCCATTGACTTTAGTGGGAGCTGAGAGTCCTTAAGGGATCAAGTCCTTAGACTGTTGGCTCTTTATGGCAGGGGCGTTGTTCTTCTCTGTGTCTGTGGGCAGCCATGCACAGCCTGGAGCATCATGGAGAAATAACAATAGCCACCACTAGAGTTGGTCCAGGGCAGTTACTTCCCCACCTGGACTGGAAGGAGAGTGAGGCGGGGGGCTGAGTTTGGGTTTTTTGAGGCTATCCCAGGGTTTGGATCCACACCCCAGTTCAGATCCCCCAGGAGAGCCTGGGCCCCAGTGGAGAAGGCGGGCTTCGTGTGTATTTCTTATAAATATCACGGACACTTCAGTTTGCCGGCGTGATGTTAGCCTGCCTGGCTGCATAGAGTCAAATCAAAGGGAGGAAATGGAATCAAAACAGCGAGAAGGGGCTACCATAGGCAATCCCAAGGGGAAACAACGGGGAAGGTATTAAGTGGGAAATAGCCCCAACTGTGGTGCCCACTAGGCAGGCAAAGCTTATCCTTTCCAGGCCAAATCTAGGATCAAAGGGACTTTGAAAACCTAGAGGGGGTGTCTACACGGCAGCTGGGAGCGTGCTTCCCAGGGCAGATGGACGGAGGCGCTAGCTCTGCTCGAGCGTGCTAAAACTAGCTGTGCGGCTGCAGCAGCATGGCCTACCCGCCCCAGTCCAACCAGGCCTGAGCCCCTGGGTACGTCCTCAGGCAGCCGGCCTGAGCCACCGCAGCCACGCAGCTATTTTTAGTGTCTACCCAGGCTGGGAAGCAACCTCCCAGCTGGAGCACAGAGGTTGCCTGAGAGATGCACAGAAAGAGACACAGAGGCTGCAGTAGCGAGATGGGGGTAACTGGGCAGAAGGGAGCTTGCAAGGGAAGATTAAGTGGCAGTAAGCAAATAGGCCTGTTTAGCTTTCGACCTGCGCTCTGCCTGCTTTGCACAGACGATGCGCTGTCTGTGTCACTGTGTCACTGGCGGATGAGGTTTGCTGGGGCTGAATCCAATCGGGCCCGTCGTGTTTGTATGGGTGAGAAATAGGAAGGATTCAGAGCCCTTGAGAGAGACCAAACGACTCTAAAGCACAGGTCAGCCTGTGATCGCGACAGCCCCACCAAGTGGAAATCTCAGCGACTCGTAAGACTCCGGCCCCATCTGAGCTGAGGGTGGCTCCGAAGAGAGACGGGGATTTGAACGTGAGCCCCCTGAAATGCTGAGTTTGGGATGCTGGTTTGGCCTCGTCTCTCCTGACAAGAAATACAATGCGCTGAAGGGCCAGCAGGCCAAGTCGAATGGAAGCAGACAGCTCAAAGGGACCCAGGAGGGGTGCGGAGTTTGCATTTCACAGGGGCTCTGTCGATAGAAAGGCCATTTCAGAAGAGTGAGAGACAGGCAACGCGCAAAGACTCCGGCGTTTGGTCAGCTGGGTCACACGGTAACTGTCTGCTCCCCGACTGGACGAGTGAAACGTTTGCAAATTTGGGTTCTGCTCGGGAAAACATCAGAGACCCTGGGCTCCTTCTCTGTATCCCCTGAGACTGCAAACAGGGACCGGCGATGCCAGGGGAAGCATCGTCCCATCTCGTATTCACACCTGATTTCTGGAGCTCTTTGCTCCAACTGGGGAGAATAAATTCCCTGGTGGGATTTTGGCTTTTGGGATTTTGGCTCAGATGGAAGCGGCAATGCAAGAACAGGGCAGAAAAAGTTATTCTAATGTTTCATCTTGTCTGGGTTGAGTCCTGCAACTAGCAAAGGTTTGGATATATGTGCATGTCCACATGCTTATGTCCATGTGCATGTGTGTCTGAATGTACATGTCGGAGCCTGCATGTGAAGGAACATCCATATTCCAGTGTGCATGGTCATGTGTACACACACACACATATCCATTTTGTGTACATTGTCCATGTGTCTGCACATCTATGTTCCTTTCTGAACATTCACGTGTGGATATATGTTTGTGCATGTACCTTGGTGCCCACCCCCATGTTTATGTACCTGTCCATGCACATTGATGTTCATTTGCATCCGTCTTTGCGTGCATTTACATATGTGCACACATATATGTTCATCTGCACCATGTTCACAGGTATGTATGATGTCATAACTATAAAGGGAAGAGTAACAGCCCTCATGTATACAATACTATAAAATCCCTCCTGGCCAGAGACACCAAAATCCTTTTACCTGTAAAGGGTTAAGAAGCTCAGGTAACCTGGCTGACACCTGACCCAAAGGACCAATAAGGGGACAAGATACTTTCAAATCTTGGTGGGGGGAAGGCTTTTGTTTGTGCTCTTTGTTTTGGGGGTTGTTCGCTCTTGGGACTAAGAGGGACCAAACATCAATCCATGCTCTCCAAATCTTTCTGAACAAGTCTCTCATATTTCAAACTTGTAAGTAACAGCCAGGCAAGGTGTGTTAGTTTTATCTTTGTTTTCTCAAATTGTAAATGTTCCTTTTGCTAAAGTGTTTACCTCTGTTTGCTGCGTCTGATCTCAGTCACACCGGCGAAGGCTCTTGGCTTCACTGGATTTCCCCCCTGGTATCAATGAGCTCACATTCAGGCCCACACTCTCCATTTGTACAAACCACACAGCAGCTCTCTGCTCCCCGGAGTGACTGTTCTTAACACTGCCCCCCATTCAGATCTCACAGCACTGTACAAAGATGGGGCACAGGGTCATTTTCCACATGGGGAAACTGAGGCACAGCAAGAGCACAAATGGCTTCTTTCTCTCCCCCCACCCCCAGAGGTCACTCAGCAAGCTAACAGCAGAGGTAGGATTAGAACCCACATCTCCTGATTTACAACCTCACCCCCCTGCCTGCTGGAGCCCAGCCTCCGTATCCAGAGAGCTCCGGTCTTTGGCTAAATGGGACTCCAGGGGCAGGTTTGAAAAGGGCCTGACCAGGGATCAGCGATGGGCAGTGCTGAGCGCCTCCTAGTGGAGTCAACTCCCTGAGTCACAGAGGTTCAAGCCTCTGCGGAGCCCCTGGCAGCATCATTTGGGGTGACATTCCACCCCCGCCATGCAGAGGGCCAGCCTAGGCCTCATGCTGGCCCTCTGCCCAGTGGGGAGCTTTATCCAGCATGCTCAGCACCTCTCCTGATTTGACCTTAACTGCAAGACACTCACTGCCTGACCGGCTGGGCATCTGCAGTGGACCCTCCCGCTGCCTTCCCCTTGAACTGCATGTCGGGGATGGGGGGAGGGGAAGACAGAAATGCTTCCCAGCCCCTCGCAAACCAACTCTCCCTAATCCAACTTAATCTCAGCAGCACTGATTAAAACCAACTCTCGCTTTTTAATCTCTGCCTGAACCTTCCTCACCGCCCCCTCCCCACCTTCTCCTCCTGAAGCCAGCTCCAATCTGTCCTTAGTACTGCAGCACGCGGCACAGTGCCTCCCTCTGGTGCGCACATAAACCCTGCAGAGCCCCTGGTGCTAGCCAGCATTACCTGCCCCTGCCTTTTCCATTTTAAATGCATTTGCTCTTAACCACTGTGCAATATCCAGACACCGGACTGGAGGGGCTTCATTGCTACACAGAGCAAGCAAGTCATGGGATGTAGGATCAGAAGGGATCGACTGGAAGATCAACTCCAGTGCCCTACTATTTCAGGCAGCCCTGTCATCGTCCGGTTCATAAACTTATCATGCTCCATCTTCTGCTGTCCCAGACCCTCCATCCTCCGCTGGTTAGGAGCCTTCTTGGGCTGGAAAAATTTCACCCGGCTCTGCTTTTTCACAGCCTCTGCTGCCTCTGAGCACAGCAGCAACCAGAATGATTCCAGAGCACAGGGCCCAGAAGGAATGCCTGACCCACCAAGAGGCGGCCGAGGGAATTTACGGACTGGAGGGAATGGCTTAATGCCAGCTGAGACTCGGGTTTGAATTACACAGATTCCCTGGGACCGTCATTCCTGCCCCGCAGCTCTGAGTCAGCCTGCCAGCCTGGTGCGGTGCTTACCCTGAGATCCAGTTCAATCCAATCAGAATGTACGTGGCCTGCCGGGCAAGTGTTGGAAAAGGGTGTGAAAGAGACAGATCCCCGAGGGGCTCTGTCAGAGGTTCTAGGCCAGTTTATGTTGGCTGAGGGCACGTGGGCGTGTGTCAGTGTGTGTGTGTGTGCACCCGTGTATCAGCGAGGACGTGTGTACTGCTGGGTCAGTTTACCAGGGCCGCCCAGATGGGGGAGCAAGTGGGGCAATTTGCCCCAGGCTCCGGGCCCTGCAGGGGCCCCCACAAGAGTTTTTCGGGGCCCCTGGAGCGGGGTCCTTCACTCGCTCTGGGGGCCCTGGAAAACTCTCGTGGGGCCCGGGCCCCCGGAGCTTCTTCCGCTCCGGGTCTTCGGCAGCAATTTGGCGGTGGGGGCCCCCCTGCCGCCAAAGACCCCAGGCCCCCTGAATCCTCTGGGCGGCCCTGCAGTTTACACATGCGGGTTTGCATCAGTGTGCGCACGTGTTCATGTGTCTGTGCGCTCACAAGTGCGTGTGCATGCAGCCATGTGCAAATGTGTGCCAGCTGGCGTATGTGTGTGTGTGTGTCGATACATATTTGTGTAAGTGTGGACATGCACCTACACATCTGAAGCAGCATGGCCTAAGGAATCACTGTGAGACCTTGGACCTTCACTGCCTCAGTTTCCCCAGATGTGCAATGCAGCTCCCTCCCAGGGGATGGGAAGGCTGAAGCTGTCACCGTCCGTGGAGGGCTCGGAGGAAGCACAAATGGGGAGCACTGTGGCTGCTGCCCCTTTCACTGCTGGGATGAGCATCTCTGCTCAGGCAGAGGAGCTGGCTGGAGGGGCCCTCGCTGGGCGGACGGGCTGGGGAAGTGTTGGCAGGAGCGCTCCTTAGCAGAGTGGTTTCCCTGGTAATTGGGGCTGTCAGCTGCTCTCTCCAGTTATCTTCCCCCTGCACAGCTGACTTGAGGGATGACAGAAAGTGAGCAGCTTCTCCCCAGCCCTCCCCAACCGTCCCAGCGACGCGCTTGGAGGGGAGAATCCCTGCCACGCTACCGGGGCCCTTTGGCTTTCCTCAAGCATCACAGCTTCCAGGGAGTCCACAAAGCCTCAGGGCCAAGGCGCTGCCTTCTCCCTGCACCAGCCCGTCAGGGGCAGTCAGAGGTTAGAGCCGCGGGATGTTAGCGAGAGTCACTGTGCTAGGAGAGTAGGAACAAGATAGGGTGGGGGGTGTCTATCACCAAAGACAAAGGCCCAGGTCCTCAAAGGTATTTAGGCGCCGAACTCCAATGGGCCAACGCTCTTTGCACTGATGCAAAGCCTGAAGACGTCAGTGGTAAGACTTGGTCCCCCGTCCCCTCTACAGCCTCTATTCCTGTACTATCCGAGCACCTCCCAAACATCAGTGTTGGCACAACCAGGACATGGGCAGTCCGGCCTAGTGGGTAGGACCAGGAGTCGGGCTGAATAGTCAGAGCAGGAGCCGGGCCTGGTGGTTGGAACAGGAGCCAGGGCCAGAAACCGTGAGTAAGCCGAAGGTCTGAACCAGAGTTAGGAATCGAGAGTCTAGTCAGAGATCGCAGCCGGAGTCAGGGATCAGGAGTCAAGCCAAGGAACAGAGCTGGGCTCCGAAGCAGGGAACGAGAGCGGGGTCTGTTGTAGCAGCAGGCCGGGTACTGCCGGGTTGCCCAGACAGCTTCCTGGAGCACCCTCCATGGTTAAATAGCATGCTTGGCGCAATCAGGGGCCACGGGGAGGATGGGGGGGCTGCTGATCTGGTTTCCATGGGCGGCACTCAGTCTCCCAGGGTTTACAGAGCATGGATGGTGGCTCTGCTGTGGGTGGAGGTGTGGAAGCGTTCATCAAAACTCTGCAGACCTGGGTCCTAGTGCTGGGTATCCTTATAAATGTATTTGTTCTCACCCCCTCTTGAAAGGCAGAGTATGCCACTGGTTCCCATCTGTAACGTGGGGATGTGTCTTCACTGGCTAACTGGCAGCTGGGTTAGCCCAGCCCGGGTGTGAGCTTCCCCTCTGTAAAGCCCTCCCTGCCTGGCTGCATCAGCACACGGCGGGGGGCGTGTCCCAGGGTTCTTTGTGCTGAGACACGCTAGGATTTCCCCCCCAGTCAATTGTGGGGGAATTTGTCGGTTCACTGGGGACAATTCTGGGAAGGGCGCTGGAGGCCTGGCAGCGCTCAAGTGAGTTTTGCCTGCATCCTCATTGCAGAGTAGTTACGGGTTCCAGCCAGCGCTCTAACCCACGCTCAAAGCTGGATCGGCTAGCCTGGACTTAAAGCACCTCCAAACCCGAGTCAGACGTACTGTGTGCACACTAGGGAGTTTGGGCTAAAACCCAGATAAGATCCTGTGACCATCTGAACCCCTATGTTCACCCCTTTTACAAGACTGTGATACATTTGGTACGAAGTATGGCTTGTGAGGTTGAAAACTCGTAATTTGCTGATTATTATTGTCCTGGTAAAATATGTGTGGCAAGTGTATGTAAAATTGTAAGACTCTACTGTGTGATATTACTAAGACAACATGTCACAAACCAGTTCCCCAGAGACAAAAGGCTAGCCGACGCCTTGGCCAGAAATCAAATGGACCATCACCTGGTTGAACGTTCTTTGGCAGGAAAGAGGGTGTGGGTGAAAGAGCAACATCTTGACAAAGAAACAGCTTGGGGTTCCCATCTACACAGACTTTCTGTCTCTTCAACCTCAGCTGGAGGTGATTCTCAAAGAAGAGAAAGAATTATAAGAAGGGAGAGAAGATACCCTGAATTATCTCCCCCTTTCTCTCTACCCATAGCATCGGCAACATCTGAAGAACAAGGAAGCAGCACTGGACTGGGGGAGAGATCCTGACTGAAAGAAATTCAGCCAGTAAGACTGTTGGAACATGGGGGGAGAGAGACTTTGCTTTGAATTCACTTAGCTCATTAAGTTGGCATTTGTTGCATTTTATTTTTATTTTCTTTTAACCAATTCTGACTTTTATGCCTCCTTACTTGCGGTCACTTAAACTCTATCTCTTTGTAGTTAATAATTTTGTTTTATTGTTTTATCTAAACCAGTGTTTGGGAAACGCCATTTGGGAGAACAGAATGTGTTTGAATTTGAAATGACGGACTTTATATGAGCTTGTATTGTCCAGGAGGGAGCTGGGCAGTACAAGACACACATTTCTGCGGGAAAGTCCAGGACTGGGAATTTGCTGGTGTTGCTCTGCAGTGTAATTCATGAGTCGCTGCCCATATTGCTCAGACTCTATGACTAGGAGTAACTTACATGCTGGAGGCTGTGTGTGGGCAGACCAGGAGTGGTAACTCTCACAGCAAAGCAGTATAAAAGAGTGGAGAACTGAGGGGTCCAGATTGTACCCTGAGTAATGTCACAGATCCTGGGCTAACTGTGCAGTGAAGACATACCCGAGAGGTTAAGTCAGTTGCCCAAGGTCACACACAGAGCCTAGACTAGAGCAGGACATTTGTAGGCTCTCCCCAGTCCCAGGCTAGCCTTCCTCTCCAGCCTGGCCCTCTGACACGGATCCACAAGGACGGATGCCTTGGGAATCCACTGTGTTTCGAGAAAACAGAGAGGATTTATCCCATCCACCACCGACCCTCACCCATCCCTCCCCTCCAGAACAGAGCGCCAGAATGGATGCACAAAGCAGTCACGGTTAGAAAAGGGGCCAGTGCTTTAATAGCATCAGCATCCTCCAGCACTGACACCCCTTTGTACCCTAAATCCCAATGCCGGGGCTTTCCAGGATGGGTTAAAATACAACAGGACCTTGGTAGCCTGCCCTTTGGCAGAAAAGTCCAGAGAAGCATGAGGACCCATCTTCACCCCAGAGAGAGCCAGACCAGTGTCCTTTAGGTGCCTAGAGTTGGGGACAGAAGGGGCGATCTCCCAGCTAGGGGTCGAATTTAGACCCGTGTCCTCTCCTCTGGCAGCAGGGGTCCTGCACCACCTGGAGGAGTCCCCAAAGACCCAGGTAGGTTTTCACCCAAGCAGCAGTGACAGGATGTTCTGTGAGCTTGGTGCTCCAGAGCCGGGCAGGGACAGCAGACATAGAAGCAAGAGTCCCAGCGAGAGCCCTGACCTGGGAAGCAGAGACGAGCCCCAGCTGCAAAACTGAGATCTGGACTTCACATCCCCCCTCACCCCATCTCCTGGGATCTTTGGAGCAGAGGTTTGTGTGTGGCCCATTAGCGAGCCAATGACCAGGGTGCCGGGTTCAGATCCAGATCTGGGTTTTGGCAGCACTGGGGAGCGTTTGGCTCTGGGGAGATGGTCCAGGCTCATCTCTAAGGGGAAGAGCCCTGACCAGTCATCAGGTCGTATATGCATCCTCTTAACCTGAATGAGTGAGAGCCCTGGATTCTGGCAGGGCACGGTGGCATTGCAGCCCAGTGTGTGTGTGTTTGCAGAAGGCCAGGGAGGAAGATGAGCGAGCCAGGCAGGCTCACTCACTCATAGATCCTAAGAAAAACTTGCTGGAACCATAAAGCAGCCTGAAGCCAGGAGGATGCCGCAGACATGAATTAATCCGGGAGGTAACATGGGCATCGGTGGGTTTTAATGGCTCCCCTTTGGGATGGCTGGAGACGTCGAACCCTGGAGGGGTGCTGCTATGCGGCAGGAATTTTCCCTTCTGCCTTGCTGTGCTGTGCAAATCCACTGGTGCTGCAGTGAGTGGGGGTCACTAGAGGGGGGTGCTTGGGAGAAAGAGCTAAGGAGTGGGGTCATTGCAGGAGTCTCCTCCAGCAGCTCAGAAGCAACATGGGGAAGGTGAGGCAGAGTGGAAGGGAAGTGTCTCTGATGGGGGTGGTTCTGGCACTGGGAGGAATCCAGGCACTTTCCCCAGGAGACCTACAAGTGAAAGGACTCATTAGCAGTTACCTGGGGAGATATGAACAGACTGGACCCCCCCAGAACACCTGTGATGGAAACCTATGGGAGAACTCGGGGGGCAGCTTCGACTCAGGGGTGTGGGCGACCTTCAGAAATATTTGCAACATGGCAGCTTGGTATCCACAAAGAGTCCCATGGCACTGAGGTATAGGATCCCCAAGAGAAACCTTGGTTCAGGGGTCCAGGAGCTCTGAAGAGGACCTGCAAAAGAGAGGTCCAAGAATGTCCATCCCCAGGTGACATCAAGGTCCCAGAGCCCACCTAGAGCTTGCCTGGGACCAGTGGTCTGTAGTTCCAGGACTCCTGGGGAGCCCCAGGACTCTCAGATTCAGGAGTCCTCCACCACAGAGATATGAGTTCCCAGATTAATTAGTTTCCCCCTTACCTGGAGATGCCGGAGACCCCTTCCTATAGCTTGAGAGCTGTAACGCGGGGGATGTGGAAAGGATAGGTCTCCTCTGAGGCAGTAGAGCTGCAGGTGGTGGGGAAGAAAAGGAGAGAGCATAAGAGAGAAGCCAATATTATCTCTGTTGTCACCTTGCAGCCAGTTAAACACCTGCCAGGCTCTGCCCCAGAGGAGGCAGCATTACTCTGGTGGGTAAAATGACCCTCTCTTTGTAGAGGACTTCAGGGGCCATAAGAACATACAGTAACGAGGGGCACATGGGAGAATTCAGTGAGCTGAGCTTGGCTAGGCCTGGGGCAGGCTGTGGTTCAGGGCAGTAGTTACCCGTTTGTCCTTAATCTACCTCTGAATTATGCACCGCAATTCCTGGATCTATCCCGGCCTCTCAGGGAACTGAGCCCTGGGCAGACGAGCTGACAGAGCCATGTGCCAGTTAACTAACCCCTGTGTGCAATGGGCATAGACCACACGCAGGTTCACCCTACGTGTACGGGGACGAGGGCCTATGGGCTCCAGGCATGTTTGAGGGGGAGCCTTCAAGGGCAGCAGGGTGGAGTGTTGGGGGGGAGTTAACCCTTTCTGTTCTCCTGGGCCAACACTCCAAAGGTGGCTGCACCTAAGAACAGGAAATAAGTGCCCCCTGCAGGCTGCATCAGGCGCTGTCACGGCATTCTGCAAACAGGTAAAGCTCTGAGTATGCGCAAGATCTTGGACTCTGTGTCCAAGGATTCAGGGAGCGTACAAAGGGGGACAAGATCCAAGGGATAAGAGATCCGCCCACTGGATGGATCTGTCCAATGGGCTTACTGGACACAGGACTGCAGGGATCAGAGATCCATCCAGGACTGGATCAAAAGCAAATGGAACTTTATCCGTCTCTTTCTTCGCTTCCTCGACCCCTGATTGTGGCCCTTCGCCTCAGTCCATCCAACCTATAGGTAAATACCCCTCTGTATCGAGGTGCTGCTGGGCTCCTGCCGAACGTCTACATGGAGAGACACCAGAGGACCGTAGGTGGGCATGTGCCCAGGGTTGCCACAGCTGGGCCTATTGATGGGGCATTTGCGGGGGTGGCTCAAATGGGGTCCCTCCAGGAGTACGTCTACACAGCAGCCAGGAGGTGTGATTCCCAGCTACTGCCCATACGTCTCCTCCAGCTGGGAACGACACCCGCCAGCTGCTGCTTGGTGCGTTCCCCTTTCCTGTGGGTCCCTTGCTGTCATGGCATGGAGAGGATGCGGGCGGAGCACAGGTCCCAGCACCCGCGGCGCCTGCCACTTACATTAGCCGGTTCCTGATGGGGCGGAAGTGCTTGGTAAGTTTGATGGCGAAGATGATGCTGGGGATGAGGAGGAAGGTGCAGCAGCCCAGGCTGAACCAGAAGGCGTTCTGGAAGGACACAACAAACACCCTGATCGGCTCCATTGGGCGGGGCATGGGGGGAGAGAGTGGGGGAGCTGGCCCCTTGGTCACTCTGGATACAGATGGAAGCAGGTTGGACAGAGAGCCTCTAACCCTTTGCTCAGGGGCCAGTTTCTGGGCCTGATGAAGTCAATGGGAGTTTGGTCACTGCCCCGATGCCGTTAGCTTCTGGCCTGCAGTCGCCACCTTACTCCATAGAGGGACTGCAAGAGGCCTGCCCCGTGGGCTCCTAACTCCTAATCAGAGGGATTCTCTGGCTGGTACTAGGGAGCCTACGACACACAGTGGAATAGCTCCGATACCATCCAGCAGAGGACAGTGGCATGCATGTGCTTGCACACACAGTGCGTGCTGAGATTTATCGTAGATGGTCCCCCTCCTGCTGCCAGATCAGGGAACTGGGAAATCCTGCCATGCAACGAACCTTTGGGCAGCCCTGCTGAGGAGGAGAGCACCCTGCATGGTACATAGACGCCCCCAAGCTGGCTGCTTTCATCCGGCGCTGGCCTATCTCAACAAAGGCTGCGTCTTCCCCGGGGCAACTTAGGCTGCTCAGACAAGATTAGGCAGCCTCATTTATCCCCTCTCTGCATCTATTGGCTCTGGCAGCACCATGACCAGGCAAGGAGATAGAGGGAGACGGGGGTCCCAGGAGACAGGGTGAGGTAGAGGGGCTGATTCCAGTTAGTAATAGCTGTGGGGGACACGGTGTGAGAGGTCAGTCAGGGTGGAGCCCGCGTCTCCTGACATCAACAGTAGCAGATCTGGCTTATGCCAGGACCGAGATGGTCGCAGCAAGGACCGCGCTGGCTCCCGGGCTGCATCTCATTTCCTGTTCAATTCACATCCTTTTGGTGGACGCAGCATGGCCTAGTGGGTCGGGCGCTGGATTAGGTGTCGGGAGACCCGGGTGTTCTCCCTCAATCTGTCAGTGACCTCTGGCAACCCACTGTCTGTGCCTCAGTTTCCCCTCCCACCCCATGTCTATTTAGACTGTGAGCTCTAGGGGCAGGGACTGTCTTACTATGTATCTGTGCAGCACCTCGCACAGTGAGGCCCCAATTTCATGGCACACCTATAATACCTATAAAATAATAGACCCCCACAACTGCCCCTTTGCACAGAAACTGCTCACTGAGATGGCCTGCAGCTGCTGGGAGTGCCTCTGCTCTCCCCCATGCTCTCGATGCCGGGGTGATGGGAGTGGAGACTGGGCATCACTCAGTGCCTGGGGATGGGAGGGCTCTGAGACAGACCAGCTAGTGCTGTCTCCATGGTGCCTGAGAGCTGCCCACTCACCCCTGACCGGGAACAGATTCCCCAGGGCAGGGAGGAATGGGGGCTAAAGCCCAAGGCAGCGGCAGGGAGTGGAAGGTCCTGCTGTCCTTACCCAGGGCTCAGCAATGCGGTCGCACAGGATCACCCGGCCGTTATCCAGCGCCGTGGCGAGGGGCTGGCAGGAAGCCACATCCTCAGTCATCTGGAGCAAAAGAGGAGACAGCAAGTTATCCAGGCAGTGACCTGGGTGGAGGCCGACACAGTCACAAACCCAGTTATGCTCAGATACCCAACCAGCTGACCTTTGCCTTTGCTGGCCAGCTCTGCTGCACTCTCGGGGCTGGGTTCTCCGCAGAGCTGGGCATGGCAGGTGCTGAGCTGGCCGGAGGTGTGACAATGGGAGCCAAGACCTTGACGGGGCTCACTCAGGTTCACAGCTGGCCTCCATCACCCTAATCTCTGAGCACCCCTCAAGGACCTGGAGGTCCGTCCCCACTGTGGGAGGTGTTCTGTGGGGAAGCAGTGGAGAGGGCACCAGAGAGGAGTGGAGAAGGCAATTTCCAGCTCTGCCACTACTGTGCTGGGTAATCTCAGGTGAGTCATTGTGTTTCCCCGTGCCTCAGTTTCCCCTGCTGTAATGGGGGGGTAAAGACACGGCCGTCCTTTGTAAAATGCTTTGAGATCTATGGATAAAAAGTACTGGGAAAGAGCTTGGGATTGTTATCTCTATTTCAAATCAGGGGAAACCGAGGCACAGAGCAACAACAAACAGCTTGTTCACGGTCACACAGGGAGGCTGTGTCAGGAATCGAACCCACACCTCAGGCCAGCCCTTTAACCACAAGACCATCCCATGGGGTAGTTGCATAGCTGCCCCGCTCGGTTACATGCTGCCCTGTAGCATTGGTGGGAGCTTCAAACTAAGAATGCCCTCGGGGAGAATGCTCTTTGCCGGCTCCTTCTCTATCGTACCGAACATTAGATACTTGTCTTCACTGTCCAGGCCCTTCGTGACCAATCTCTGCCCTATCACCTCTCATTCGCTATTCACTCTGGGCAGGCGCTCCCTGGATTCATCCACAAAAGTCACTCACTAGCCTCCTTCAAAGCCCTCCTTCAACCTCTCCTTTGCCTTGATGCCTACAAGAAACTTGCTACCGGTTAGGCTGAGACCCCATCTGCCTGCCTCCATCTGCTGTCTCTTGTCGTACGGGGGGGCTGCACTGAATTCTTCCCCCGACCTCGCTGCCACCTCCCGGGGACATGGATTTCCGGAGAACACCTCCCGTCACTGCTTTAAGTGTCTACCCTGAGTGCAGCTGCAGCGTTTCAAGTGAAGACAGCCTTAGATTGTCACCCCTTTGTTCTGTGTCTGTACAGCGCCTAGCACAATGGGCTCCTGGTCCAGGACTGGGGCACCGACCCGCAACGGTAATACAAATAAATCACAACCGCAGCAACCCCTGCTCTGACGGGGCTCCTCTGCTGATGTTAGCACCTACCGTGCGTCTCACCCAGTTCAGGTACTGCGAGAAATAGCCCAGTTCTTTCCTTGTGAAGCAGCCGATCTCCTGCAGGAACAGAAGGCAGCCTGAAGGACACACACTGGCTTCCAAAGGGCTCGCGAGGAATTCAGGGCCCCAGTGCGCAGTCTGGCCCAGAGTAGGCTCACACAGGCTTTGGGTTTGCTGGCTGGATCTCCAGCTACCCAGGATCTGCCCCAGTGTAGGTCATGCTGCCTCTGCGTTTGCAGTCCCAGATGCCCCAGCAAGCGTTGGGTTTGTAGGCAGGTCCCATGGAGCTGGTTATCAAGCAGGAGTCCCGTCCTCCGCAAGGGTCTCAATGCTGCTATGCAGCCATCTCTGCGGTTTCCTCCAACTGATTGCTGTGCCCCAGCTCTGCCCTTCAATGCCCTGTGGGGCTAAGGTCCCCTCCTCACTCACGTGTCTCAGGAGCCGCTGTGCCTGCACCGGGAGCATGGTCTCGACTAGGGCGATCTCGGCCATCGTCCGTTTCAAGAGGGGCTGGTGGGAGAGCGGGGTTGGGAGGAGAGAGGCACCTTAGAGGGCACTGGAGAGCTGAATGGTGCTATGAATCATGGGGAGGGAGAGAGATTGACCACTGAGATGGAGAATTCTGGGAGCGGGGGTTCTAATTAAGGATGGAACTGTAGGCTTATCATGCAGCAGCATGCATACATGAGCATTAACTCACTGATCCTCACACCAGCCATGGGAAGGAGGTAAATGTCCCTATCCCCATGTAACAGGTGGGGAAACTGATGCACATGGGGGGCAGGGTGGAACTTGCCCTGGATCACCGAGGGGGTTGGAGGTAGGACTAGGACACAGGAATTCTTGGCTTCTGACACCAAGCTCAGACTGCTACATCATACTTAGCTAGGAATGTATCTAGGTTCTTCTATGGCGCTCATCTCCCTGGTATCTGAACACCTCCCAGTGTTTATAAAGTGTGCCCAGAATCCACTGGGCAGGGTGTGACACACATCCTCTTCTGTGTGTCAGCCACGGGGAACGTGAGCCTGTTACTGCTCATGGCTACAGAAAAGCCTGACTCTTCAGCTTGGGTTGGGGGGAGGGAGCAGGCCTTGGCTTGATTTTTGGTGTTGTTCAAGGTGGTGCTCACAGAGATATCTTTAGCTATCTCTTCTGCAAGCAGCAGGGATGGGACTATCTCCAGTCTTTGGTTGGGAAGGGGTCACTCTGGTCATAGAAGTGGGTTTTGCATCTAGCTTTGGAGGCACTAGCGAGAGTCTGTGCTGTTGATCTCCTCCAGAACTTCCATCTCAGAAGCTCCCTCCTCCTGCACAATGAGGTCTCACCCTGGAGGTCGAACAGATCTGTCGTGGGAGGTCAGGATCAGAGAGGGTGAGATGGTCCCTCAGGCCAGTCCCAGCATTGGCTTGGAAGGGGAAGAGCAAAGCTTTGAGTTTGATCTGGTGTCCAAGGGGAAGCCAATGAGGTAGGCTGGGCTCTGGCCGGCCTGTGCTGCTGGGGAGACGGGCTGACAGACGTCTCTTTCTGGCAGCCGAAGCACCGCGATGTGGATTTGCCGTGGAGGCTGGGAGGCAGTGAGCATTGTGGGGAACTGACTGAAGGTGGAAGGTTCTTTCTTCTGTCATTATACGACAAAATCAGCTGGCTCCTCGTGTGGCTGCTGAGCATGCACCGTAGGGTTAACCCCACGAAACGCCCACCTGGCCCAAGCCACCCTCCAAGCGACAGGGGCTGCGGACGAGCTGCTATCAGGATGGAGAATCGCTTTACTCTCCGGCCGTCGCCGTGACCCCGGTAGGGTGAGAACCTGAGACTATCCCATCCCTGCTGGGTTCCTTGCACCTTCTACTGACGTAGGTGGTGCTGGTCACTGCCAGAGATGGGAGTCTGGGCGGGATGGACCTTGGGTCTGATCCAGTGTGACTGGCTTCACATGCCTAAGCAGTATTATTATTACTGAGCCTTGATTGATAGGTCAGGGCTGGGGAACAATGTGTGAGTGGAGCCCAGGACTGAATAAACCCTGAGGGAGGAAATGTAGTGGTAGCCTTATTGGTACCTGGATATTAGAGAGAAAAAGTGGGGGAGGTGATATCTTTTATTGGACCAACGTCTGTTGGTGAGAGAGACAAGCCTTCGAGCCACACGGAGCTCCTCTTTAGGTAGGACTGCGTGGCTCAAAAGCTCGTCTCTCTCACCAACAGACGTTGGTCCATTAAGAGATGTGACCTCGCCCACCTTGTCCCTGAGGGATGGAGTTTTCTAAAGCACCTAAATGCTTGGGAGCCCAACTCAAGGGGACTGAATTCTCTCCGCTCCCCGGAAGGGGGTGGTCCCTGGCAGTCAGGAGCGGGGAGCAGGGTAGAGGGAAAACCCGGCTTAGGTGAACATAGAGACTAGAAGGCAAATGTCCTTCTCTCCAAGGGCTCAGATTGAGGAAGATTCGTAGAACAAGGAGACACACACACTCATGGGAAGGGGACACAGAAAGAGGAAGAGCGTGTCCTGCCCAAGAGTGGGTCACCTCACAAGAGCAGGGTCCCTTCAGACGAGGGTGGGAGTCAATGGAGGAAGCTCAGTTTAGAATGAATGACCACAGGGACTGAATTCCCCTCTCACCCCAAGAAAAGGGGGGGTCCCTGCAGGTCAGGGTCGAGCCCTGGATGATGTCCATGAAAAGCGGGGAGCGCCTGTGGGGTGTTTCGCACACACGCCCAGGCTGTTGGGTTGCCCCTCTGAAGGCGCCTTACCTTTGCGCCACGGGGTTGGGAGCTCCTGGCCATGAAACCACCGCTTGCTCCCCATCTCCCTACAGCAGCGGTAAAGTCCCTGGGCTCCGCTGGGAATGGAGCACCGAGGCCTTGCTCCTTATGGTCACTACAGGGCCCGGCAGGGAGTTTTGTGCCTCTAACTCCCAGGACCTGGGGCCACCACTGCCCACCCCCTTAACTCCGAGGACCTGGGGCCACCCACCTGCCCACCACTGCCCACCCCATTCCCCCTCCCAGTGGCCATTCCATCAGATGGACGGTCTCCCCTGGCAACCGTACCTGGAGGTGGGGTGCCATGGCAGATAAGAACTGCACGCTCTCATTCAGCTTCACCTGCAAGGCAAAGGGAGGCTCAGATGCGTCCCCTCCACTTCAAGGTGGGGGGGCCACAGCCTGGAACCCAATGGCCTTCTTTGAAGGCAAAGGGCGGACGGGAGGAGAGCAGCCTTCCTTCCCCACCTCCCACCCAGAGGCCTCAGCCCCGGCCCTGCCCCGGGGGGTTTGCTCTTCATGGCCATTCCCTCTGTGAGCTCTCAGCGGTGGCTGCCCGGTTGTGTGGGCAGGTTTTGCTTCCCCTGCCTGGGAAGAACTGGACCAACGCCAGCAGCCCACTGGGCACAGCTGGCAGACGCCACGCCCCCCCCCCCTTTCAGTCTCCGCTTCCACCCCCACCCCATCTACAATGTGGAATCCAGGAATCTTCCCTCCACCTTTCCCCTATGCCAGCAAGTCTAGGATTCACACCCCTGGGGGTCTGTCATACAGCCCCCAGTCCCTCCCCACATGAATGACACACCCCCATGGAGGCTTCCCATGATGCCCTGTGCCCTTCCCAAGCGGCATGCTACTGGGGCTAGGCCTGAGCCATGACGTCTGCACCCCAAAGCTCCTGAGCCAAGGACGGAGTCCGGCCCTGGCCTGGCCTGGAGGTGACCGCTGCTCGGTCCGTCACACTCACCACAAGGGCCTCCTGGGTGAGCACGGTGGCATTCTGGATTTTCCACAGGGCCTGGGACTCATTGGCCAGCCGTCCTGCTATTGTGATGTTGTTCTGTGGGGGACAGCAGGGAGACCAGAGTCACTGATGGCTTTCCTGGTCAGCTGGGAAGCACGGGAGGCCTTGGCAGGGGGGAGAGAGGTGGCATTGCTGGGCAGCAGGAGGCAAAGCACATGCATCTCCCCTCCCCGCCCCTGGGGATCACCCCTTCCTTTCCCTTCAGGTCAACTCTGCACTCACCTGAATTTTTCGGAGTCCCTCGAGATCCCTGGCTAGATCTTCCAGGCTCGTCCTCACCACAGGGTTCTGCATCTGGAGAAAGGAGCCAGCCGCATGAACAACCCCATGTCAGCCAAGGGTCCCAAAGTGCGGGGCACACTTTACGAACGCTCCCTGAGCACCAGCGATGAGCCTGCAGCCTGCACATTACCCTGATTTCAGCTACAGCCGTGCCGCCCCACGGGCTTCAATGCTCAGGGGTAACATGGGGCAGAACGTGGGCCGAGGGCACAGGGATCCCTTCCCCCTACAATGAACCACCAAGAGGGAGTGTTTTCAAGTGGCTAGAGTCAGGGAGTGGGGGGTCAGGACTCCTGGGTTCTATTCCCAGATGTGCAACTGCGAGATCTTGGCAACTCTGTCTAGCTATTTATACAGCCCCCATCACAATCATTAATGGACGTTACCCTCCCAAAGGGCCCTGTAAGGTAGGGCAGGACTATTACCACTTTACAGATAGGGAGCTGACACACGGGGCAGATTATGTGATTTACCCATAGGATCCTGTCGTTGACCAAGGACTTGAACTGTGGTCTCCCAAGCCCCCAGTCCAATGCCTTAATCCATTACCCAGTCACGCCACCTCTGTATGCCTCAGTTTCCCCACCGGTAAAGCTGGGGAGAAGACTATTTTTCTAGCCCACACAAGTTGCACAGAGTCTGTCTGAGAGAGCGGGAGTGAGGAAGGATAGGAAGACAGGACAGGGTTGGGGTGTCTGCCGGGGGGCTATTGCCACCGTGAGGCGGAAGGGAGCCGGCAGGAGAACAGGCAAAGGGAGCGGGCGCATATTGACAAGCCTTATCCAGGAGTGGGATGGGCTCAAAGGCAGTAGGAACAGGCAGGGGGTCTGTACACAGGGCAGATGCCTCCGTCAGGGCCAGGGGAGGAGACCCAGGATCTGCAAGGGTGAGAGCCGGGCCGGAGCAGCACAATCAGCCAGTCTCAATTCCCAGACCCGGCGGGAGGAAGGGCTGCTGTGGAGGATGTAAACGGAGAGGGCGACCTCCTGCCTGATGTCACCGCACTGGCTGTAGCTTTGCTCTGGCACCCCTCACCTCGGCCTGGAATGTGGGGTAATCCAGCTGGTCGATCCCGCTCTGCCGGAAGGTCTCCAGGTCCCGTCTCCCAGCCCCGTCAAGGAAGTGGATTTCTTCAAAGTGGAGATTGAAGTTGTCGAGGCGCTTCTGGAAGTCTCTGGTGTACTGAGGGCAAGGCAGGGCCATGACCGCCAGCCCCACGGGTGCTGGTCCTGGCTAGGGCCCTGACCCACAGCCCAGGGGAGCCTTTCCACTGATTCCTGATTTGGATCTGGCCCTAGTTCCTTATAGGCTGGGTGACTCTGCTCCTTCCTAGCATCACAAAACCAGTCAGCCCAGTAGAGCTAGATCCATGGAACGGCCTCCAAACCAGTCAACCCAGTAAAGGTAAATCTGTGTGCCCCATCCTAGTGCTATAAAAGCAGGACAGCACGACATACAGCCCCTGTATGATACTTCACCCAGCATCCGAGAGGTTCCTCCCTCTTAGATGCACACTTCGTCTCAGACTCAGATTTCCCATTCGTCCCACTCAGGCCAGCTCACTGCCGGGGGGATGAATTACTCAGCACTCTTTGGAAATTCTGAATGTTGAAGCTGAGCAGATAGGGCCCATTTTGCATGCAAGAGAAATTAGCCTCGTGCTATTTTGCAGTGTTTAAGGGATGGCTGTTATCTGGGCTGATACACTGGGGATTGAACCGGGGAATCTCCAGAGCTAAGGCTTCCTAACTAGGACTAGTCATAGTCTCACACCCTCTGTGGGTTAAGCAGGGAGCTATAACACACTCAGTGGGTTACACACGCATTCGTATTTTTCCTAGGCCCCGCGTTTTGCATCCTGCCCTCTAAGCCTCATGCATGAGCCCTCTAGGTGAGGAGAGGCATGGTACTTTATATGCACACAGCTGCAAGGCCAAATTCCCTTCCCACCACAACCTCTCCTGGAAGCCCAGAACGGAGGAAGATGGAAAAGGAAGAGTCTCCCCTTGTGTGAGGACAGATGGTTCCACCACGTCTGTGCTGGAAGGGGGACGTTGGAGGAAACCCAGGACTGGATGGAAAATGGAGACTGGATTCACTGGGAAAGAGAGGCCAGGGATTGGGTCCCTTGGAGAAGCCCTTGGCTGAATCAATGTAAAGACTAAATCTCCCTTTAAGTGGGCAGATCTGGGGGCAGGGGACAGTGCGAGACTGTATGAACGTGGAGGTTTAATTCCCCTCCTTGCTTAGGGATACCACAGGGCTGGCGAGAGTGGGAGGACAGGTGCCCCCTGGGGAAAAGCCCCCGCTCACCTGGCTGAGGTGGAGGTGATCCTCAAGATTGTAGGCATCTCTGAGCTGCAGAACGTCCCAGAGGCCTGCACCCTTCTTGCACTCCCTGGAACAGAGCGGTGGTGGGGGGGAGTCAGCGTGAGCGGGAGAGGGGAGAGGAGACTCCTGGTCAGCGCTCCTCGAGGGGATCTGCCTAAAGCCAGCCTGTGCCTTGGCTCCACATGGCTACTGCAGCCCCACACGCCTCCCTAGCGCCCAGAGTCCAGTTTGGCACCACGCAGCTCCCAATTCAGTCCACGGGAGGCTTCCCACCAGGTCAGATTCTACTTGTCTTCGGGTCCCCTTTCCTCCCACTCTACTGTCTCCGTTAGACATGGTAGGTCATTGCCTTGTGATTACTGGGGCTGGTAATAACAGGAGGTGCCTCAAGAATCTCTGCATCCACTGAACCCTTTCCTGTCCCAGGGATATGGCCAGATGGTGAAGGGCTGAGACTGTCCTTTGGGGGCCGGGATGAATTGCTTCCAGCCAGCCCTGCACACTGGAGCCTGTCTGGTAACAGAAGCGCTGACTGGCGGCTCCGCTACCGTAACCCTAAAGCCAGGGAAGTTGGTAGGTGGCATAAGCAGGTCACTGGTGTCAGCAGCAAGGTGAGGAGATTTCAAAGGAGCTTAGAATGGGCCAGGTAGGCTGGAGATCGCAGTTCGCTGAACTAACTGTGTGAGGTGTTTTCAGGTCAGCGAGACTAGCCCAGGTTTGGCCCTCAGTTGTATGAGGGGCAACCAAAGGTGGAATCTGAGCTGCTGGGTAAGTATTCAACTGTTGGACACTTAATACATATGCAGGCACCTCAGTGAAAGGCGTCCTGATGCACTCACAATACGAGCTGGCTGGAAAATGAATATTTCCACCCCCTCCAGAAAACATCAATAAAAACTGAAAACCAAAGAATTCCGGCCGCAACCTGCTAAAAACCAGAAATGTTTTTGGCCAGGCCTGAAAATGTCTGATTTTTCATCGGAAAAAATCCAAACTTTTTGAGGAACGCCACGGCCGCTTCCTGGGGAAATGCCCATTTAGCCAAAACCCCAATTTTCAGTCGAAAAAGAGTTTCGCTAGCACATTTTCGACCTGCTCCATCCCCAGAGGTCAGTGGGAGCTGGGACTTCGGAAAATCAGGGGTCTAGTTCTGATTTAATCTCCACCCCCAGTTCGAGATGGTTGGCCTTCGTTTCAAGGAGTTTCCTAATGAGGCCAGTCCGTTAGGAAGCAGCCGGACAGCATGAGCAGTGGCATTAAGAATGTGTGTGTGGGGGGGGGGGGGGTCTCCTGGGCAGCCCCATAGCAGAGTACTCACTGGTAAGCAGAGGTTAGGTTGAGGTTCCTCTTCAGGCTGAGTAGCTGGGTGAGGTTCATGGATGGAGGCAGGTTCCCAGGAGTGTCGATAAACTGGAGAGTAGGGGAGAAATAAGGCATGAGGAGGGCCCTGGTCGGGGGGGGAGAGCAGGGTGTGTTGGAGCACAGAGGGAGCACAGCTGTGCTGGTCCCAACAGCATTTCGGGAGGGAGAAAAGAGCGATGAAGGGATGTGATCCTACTTCTGGGTACTGGCTGGAGCAACGTGGGGCTAAAATCACCCCTAGCAGAGAAAGTCACTGAGGGGCTTTGGAAAGCAAGGAGAGGATGGGGTTCCACATCCGTACCTTTAGAGATCCCTGTCTCCATGGGCAATTCCCCACCCCAGCACCTGTATCATGGATATTCCCCTCAGACCAGACTTCTCGGGCTGCTTCCCCCACCCTCTATACCTGGGCACAATCTCAGTGGTTTGAGCATTGGCCTGCTAAACCCAGGGTTGTGAGTTCAATCCTTGAGGGGGGCATTTAGGGATCTGGGGCAAAAATCTGTCAGGGACAGTACTTGGTCCTGCTGTGAAGGCAGGGGACTGGACTCGATGACCTTTCACGGTCCCTTCCAGCTTTATGAGATAGGTATATCTCCATATTAAAGCCCCCTCATGGGCTAATCCTAACACTGCTCATATCCCACAAAACCCCAGCGTCTCCTCTAAGGGGACTCTTCTTGCACCCACGCTGGGCTGATCTCGCTAACATCTGTACCAAAGGTGACCCTTCCCCATGACCTGCAGTACTAGGGGCTAATTCATCCCACAACACCCATACCCTGGTCCCCACATGGCCTGTTCCATATGGAATGACCCCTGGTGCCATCCCACAGTTCAGCCACTCCCCAGGTCATACGCCACAGGCTACACCCAACATCCTAACCACCGGCTCTTCTCCCAGCACACACGTCCTGCGTGATTTCCTCTTGCTCCCCACATCTGCACCAGGGGTGAGTCCCCTGATATAGGGGTCAATGGTAAGTGCCCCCCAGTAACCTCTATCCCATGGGCTGTTCCTCACACGTGCTGTCTTGGGTTCCATTGGAAACCGCTGGTGCACAGTACAGCCACAGTACTGCACCCGGGGTACCTCGTACCAACCTAGTACTACCCCCTGGGATACCCTAATATCATAACACTACCCCCTGGCGAACTCCATTACCAAAGCACCACCCTCTGGGGTACCCCGTTCACCATAGCACTATGCCCTGGAGAATCTATACTACACCCTGGAGTACCCAATACTACCACAACACTACCCCTGGCTGCCCTAATACTACAGCAATCCCCCCTGGGGTACCCAGTACTTCCACAGCATTATCCCCTGGAGTACTGTGCTCTACCTTAGCACTAGCCCCTGGCCCCTCTTCTCCCTGCACTTGTAGTGGCCACCTTAGGGTTCATCTCATGGTCACTGCAATGGTCCATGGCAGTTGACAGACCTGGAATCCCTCCCTCGGAGCTTCCCTGCTATGCTGCGAGCCCTGGCTCCCTTTAATCCGCATGGGAGACTCGGTCTTTGGGCAGGAAAAGGAGCCTTGCTAGCCCTTCTGCATCCAGAGCTGTCCAGTCCCTGCCTCTCTGGCTGGGCAGAGCCCCTCAGTGCATCTCTCTGCTTCCTGAGCTCCAGCTGGCCAACGGTGGCGGGGGGCGGTGTGTGGGGGGAGCCGTGGTGACAGTTGGCTTCCAAACAAAGATCAAACGTTAACCGCTGTTTGAGGAGCTTTAATTAATTCACTGGAACGATCCGTGCGCGCCAACTGTGCCCGGGGTAAAGCAGTGCAAAGGGCCGGGCGTGGGCATAATTGGATCATTCTGCAGCATGCAGCGAGCGAGTTATTAGATTACACGCCGGACGCTGCGGAACAGGACGAGGTGATGGGACGGATCATCTCATCGTTGGGTCACGTCATCCCTGGGGCTGAACTCGGTGGAACTGCATTTGAATCGATTTACAGTATTTCTGTGTATGAACGCAGCTAAGTGTATCCATGTACGACAGCGTGCACCTGTGCAGGTCTGTATGTGACACGACAGGCCAGATCCTCAGCCTGCCCTCCAGCTCCTTTCACTATGCCATGTGCGAGGCAGATGGGAAGCCAGTGTGACTGGCCACTGAGAGCGATTCCTCAGCCTCAGGGAGCAAGCTGGAAGCCTGGTGGAGGTAGGGTGACCAGATAGCAAGTGGAAAAATTGGGACAGAGGGTCGGGGGTAATAGGAGCCTATATAAGAAAAAGCCCCAAAATCGGGACTGTCCCTATAAAATCAGGACATCTGGTCACCCTAGGTGGAGGGAAAGGGGCCGTAACCCTGGCTGGACACTGAGTGGGGCAGACGTGAGCATGGGTCTCTTCCATCACGTCATGTCACAAAGATACTGTCATAACCCATGCACGCTCACACATGCATGCATTGATTGGCGGGCACGCTCACAGGCTGACAAGCCCGGAGCACACTCAGGGTGCGTCTGCTCTGCAACCAGAGCCTTGGCTTATGGAGATATACCCGAGCTAGCTTCTATTTAGCTAGCTCAAATCACAGGTGTGAAGCCACGGCAGCCCGGGCTAGCTGCCTAAATACATACCCACGGTCCCGGGTGGGCTTGGACAGACTGCCTGCGCCGCCATGGCTTCACTGCTATTGTTATTTAAGCTGGCTAGATCAAAGCTAGCATAGGTATGTCTCCATGTGCACCTCTGGCTGCGGTGGAGACGTACCCGAAACGAATTATTCTGGTGATGGAGAAGAGAAGTTTTTACAATGAAGCAAAAAGCTTTCAGTAGAGTCGTCAGTAGCCTGCAGGTTGCTACCTGCCAAGTATAGTCATTCATGGCCTGATTCGTACACTTATACACACTTGTGCAAATGGTTGAGTCCCATATCCCAGGGACCGGTCCCAGGCTCTGACAGCTTTATGGCCCCAGTATGTCAGGACAGTACAGCGGCCATAGGGCAATGATAAATGAAGGCCAGAGCGTGTCTTTGTGATTGCGTTAGAGAGCGGGAGTTTGCGATGATGGCCTGGGTCCGCTACAATGAGTGTGTGCGAGAGAGCTGACTGTGTGAGTGTGATATGGCAGCTGCAGGTGTAAGTGTGCACTGAGCATGCAGTAGTGAGCATGGTAATGAGTGTGTACATATGGGGTAGGTGCGTGTGCACTGAGTGTGTACAGGTGGGGGTGGGGATGAGTGTGTGATGGGGGTGAGGGTGTGAGCAATAAGGACAGAGTGCACAGGTGTGTGTAGATGTTGTGTGTGTGCATACAGTAATCCGCATAGGATGCGTACGGCAATGAGTATGTGCGCTAGGCAACTTTGTCTGGTTAACACAGCCCAGCCCGAACTGGTTCTTCCACCTGGGGAGCATACAGCACAGCTCGCCAGGCTCGGCACACCAAGAAAGCAGGGACCCACCTTGTAAATCTCCTGATTGGCCCAGCTCTTACACACCAGCGTCTGGACATTGCCCCCAACCAGAAAGGTGGCAAAGACCAAGAGAATCAGGAGCCAGGAGAAGAGGAAGCTAAAGCCAACGCCCCTGCAATAGAGAAGGAGATGGGTTACAGGGAGCGCCCTGCCGGCTAGTCCTCCATCCTAGTGACTCTGCTGGAACAAGCAGGGAGGAGGGCAAGTTGGGAGCTGCCCTGCTTCTATTCGGAGTCCCTGGCATCCACACACATGTCTCCGCAGCTGCACGGTACCATCCCACAAGACTGCCACGCCCGCACCGGAAGGCACTGACAGCAGACCTGCTGGGCAGGTTTGAGTCCACTCCCATGGACTATGGGAGAACTCCCCAGGGACCAGGCCAGACGTAGCTGCTGCACAGCTAGCATGGTCCCGGGTTGGGGCAGCAATGCATGCTTCAGCTAACACCATCCCAACTGGGCAGGAGAGAGCAGCACCTCCTGAGGCAGTGTCCAGAAGAAGGAACCTCTCTGGGCTGGAAAAGGAGCAAAATCTGAGCCACGCTGGCTCACAGTATGTCTACACTGCAAACATAGGTGTGACTGCCAGCCACTCGAGGGTCCCGGGTGGGCTTGTATAGCCCATGTTGTCGCGGCTTCACTGCTATTGGTACCTGAGCTAGCTAGAGCAAAGCTGGCATGGGTACCTGGATCTACATGTGCTGAGGTCACACCTATGTTTGCAGTGTCTCATGAGGTTCCTCAGGCCTGCGGAGTCCCTCTGCTCAGAGGGATCCAGGCTCCAGCGTGCTCGGCGGTGAATCACAACACGGGGATAGTGAGAAGGACTCTCTCTCCTCCCCCAAGTGCACAAACCAAACAAGAAACTCACTAAGGCCATAGATTCATAGATTGTGAGGCCAGAAGGGACTGTCGTGATCATCTTGTCTAACCTCCTGCATCACAGAGACCAGAGGCTGTCACTCAATGATTCTTGCACCAAGCCTATAACTTCTGTTTGAGCGAGGGCAGATCTTTCAGAAAGGCATCCAGTCTTGTCTGAAAGACTGCGAGTCATGGACAATACACCCCACCCTAGGTCACTTGTTCCAATGGTCCTGTGAGACCACACGCCCCAAAGGGGAAACATTTTAAGTAGCGCTGGTTGAAAAACATCAATTATTCTTTGTAGGGAAATTTCAGAAGTGTTTCTTTTATTCAAAACTTCTTGGTTTTTCATTGAAAAATTGAGTTTTTACCAACATTTTTCAGTTGTTGGTTTAAAATGGAAAATTTTGACCAAAATAAAGATTTTCCACACAAATTTTTGGTCAGAAAGCTATTTTCCATTGAAAAAACTTTCAGTGAAAAACTTTCATACTACATCTGTACAACTTTAAAATTAGAATGGGTTGAAACATGCTATGGTCACACCAACCATCCAAATGTGACGTGAGACATACTATGGTCACGCGAACCACACAAACATAAGACGAAATGCAGTATGGACAGATTCACATTAACTGAACAAACTTAAGATGAAACGTGCTGTGGTCAGGTGAAGGATTCATTGTAAAGATCAACCATATTACATAAAGATGGGCCCAAACCCAAGCCGTGGCTGGGAACACCCTGAACTCTGGGAAGGTCAGATCTAGACACAAACTTTGCAGCCCAGACCTGTCTCTGACATGAATCGCGCAAACCCAAGCGTGAAATGTGCTAGTATGTTGTGAAGCACATACTGCCGATAAAGAACCTGCTGCTGGTAGCAACCATGCTCAGGTCACCTGGCATCAGATGTCCACCAGGAACATTTCAGTGAGAGGTGGAGCTGCCTCTTAGCCATCCCCGAGGAGACCCAAACGGGAAGAGAAGCGAGACGTGAGTGCCTAGGCAAGCTCCTGCATCTGCTGGGCTTCGGCATACCACCCAGCCAGAAGACCTCTCCGTTTCCACCCCCGCACACTTTGACTGTAACACCATCCACCTTTTACAGTGCCACATCACCATGGAGAGCCTCCCAGCTAACAGAGGAGGGCTGGACTCCAGTCCACTCCCAATGCCATGTGCCCATCACAGAGTTTCAGGCCAGATGGGACCACCAGATCATGTAGTCTGACCTGCTGTGTAGCACATGCCACCAATGCCACCACATCACAGAGATATTCTCTCCCCATCACCCCCAACTGAGGTGTGAGGGCCCTGAACTCTCCCCTGCCCCGCCCAGTACAGTAATAGTCCCTTACACCAAAAGGAATTTGGCCCCAGCTTCTCCTCTGCTTTCGTAGTCGCTCGGATCCTCCCGCATGGCAAGCCCACAGGCCCCAAGGGACAGCCCCAGGAGGTTACAGGCTACAACCAGCAGGACCACGGAGCACAGCACAATGCCCACAATCCACCTGCGGAGAGAAGAGGTCAGAGGAAGTCAGGAGCCACAAGGGCAGTTAAAGAACAAGCCCCCCCCTTCCGGCTCATTCCCCCATCCCTGGTGGCAGGAGGGAGCCTGCACCATCGCCTGCCACAACTGGGAGCAAACCCTAAATTCAGCCTCAGGCCCGAGCCCACAATCATTGTTAGTCAGTGGAGGCAGGAAGTCAAAAATCACCCTTTGAGAGAAGCAGATGGGAGCAATGCATCCGCTCCTCTACTTCAGCTTTCTACCCTAGACTAGATTTGAACTCATTGGATTGGGATTTCATGACCCTCACACAGCCTCAGAGCCACCCAGGGCCTGCTAGCAAGAAGTCAAGTGATCAGCTGGAAAGTTTTGAGGAGAGCCCTGAACTCCTCAGTGGACTATCAGCAGTCGGGGGGCTTCAGTCCAGGAGCAGCTAGGGCTGGTACGATACATTCTGGACCCTCTTAAAGAAGTGTGACACACTGAGAATGCTTGTGTGTTCTCTTCTGCTAGTGGTGGTCCACCAGAGGATAACAGCCTACTACTGCTTCCTGCTAATAGAGTGGCTCCTTTAGCTTAGAGGGTGGAGGGTAATACAAGGGATTTAGCCATTCCCAGAGGTTGAACCGGGAAAATTGTTAGCCTGCTTCTGATTTCACGTCCCCTGGTTTTATACAGGTGTTACCTGCTTGACTTCACTGGAGTGACTCCTGATTCACACTGGTGTGAGCTCAGAATCAGATCCATAGACTCACACAGCTGCAGCCACTCTCCCATTACCTGTATTTCTCATAGTGTTTCACCTCCTGGAGGTAAGGGCGGCTCTTGTTCTCCGCCTGCATCAGGGCATCATTCAAGGGCTGAGTGTAATCAGAGACTGGGAAGCTGTCTGCAATAGACTGGACCTTCTCATTGATCTTGTTCACTTCGTCCTTTAGGTCTGCAAGGTGAGAGTGGAAGACATAGGGGGGACTTAGTGGGAACCCTGCAGCTGGCAGTGACGGGCGTAGGCAAGCACTGGTCCTTCTCTGCGGTCCCAAGGGGCTGGATCTTACAGGACCATTCACAAAATACATCCCTCCTCTGTTCAGGACAGACCCTCTCACCCAGCCTCTGCCGAAGTCCTAGAAGAGTCTGCCCCTTACCTGGTGCAGTAAACACACCCTAATCCTAACCAAACCTCTGCAAAATGACAGGGTTTGGACTCAAGTCTCAGGTACAGACCAAGCTCTCGGGCTCAGATGGGTCCTAGGACTCAGGTCCCGAATGCTTGTTGACCTGTGTCAGAGCGATTTGTGCATGGACAGTATGGGGGTTTGGGCTCAAACTTAAGTCTGAGGCTGGGCTTACAATGCAGCCATACCCTCAGAGACTCGTATTACCCCAGTTTGAGTCCCCTGTAATGGGTAGGAGGCTGGCCTGTGTTTCAGGAGACATAGGTCCTACGCTCAGCTCTGCAACTAGGGTTACCAACTTTGCTTGGATGAATTCCTGGAGGTTTCATTGTCTTTCATTAAAGATCCATCTTTAATTCCTGGGGACTCCAGGACAATCCTGGAGGGTTGGCAACCCTGTCTGCAACTGATGTGCTGGGTGACCCTGGGCCTGTCACTTACCCTCTCACTATTTCGACTGTAAGGTCCTACAGGGCAAGGCCTGTCTCCTGCTGTAACCACACCAAGCACAGTGGGGGCCTGGTCTCTGCTGTGGCTCTTTGGCTGTCTCTCTCACTCCCCGAAGGTTTAGTGCCTTTCAATATTGCCACTATTCACGCCAATTTCCAAGGGTTTATGACCCCAGTACAAAGATTTTCTTGTTTCTTGCAGTTCCATTGAATACAAGCAGGATCGTTTCCCAGGGACAGGTATTTCGGTGCCTAACTTCCCTTGAAATCAGTGGGAGTTAGGTGGCTAAATCCCTCCGAGGATCTGGGCCCCAGTGCCTGGCAGGAGCATGGATTAAAGGAAACAACAAAATAAGAGGGAACAAAAGTAAAGTCCCCAGAGGAGAGCACAGGGGGTGCATATCCTAACAGTCTGAAGCCATGCTGGGAACAAAATGGCCGCTGTCTCTGCAGACAGTTTTTTTTCTTAGGAATTTAAAGGGGCAGGTCTCAAGAATCAAAGGCGTTGTGGTTGCATTGCTCCATGGCCCAGAGTTTGGAAGTGCAACACCCTACTGACCATAAAAGAGGTTTTGCTCACCCTGCACAACCTGGGCCATCTTTGCAACGGCTAGGTCTGGCATCGAGTTGAAGGTGCTGTTGCCCTGGAAGAGCAAAAAGAGACGTGTTCTCCCCCAAAATCGAACCAGCTTTCACATTTGCAAACAGGCCCCAGGCCTTGTCAGTCACATACCTGGTCAATCAAGTCTGGGAAGTTAGCTTTGGGGAGACCAGACAGTGTCTTCAAAACTTGTTCCACCGAAGGAACCTGCAGGAAGAAACCATCATTCCATGAACAGGCGAGTTCCCCTCTACAACTCGGCAGAGTGTCCCTGCTGAGCCAGCGTACGTGGGTGGAGCAGCGTTGAGGGATGTCCCGCACCAAAGGAATGGACACAAAGGTGCCCAAGTGGCAAGAGAGACCCACCCTTCCATCAGACCTGGGAGGAGAAGGCCTTCTCTCTACGATCCTACACTCACCCTGCTGTAGTCAGCTCCCGGCTCCAAGCTCTGGGCTTTGCCCAGTGCCCGGGCACAGGATGTGCAGCGCGGACTGTCCAGCAGGGAGACTGCGCTCTCCTTGCGATCTCTAAGCGCCAGGCTCAGCTCGTCCTGGAAATGGGTCAGAGTCCGCACGGTCTTGTTGAGAATCTGTAAATGGTTCAGCGAGTTCTGTAGGTCTTAAAGAGAAAACCCAAGGCTAGTTCTGGCGCTCCGCTCCGTCTGTGCCACTAACGCTATTCCCCTCGCTGGCAGGCTGGCCCCCAGGCCCTCCTGCCTTGCTGCTACACAAGTAGCTACGGAGCAGCTCAACAGATGGCCATCTTCAGTGCAGATGCCATCCCCCTGGGCCCCAGCCTCTGGCTAGAGATAGAATGTCTGGTCACCAGAAGGGGGGAGTGGAACAGAGGAAGTTCTAAGGCATCTTCAGGATATGGGTGAGGGATGAGATGTGAAGCCAGCCCACGCCCAATGTGGGACAGAGGCAGTGGGAGGAATCCCAGCATCAGGCAGAGAGGATCTCTGGGAGGTAGAGGTTTGGACCCGTCCCCATCCTAGTCTGGCATGAGGAGGCTCCAAGGACTGGTCTGGAGGACTCTAAAGTCAGCTCCTTTCATTTCTGACAGTCAGGGCCGGCTCTAGGATTTTTGCTGCCCCAAGCAAAATCAATTTTGGCCGCCCCCCCCCCGTTTTTTTCTTACCCCACCCCCCGGCCCCGCCTCAACTCCACCCCTTCCCCAAATCCCCAGCCCTGCCTCCTCCCCCCAGACTCTCAAGCCTGGGAGGGAGGGTGAGCAGCGGCGCGCGAATCAGCTGTTTCGCGCGCCGCGGCCGCTCGGGATCTCCCCCTCCCTCCCAGGTTTGAGAGCCTGGGATCTCCCCCTCCCAGGTGCGCGAGCGGCGGCAGCAGCGGAGGTGAGCTAGGGTGGCCGGGGCACATTTTTAGGGGCGGCATTCTGGCGCCGGCCATGCCGCCCCTAAAAATGTGCCACCCCAAGCACCAGCTTGTTTTGCTGGTGCCTAGAGCCGGCCCTGCTGACAGTGAAGGACAGTCCCACTCGCAGGAGAAGGTGAGCCGCCATCTTACCTTGTGCTCTGCCCTGAATGGCCTCCAGCACTGAATACACCTGCTCCTTCAGCAGCGAATGGATGGTGAGGCCGATGCCGCGGCTGACATCTGAAAAGCACAAACCACCCTTTGTGAGCTGCTGCCTCTGCCCTGCACGGAGCAGACGTTGCTCTGACTCGCATGAAGTGGGAAGAAGCTACGGGCTGCAGTCAGGCTCCATTGCGGCAGAGTCTCGCGCACATGGGGAGCTGGAATTTGGAGTCTGGAAACCCAGTTTTATAAACACCAGACCTGAGCGAAAGGACACCTCCTACAGCAGGCTGGAGTGGCTTGTCTCTCAGCCCCTGTGGGCTGCAGCCATTAGATGGTGTCGTCCCTCACTAACACACACAAAGCCAGTATGCTGTGCAATGCAAACTTCAACGACTTCCATGACTTGCGCTGATAACTGAGAGCAGGATCTGGCATTATCTCTGCCTTTTCCTCTCCCTCGGGGCAAACCGTGGAGACAGTCCCGCTCTCTCCCTGCCCTCGTGGGGTCAGAGACCCGACGTCCACCCAGGCCTGCTCAAAATCTCTCTATAGATTGGACAACCTATGCTGATTTGAACCAACCATGAAGAACCACTCCCAGCTCCGCAAAGGGTTCGGGAGCGTCTCCTCCTGCCCCAAAGGGGGCTTTGCTTAGGGTTAGGGCGAGGGCTATGAACATGCACGCGAGATGCCCATGAGCGCTTGGGGCAGGGTTAAAGCAAAGCTGCTGAGAAATCGCTCCTTGCCGTTTCAGAAGGCTATGTGGTCCAGTGGGAATTTTCCTTTTGTTGGGCAAGCACTGAGAAAGACCCCGGGCGCCTGAGATAGAGTTTATTTGGGGCAATGGGAGTCCAGATGCTGTGGATACAGTTGGGGCTTGATGACTTGATTCTGCTCCGGTCCAAGTCAATGGGAGCTTTGCCATGACGTCGCTGGGAGCAGGGAATAGTGGAAGGGAGTTGGGGTCATGCAAAGAAACATGTGACAACTGCTCAGAGAGGAGAGCTGGGACCAGGGGTCACGGAGCTGCTTTCCTCTCCCCGAGGTACCAAGCCCCCCAGGAATAGGGGAGACTGCTCTGGCCTAGAAGAGGAAAGGCCAACAGCCAGACACTCACTGTTCAGGTCACCGATTATTTGCTGTCTGGGCACTGCAAACTGCTCCACAACAGACTGCACCCCCTGCCGGAGAGAGAGAAGCAGAGAAAGGTCTCACTCAGCCCCCTGGAGGCTGCATCAACATAGTCAGTTGGCTTGGGACCCACCATCACTTGGGCCCATGAGGCCTGGCTGGGCTCTGCCTCTGAGCTTGGGGCATGGTTCGTCATGCTCCTGCCCCCAGACAGGGGTCCCCCGTGTGAGCAGATAGCCCTTGGGTTTGTTCCATTCCATGTAGCTATCCCAGTTTTGCTCAGTTAATTCTCCTGGACCCCAGCACCCGCCCATTCTCTGCAGGCTGTAAGGCCCCACCAGCAGGGCCGGCTTCAGGGTTTTTGCTGCCCCAAGCGGCAGAAAAAAAAAAAAAAAGCCACGATCGTGATCGGCAGCAGCTCCACCGTGCCGCTTTCTTCTTCGGCGGCAATTCAGCGGCAGGTCCTTCCCTCTGAGAGGGACCGAGGGACCCGCCGCCAAATTGCCGCCGAAGAGCCCGACATGCCACCCCTTCCCCTTGGCCGCCCCAAGCACCTGCTTGCTGGGCTGGTGCTTGGAGCCGGCCCTGCCCACCCGGTTCTCGTGAGGGATCGTCCCACTCAAGCCTCGGCCTACTGCAGTGGATCGTGACCATAAAGAGCCGAGTCAGCTGCCAAGGACGGGTCGTGGTCCCCCTCGTGCTGTGGCTAATGGCTGGTCCCAGTGGGGTCTAATCACGAGTAACATCATGGCTGGGTCCCGTCTCACCAGGCACGCGCGGCCAGCACCACGGTCGCTAAATCCACTCCTCCCAGGCGTGTTCTAAAGACATCCTAGCGAAGACAAGGGCTTTCACTGACAGGACACCACCCAGGGAAGGCACACAACTCCCCAAGATCCCCTGCACTGGCTTCTCCATCCACCACCCAGAGGTGGGAACCCTGCTTCCTGGGCAAATCTCCACCCAGCCTTAGCGAGTGGCGCCTTCCCTAAACAATAACCGATAAACTCCACGCAACCAGGGCGCTCTCTCCACTCACACAGCAACTGAGCTGCCCGCTTGGCCCTGGGCTGAGTGGCCAGGTGCTGGAGCGGGGACCCAACGCCCTACACGAGGGCTTCTGGGAGAGATGTAGTTATGGTGCCGTCCTGGGCCTCCCTTCAAACACAGCTCCCAAATCACCGGTTGGCTCCTGCTGAGGTCGCCACTGGAGAAGGCTGGATCAAGCCCTGGGCAGCCAGGGAAGCTCACCTCTTTAGCCTGCCCCAATCAGCGCCATGGGGAAAATCCAGGTCCCTGGGCAAAGCCTGAATACATTGGAGAGCGGGGGTGTTTGAAACCCTCCTCCCTACCCCAGCGGCAGGCCCCAGAGCAGCCACGTTGCCCCTCACCAGCCTTGGGGCTGAAGTACCCTTTACAGCCCCTACACACAGGGTTATTTGCAGCATCACACTGGCTTTGCTCCCGCCTACACCCAAACCTCAGATCTGCCTTAGGGGCAAGGTGGGGCACAGGGAGTGGAAGGGGCTCCCCAGATCAGTGGGGCCATGCCAGTTCCACTGAATGGAGGGCCCCGAGGATTTAGCCCTGAGGGAAGGAAAACGCCATTGCATTAGAGCACTGATCATTAAGAGCTGCGAGTCTCATTAACCCCACCCTCAAGCCCGTGGCTTCGCCGGTGGCTCCCAGGTAGGTACCGGAACCCCGGCCGGGTCTGAGCCCCACCTTGGCTCTGTTCGGCTGGACAGGGCTGTGCCGCAGTGGAGAATGCGGACTGAGCAAACCACCTGGCCAGGCAGCAGCCGGGAGGGAACGAAACAACGCTTGGCAATTAAAAATGCATTTTTAATGAAGCTGCAGCACATTGTGCCTGCTCCAGCAGTGAAACCCAGGCCAGCCCCACCATGCCAGCAGCTCTAGGTCAGCCACAGGACAGCCAGGAGATAGATGAAGGTCAGAGGCTGGAGCGGGGTGTAGTATGGTATTTTCCCTCTAGGGGAGCCAGATTAGCCCAGGGGCCCATGGCAGAGAAGAGGAGCCGAGGGTGTTGGGAGAGAGCATGACACCAATCTGCAGAAAGCAGTGGGCACTCTTGAAACCTCCCCCCACTTGCTCTGGCATTGGCCCCTACGCCAGCCATCCACAGCCACTTCCTGTCGCGTCTCAGCCACGCCCGGCCGGGTGCTGCCCCATGAAGGAGGGGTAGGTGCCCAGGAGGGCGGATCTGGGCCAAGGGCTCGGTGATGCAGAGCTGCTGAGAACTTGGTCTGAGACCCCTCTGCTCATCTCACATGGAGCTGGAGGAGTCTCCGCTCTGCCTGAAGGGAGCTCCGGCCCCGATGCAGGAGGGCGAGTGAATCCAGCAGCCATGTCTAGTGCCAGCCAGGCTGCTCCTGTGCAGCATGAAAAGCATCCATCTGCGCAGTTAGCAGGGCAGAGGAAGGGGTCTCCTGTGTGACCGCGGCACAGGATCGTAGGAAGGGGACGTGTCGGGTCACGGTGAACTGTCCTGCCCCATTGCTAATATTCCCTGGGCCCACAGGAAAACCAGTGCACAGGGCTCCACCACACTGCCAGCACCCCAAGGCACAGCACCCCACTGCAGCATCCCATCCCAATGCACAGCACCCCAGTACCTGGCGCCCCAATGCACAGTGCCCCCAGGCATCCCACCGCCGTGCACAGCACCCCACGGCACAGTATCCCGTTCTGCTCCACCTCACCACACAATGTACCCAACCCCACTGCAAAATACTCCGCCCATCTCAGCAGCACCCTTCTCCAGTGCTCAGGACCCCACCCGGCTGCCATCACCCCAAAGCACAATTCCCACCCCGCTCCTCTGTGTAGCGCCACACTGCACCCAGTGTTGGCACAGCACTCTGCTCAGCCCCACAATGTACTGTACTGTGCTTCATCCCATCCCACAGGGTACCCCATTCCGCCCTGGATCGCCCCTCCGCACAGCACCCCACCCGCCAGGGATCGCCCCTCCGCACGGCACCCCACCCGCCAGGGATCACCCCTCCGCACAGCACCCCACCCGCCCTGAATCGCCCCTCTGCACAGCACCCCACCCTCCAGGGATCACCCCTCCGCACAGCACCCCACCCGCCCTGGATCGCCCCTCCGCACAGCACCCCACCCGCCAGGGATCGCCCCTCCGCACGGCACCCCACCCGCCTGGATCACCCCTCCGCACAGCACCCCACCCGCCCTGGATTGCCCCTCCGCACAGCACCCCACCCGCCAGGGATCACCCCTCCGCACAGCACCCCACCCGCCCTGAATCGCCCCTCTGCACAGCACCCCACCCACCAGGGATCGCCCCTCCGCACGGCACCCCACCCGCCTGGATCGCCCCTCCGCACAGCACCCCACCCGCCCTGAATCGCCCCTCTGCACAGCACCCCACCCTCCAGGGATCACCCCTCCGCACGGCACCCCACCCGCCTGGATCGCCCCTCCGCACAGCACCCCACCCGCTCTGAATCGCCCCTCTGCACAGCACCCCACCCTCCAGGGATCACCCCTCCGCACAGCACCCCACCCGCCCTGGATCACCCCTCCGCACAGCACCCCACCCGCCTGGATTGCCCCTCCGCACAGCACTCCACTCGCCAGGGATCACCCCTCCGCACAGCACCCCACCCGCCCTGGATCGCCCCTCCGCACAGCACCCCACCCGCCCTGAATTGCCCCTCCGCACAGCACCCCACCCGCCCTGGATCGCCCCTCCGCACAGCACCCCACCCGCCAGGGATCGCCCCTCCGCACAGCACCCCACCCGCCCTGAATCGCCCCTCTGCACAGCACCCCACCCGCCCTGGATCACCCCTCTGCACAGCACCCGACCCACTGGGCAAGAAGGACGCTGGTGCATCTTTGCCAGGCTGGCCAGGCTGAGCATTGCCCTGGCTGGCAGGCCCCTCCTCGGCCTTTCCCCGGCTCGGTGCTTTCCCCAGCACATTGCAGAGGTGACATGTGTCATCTCCAGGCTCGGGGGAGGTTCATGTTGATTTCCATGCCCTGGATTCACGGCTGTCTCCGAGGATGCCCGCCTGTCTCCTTGCATTAGTGCACCAGTCTTTGAGGAGCCCTGCCGCAGCGGTGGCCGGGCAGCACGCTTAGCCTGCAGTGGGGGGTTCTGAGCCGATCGGAGCAGAAAACTTCCACGTTTGAGCAAGTGGCTGATGCACCCGCCGTGACAGAGCTTCCTTTTGCGCAGCAGCTGCCGCTTGCTGAAGGAGACGCGGTTCTGAGTCGGCACCCGCAGCATGCGCAGGGGTTGCAAAGTGGATTGGCTCAGACAGGATCAGACCCTCCCTATGGATTCCGGGGCCAAATCTATCCATCCCCATACATACCCCTCTATCGATTCATCCCCATAGACATCTCTCTATCCCTATACACCCCCTTCTCTCATGTATCCATCCATCCCCATACACTTCCCTTTATCTATCTATCCACATACACACCCCACCATGTATTCTTCTCAGATTTCGATCATCTATCCCCCCACCCACCCACCCTTCTTAGGGTATCTCTCTATGTAATGTGCCCATCTCCATGGTATCTGACTGCCCTGAGTGCAGCTCATTGATTTCAATGGTTACATCCCCCTGTTTGTGCCACATCTGAGAGTATGAAAAAGTGCTCTGTGCTCACTGGTTCAGTCCAAGGCTGGGCGTGCCGATACATGAGAAGGGCAGCCCAAGCTCAAACCAGGAGGTACCTGTGATGTTTCACTCCATACTCTTTATGAAAATATGCTTATGATATGAATATGACATAACTGAGCTGTACTTTATGCAAGATGGGTCTTGTATGATATCATTGGAAAGGTTATGATTTACTGAATGTGATTATCCGATTTGTGTGCCTGTATCATTTCTGCATCTGACGTTAGGAATAGTGACTATGTATCTGTATTTCAACTATGCTACTTTGGATGACGCCCCCTGCTAACACGTCAGGTATAACAATGGAAAAGCCAGACAGGGCGGATGGCCCATCAGCGAGGACAATGGGCTGTGAAAAGGTTTGGCCTTCCTGCAGACCCTCCATACTGCCCCTGACTCATGGACACTGTGATACTACAGAGTCAGGTGGGCTTGTCACCTGATACTAAACATTACCTGGGACTTCTTGTAACTTTCCACTGGAAGGGAAGGGGGGGGTCAAGTTTGGGGAACAAAGGATTCCTGCCTTATGTAAATCCTATTTAAGGGTGGGGAGGAAGGCAAAGGGGACTCCTCCTCTCCACGGCCTGTCTGCCTAAGAAGAAAGACTGCTAAAGCTACCTGAAGGGAAGGCGGGGGCGAGTCCAGACTAGGGTTACCATATTTCAGCAAGCAAAAAAGAGGGCAGGATGAGCCCCGCCCTAGCCCCGCCCCCATCCTGCCCTAGCCCCGCCCCTGCCCCTTCCACTCCCTCCCACTTCCCGCCCCCCTCAGAACCCCCAACCCTCCCCCCGCTCCTTGTCCCCTGACTGCCCCCTCCTGGGACCCCTACCCCTAACTGCCCCCCAGGACTCCAACCCCTACCTAAGCCTCCCTGCTCCTTGTCCCCTGACTGCCCCTTCCTGAGACCCTCCCCCCATCCTAACTGGCCCCCTAGGACCCTACCCCCTACCTGTCCCCTGACTGCCCCAATCCTTATCCACCCCCCCCCCCAGACAGACCCCCGGGACTCTCACGCCCCATCCAACCACTCCCCACCCCCTGACAGCCCCCCCCAGAACTCCCGACCCATCTAAACCCCTCTGCTCCATGTCCCCTGACTGCTCCGATCCCTCTCCCCACCCCTGCCCCCTGACAGCCCCCCCCAGAACTCCCAAACACCCCCCCCCGCTCCTTGTCCCCTGACTACCCCTCCTGGGACCCCTGCTCCTAACTGCCCTCCAGAACCCCACCCCCTACCTAAGCCTCCCTGTTCCTTGTCCCCTAACTGCCCCCTCCTGAGCCCCCCCCCACCCTAACTGCCCCCCTAGGACCGTACCCCCTACCTGTACCCTGACTGCCCAAAACCTTATCCACACCCCCCACCCCCACCCCCAGAAAGCCCCCCCACGAACTCCCGAGCCCCCCCCTCCCTGTCTCTTGACTGCCCCCTCCAGAACCTCCCTGCCCCTTCTCCAACCCCCTGGCCCCCTTACCCTGCCACTCAGACCAGCGTGCCGGGGAGGAGGAGCAGGGGGAGGAGCTCCAGACTGCCGGTGCGAACGGCTGGCTGATGATCTGCGAATGCAGGGAGGGAGGGAGGGAGGGAGTGCTCTCAGCTGCAGGGGAGAGGAGGGGGAAGCGGAGGAGGGGCTCTCTCTGGCTGTTGGAGCCCCATGTAAGTGGCACCATCCGGCCGGCTGCCCTGTCAGCCGCACGCGCTCTGCATGGGGGGGGGAAGTCCAGACATTTACAAATTCCCCCCGGACGCTATTTTTAACTCTAAAAGCCAGATATGTCCGGGGGAATCCGGACGAATGGTAACCCTAGTCCAGACTGAGACGGGGTCCAGTCTGAAAAGGAATATAACTGGAACTCTGAACCACAGAAACTTTGCAATGTGCCTAAAATAACATTTAGGGTGAGAAATTACAGTTTGTAGCCTGTTTCTTAAATCTATTGAGCTTAGCTTGCATACTTTGGTTTATTTGCTCAGTAATCTGCTTTGTTCTGCCTGTTATCTCTTATATTCACTTAAAATTCACCTTTTGTAGTTAATACACTTATTTCTTGTTTATAATTCATAGATTCATAGATTCTAGGACTGGAAGGGACCTCGAGAGGTCATCGAGTCCAGTCCCCTGCCCGCATGGCAGGACCAAATACTGTCTAGACCATCCCTGATAGACATTTATCTAACCTACTCTTAAATATCTCCAGAGATGGAGATTCCACAACCTCCCTAGGCAATTTATTCCAGTGTTTAACCACCCTGACAGTTAGGAACTTTTTCCTAATGTCCAACCTAGACCTCCCTTGCTGCAGTTTAAGCCCATTGCTTCTTGTTCTATCCTCAGAGGCTAAGGTGAACAAGTTTTCTCCCTCCTCCTTATGACACCCTTTTAGATACCTGAAAACTGCTATCATGTCCCCTCTCAGTCTTCTCTTTTCCAAACTAAACAAACCCAATTCTTTCAGTCTTCCTTCATAGGTCATGTTCTCTAGACCTTTAATCATTCTTGTTGCTCTTCTCTGGACCCTTTCCAATTTCTCCACATCTTTCTTGAAATGCGGTGCCCAAAACTGGACACAATACTCCAGCTGAGGCCTAACCAGAGCAGAGTAGAGCGGAAGAATGATTTCTCGTGTCTTGATCACAACACACCTGTTAATACATCCCAGAATCATGTTTGCTTTTTTTGCAACAGCATCACACTGTTGACTCGTATTTAGCTTGTGGTCCACTATAACCCCTAGATCCCTTTCTGCCGTACTCCTTCCTAGACAGTCTCTTCCCATTCTGTATGTGTGAAACTGATTTTTTCTTCCTAAGTGGAGCACTTTGCATTTGTCTTTGTTAAACTTCATCCTGTTTAACTCAGACCATTTCTCCAATTTGTCCACATCATTTTGAATTATGACCCTGTCCTCCAAAGCAGTTGCAATCCCTCCCAGTTTGGTATCATCCGCAAACTTAATAAGCGTACTTTCCTTGCCAATATCTAAGTCGTTAATGAAGATATTGAACAGAGCCGGTCCCAAAACAGACCCCTGTGGAACCCCACTCATTATGCCTTTCCAGCAGGATTGGGAACCATTAATAACAACTCTCTGAGTACGGTTATCCAGCCAGTTATGCACCCACCTTATAGTAGCCCCATCTAAATTGTATTTGCCTAGTTTATCGATAAGAATATCATGCGAGACCGTATCAAATGCCTTACTAAAGTCTAGGTATACCACATCCACAGCTTCTCCCTTATCCACAAGACTCGTTATCCTATCGAAGAAAGCTATCAGATTGGTTTGACATGATTTGTTCTTTACAAATCCATGCTGGCTGTTCCCTATCACCTTACCACCTTCCAAGTGTTTGCAGATGATTTCCTTAATTACTTGCTCCATTATCTTCCCTGGCACAGAAGTTAAACTAACTGGTCTGTAGTTTCCTGGGTTGTTTTTATTTCCCTTTTTATAGATGGGCACTATATTTGCCCTTTTCCAGTCTTCTGGAATCTCTCCAGTCTCCCATGATTTTCCAAAGATAATAGCTAGAGGCTCAGATACCTCCTCTATTAGCTCCTTGAGTATTCTAGGATGCATTTCATCAGGCCCTGGTGACTTGCAGGCATCTAACTTTTCTAAATGATTTTTAACTTGTTCTTTTTTTATTTTATCTGCTAAACCTACCCCCTTCCCATTAGCATTCACTATGTTAGGCATTCCTTCAGACTTCTCGGTGAAGACCGAAACGAAGAAGTCATTAAGCATCTCTACCATTTCCAAGTTTCCTGTTACTGTTTCTCCCTCTTCACTAAGCAGTGGGCCTACCCTGTCTTTGGTCTTCCTCTTGCTTCTAATGTATTGATAAAAAGTCTTCTTGTTTCCCTTTATTCCCGTAGCTAGTTTGAGCTCATTTTGTGCCTTTGCCTTTCTAATCTTGCCCCTGCATTCCTGTGTTGTTTGCCTATATTCATCCTTTGTAATCTGTCCTAGTTTCCATTTTTTATATGACTCCTTTTTATTTTTTAGATCATGCAAGATCTCGTGGTTAAGCCAAGGTGGTCTTTTGCCACATTTTCTATCTTTCCTAACCAGCGGAATAGCTTGCTTTTGGGCCCTTAATAGTGTCCCTTTGAAAAACTGCCAACTCTCCTCAGTTGTTTTTCCCCTCAGTCTTGATTCCCATGGGACTTTACCTATCAGCTCTCTGAGCTTACCAAAATCCGCCTTCCTGAAATCCATTGTCTCTATTTTGCTGTTCTCCCTTCTACCCTTCCTTAGAATTGCAAACTCTATGATTTCATGATCACTTTCACCCAAGCTGCCTTCTACTTTCAAATTCTCAACGAGTTCCTCCCTATTTGTTAAAATCAAGTCTAGAACAGCTTCCCCCTTAGTAGCTTTTTCAACCTTCTGAAATAAAAAGTTGTCTGCAATGCAGTCCAAGAATTTGTTGGATAGTCTGTGCCCCGCTGTGTTATTTTCCCAACATATATCCGGATAGTTGAAGTCCCCCATCACCACCAAATCTTGGGCTTTGGATGATTTTGTTAGTTGTTTAAAAAAAAGCCTCTTCCACCTGGTTAGGTGGCCTGTAGTAGACTCCTAGCATGACATCACCCTTGTTTTTTACCCAGTTTATGTAATTTCTAACTGGGGGGGGGGGGGGGGGAAGACGTTGCGCATATCTCCCTCCACATTGAGGGAGGGGGCAAATTTCATAAAACCTTTGGGTTTGTCCCCCTTAAAGGGAGTGGGCACCAGAGTGTTGGGGAAGCCCCTAAGGCTGAATCTTCCCAGAGCGGGTCTCTGTCTCTGTGCAGCTGGGTGTGGCCCTGCCTGTGTGCTTGGCTGGAAGAGGATTGTGAGCCTAGCCCAGCAAGACCAGGTAAAGGGGACCCAGGCTGGCAGAATAGGCTGACTCAGTGGCACCACAGCACATCAGGTGACACCCCAAAGGGCCCAAACCATCACAGTACCAACCCTAGAGAGTCGCTTTTTATCAGCCATGAGGGCGAGCGACGGAGGGAGGGGGCGGAGAGGAGCGAGCAGCAGACAGGGTTTGGGGGGAAAGAGGCAGCGTGGGGGGCAGGGGCGGCAGCGGCCCCCCCCACACACACTTTTAGGGAGCTTCCACCACTCCTGATCCACAGCCCCTCTCTATCCAAGTCCTGGGCACCCCACTCCTGCCGATGCACCTCAGTCCTGACCTGGAGCCCCTCCTGCTGCCCCTGGCCTGGGTTCCCTCCAGCATGTGTCTCAATCCAGACCGCAGCCCCTGCTATCCCAGGCCTGGGCTCCCTCCCCGCTACCATTGCACTTTAGTCCTTATCCGCAGGACCCTCTACTGCTGCCACCGGGGATCCCCTCCCCGCTAGCGCTGCAGAGTTGGGGCAGAGTCCAGTTCTGCCGTTGCCCGTCAGTCCCGTCCCCAGCCAGCAGGCAGAAGATGCCCATCTTGCCAAAGTCTGTGCAAGCAGCGGGGACTCGGAGGGAGACTTAGGGCCTAAACAGGATTCCAGAGGCAAGTGGGATGCCACAGCCACCCTGATATGCAGCATTGGCTATCAGGCCCCATACCTGCATCCCTCTCCTTCTCCAGCACAGACACACCCTGAGATCCCTGCGCGGCTGCTGTTCTCTCTCCTGGCCCTGTGGGCTGACAGCCAACAGGGAAGGCGGCTCCGGCTTACCTGTGGGATGCTGCCAATATTCTTCCTCAAAGTGTGTAGAGTGGCTGGCACGGCACGGGCCCCGGGCTCCATCTGCTCCTTCACCCGCTGGTTGGCAATGAAAGCACAGATAACGCCGGCCCTGTGGGAGACGAGGCCAAAGTGGGTCACCTATGCTTAGTGCTCCAAAAAGCGACCAGATCTCCTATTGTCCCACAGCCCTCTGACATGCAATGGGCCAGAACCAACCCCAAAGACTGGGGGGGGGTCTTCAGATCCAGCTCTGGGCTTCATGGCTGGTCCAAACCCAGTCCCCAGGTCTATGCAAATGACCCCAGACCTTGTCCTGGTTCAAAGGCTCATCCCAACGCTGTATCTCAGCTGTTCTCGGTGCTCTCAAGAGCGGGGCAGAGGTGAAGGGGAACAGGGACCCGGGGGCAGGTCAGTGGGGGATGACAGGGTGAGAACAGGGAGAACGGGTCACTGGAGGTTGCTGGGGTGAGGGGAAAAGGGGGTGGGGCTCATCATGGATGGGTTGAAAATTCAGGGTTTCAGGCCATGTTTTTCATATGCAGCCTCTGATTTGTGGTGCCTCCATTCCTGGGTGCCCTATGGCCAGAAGGGGACCAAGCCCCTGCTGTGATAGCCAGGGTGCCCTTACCCCAGATCCTCTCCTGCATGGAGGGCCCCAATGCCCCTTTTCCCTCGGCCCCTGACATGCCAGCCCCAGTGCCCAGGAAATGCCCAAGGGGAGATTAGCCCCCAGTGGCACCCGCCCTACGTGGAAAGACCAGCCCTGCCCCCACGTGGAGCCCTACGGTACATTGTCCCCTCGTGGTGCCCCCTGGACTAACTCCCGTGTCCCATCCCCAGTGAGCGGCCCATCCGCCGTCTCCGCTCCCCACCATCCATCACACACGTGCCTGACCCCCGTACCCTCCCAGCCCGGCACTGGCCTCACTCACAGGAGGATGGCGGTGGTGAGGGAGAGGCAGAATGTGAGGAAGTTGCGCTGGCAGGTGAGGGAGCGGCGGTCGGCCTTGATGCGCCCCCCACAGCGCCGGCGGCGCCGGCAGCAGCAGAAGCACAGACCAGTCGCCGGCACCGCCACGAAGAAGAGCACAGCAATCATGGCACAGACGACATAGCCAGCCTGGTAGCGCACCACCTGGGGGAGCGAGCAAGGGCCTCCTCAGGGGGGTACCGCCCATGGCTCCCACCCATCCCCCACGCCCTTCCCTTGCCCCTGCTCCTCCCTCCCACCCCCGCCCTCCCATGCCCACCCCCACGCCCTTGCCCCACCCCCATCCATCCCCTCTATTCCCCCACCCACCCCCGCTCTACCACGCCAACCTCCACACATTCCTTGCCCCGCCCCCACCCATCCCCTCTGCTCACCCACCCACCCCTGCCCTCCCACGCCCACCCTTTGCCCTGCACCCACCCCCACAGCCCCTTGCCCCGCCCCCACTAGTCCCCCATGCCCTCCCCATGCCCCACCTCCCCATCCATCGCTGCCTTCCCACACCCACATCCACGCCCTCCCCTTGCCCTGCTCCCCCACCAGTTCCCCACTCCCTCCCCTTGCCTTGCCCCCCACTTACTCCTTGCCCCAAACCTTCCCTCCCAATCACCCATGCCTTCCCCTTGCCCCATCTCTCCCATGCCCTCCACCTCACCCTTCTGACACCACCCCGTACATCTCCCCCTGCCCCGCATTTCACTCAGCCAGCCCCATGTGTACTTGCCCTCAGGCCCATCCTTCACCCGCCCTTCTTCCCCCCCCTCCCCCCACGCCGTAACCCAAGGAAATCCTGGTGTCCGCTGGGCCACAGGTGGGTCCCCAGAGGAGTGAGTGAAGTGGGGCCACCCAGGACAGGTACGAACCCCACCCCTGATCACCTGAGAGCTTCTGACTGACGACGGCTCGTTCAGGGCCACCCGGAGCAGCTCTGTGAAAACAAAACCAACGTCCCGTCGAACTCCCGAACCCAGTCGCCTTTCCCCCTCCTCGCCTTCCCCCTGCTACCACTGCCCTGTCAGGATGAGCCAAGCTGCCCATCAGGATGCTCTTCCCCTCCATCTTGTGCCCAGCGGTGGGGCCCAGGTTTCCCAAGGAACTCGGAGCCGCCGGGCTCACAAACCACCGTCAGGGCCAGAATTTCAGGCATGCACCATACCAGGGCGGGGCGAGATTTCTGTCTGCTCCTCTGAGTGGACACTGTGCATGCCTCTTACTCTGGCACTGGGGGGTTCCCTGAGTTGCCCCAGGGCTCTCTGCCCCCCATCTGGCTCACCTGTGGGGAAGGGGTTCTGCTGGACCACATCCAGGTAGCGCCGGACGATGCCGTAGAGCGGATCCAGTGAGCTCGGGACCCGGTGCTGGGCGGGGACCCGCTGGTCAGCGCCTATCTCCATGAACTGGTGGACGAGGAGGGGGTTTCCAGGTGGACATTGCTGGGAGCGAACTGGATCCAGGAGAACCCAGGCTAAGGCCAGAGACACGTGCAGAGGCAGAGCAGAGGCTGAGCCCCGGACGCCTCTGGGCTGAGGGGCCTGCATTGGTCCAAAAACAGCCTGGGGGGGAGGGTTCTACCGCGTGGATTGCAATGGAGCTCCAAGGAGACCCAGCCCTTGAGGCAGAGAATTCCCTCCTGCAGGGGCTGTGCCTGGAAGCCGCTGTGCCGGGTGGTCTCCTTGGAAGTGCCCAGACCCCCTCAGTGCTCCCAGCTCCCGCACCCAACGCAGGGCGCACGGAGAGGCATCCCTGGCTCTGGCGCTCCCTCCTCTTCAGCTGATTGTGTCTGCGGCTGGAGTGCCTCAGAAACTGGCCCGACTGGTTTGATGCCTCCTGAGGGCCCAGGCGCTGCTACTGTGGCTTGCTTCCCTCTGCTCCGGGGATGGGGCAGGGTGGGGCGAGGCGCTTCTCCCAGCAGCTGTTCCAGAAAAATCAGAGATATGGGATACTGGAGGTATCTGAATGATCCTATTAGAGTATGCCCCCTCCATGTTTCCCTCTTTGAGGGGGGCCAGACATCTGATATACCAGCTTGTTACCCTGCAACACCCCTACCCTACCCAGATTTTTCACACTTGATATCTGGTCACCCTACCATCTTCTCTACCCACTTTTTTCCCGTCTCTATTCCCCTCCTCCTAACTTTGCTTCTATTCTTTATCTTATTTTAATAATTTTTCTTAAATTAGTTGGATTTTGATAAGCAACATTGGTTCGTTTATACAAATAATTGATTTCTATTGTAACCATTCATATTATAGAGAATTAAACATTTAAAGTATAGCTAAGGCTGGGCAGCAAATGGTTCATATATTCCGAGAAGTTCATGTATTCTGAGACGGTCATGTATATTTTGTTATGTTTGTTTTTTCTACAAGAAAAGAAAAGCCAAACCTCAGCTCTGCGTGGGAAACACACAGCAGAAGGCACAAAAGCAGAGAGGCCTGAGAATAACCAAGCTGCACAAGGGAAACAGAGTCACAACGGGGCATGAAGCTGTGTCAAAAGCAACCCAGCCCCATACAGGTGCCGATTCCCTCCAGGAATTGCTGCCCAGGCGTGGGCACAGAGAACATTGCTCCGTGGAGCTGACAAACTGACTCTCTTGCCAGCAATCCGGGAAAGACACTTCAGGGCCAAGGCTTGACTCAGGAGGGGATCTGAGAGACCCTCTGTGTGGCACTGACCCACCTCTGGGTGACCAGCCAGAGCACCCACTGTCCTGGGGTTCAGGAACAATATGGCGGAGGGAGGACAGAGTAAGCCAGAATCTGACCTGGGCCCAGCTGCTACCATATAGTGGAAAGCCTGGTACATGGCCAGCAGGTGGGCAGAAGGGAGGAGAAAGCAGTGGAGCGGAGAGAGATACGAACGGGCTCCAGGCGTGACTCTGGCGTTCCCACTCTGGGGGCCAGCACAGACTTGCCGACTGGGTGCTTACTCACCAACAAGCCTGGGGCAGGGTGCTTGCTCAGGCAGCTTCCCGTGGAGGAGGAGGGAGAGAGCTGCCTTCCCCCAGCCCTGTGCATGGTCTGGGCCTGCTGGACCTGCAGGGGTGACTTATTTCCAGCTCAGATGCCAGAGGTTTCTCTGCCAGAGTGAGGTGTCCGTACACACCCCACCCCGAGGCTCAGCCCATTGCACTTGCTGCCATACGGTGTGGGGACTGGTGAAGTGTGAAAGAAGTAACTGCTGGCGATTACAGGCTTGCCCTCAATGCGTCTAAGGGTTAGAGCTCAGGGCAGGGAATCAGGACTCCTGGGTTCTCTCTCAGCTCCGCCACCGACTCTTTTTGGGTACATCATTTATTGCCTACTGCTGATAGGTGGTGGGCACTCTCAGCACCTGCTGATTTCAGTGAGAGCTGCAGGTCCTTGGCACCTCTGGAAAAATCAGGCTGCTAACCGCTCTGTACCTCAGTTTCCCCATACATACAATGGTGATAATAATGCTGGCCTGTCTCCCAGGGCTGCGGGGCTGAATGAGTTACTGTTTTGGAAGGTGCTTAGAGATCCTTGCATGAAAGACACTAGAGTGATGTAAAGTATTGTTCACCAACCTTTTGTTTTTGGATCTGTCTATCACCACACGTACATACTTTATCATCCATCTATCTAATGCTCATCATGGTGTGAGCTTCTAGTTTTAACCAACATTAAACAGAAATCTGAAGGGCCATAAGCTGCAGTGTTATCGCTCACCGATTTGCTATTTCTTTGGCATCAAAAAAACCAGCACTGGGATTTCCAGCTTGTTTTTGGAGACAACCTCAAAAGACCTTTTTTGGAAATGGAATTTCTTTTCCTCTAGCTCGTTGGTGCCCTCAGATGGTGAGAGTCCCACACTACAAAAGGATGTGGAAAAATTGGAAAAAGTCCAGCGGAGGGCAACAAAAATGATTAGGGGGCTGGAGCACATGACTTATGAGGAGAGGCTGAGGGAACTGGGATTGTTTAGTCTGCAGAAGAGAAGAATGAGGGGAGATTTGATAGCTGCTTTCAACTACCTGAAAGGGGGTTCCAAAGAGGATGGATCTAGACTGTTCTCAGTGGTACCAGATGACAGAACAAGGAGTAATGGTCTCAAGTTGCAGTGGGGGAGGTTTAAGTTAGTTTCACTAGGAGGGTGGTGAAGCACTGGAATGGGTTACCTAGGGAGGTGGTGGAATCTCCTTCCTTAGAGGTTTTTAAGGTCAGGCTTGACAAAGCCCTGGCTGGGATGATTTAGTTGGTGTTGGTCCTGCTTTGAGCAGGGGGTTGGACTAGATGACCTCCTGAGGTCCCTTCCAACCCTGATATTCTATGATTCAATGAATTGGAAGCAACCTGGGAGCAATACAGCCCCAGTCCTGAAAGGTGAAAGAGAGCTGAGCAAATAATTGATTTTTTTTTTTGGTTCAGTAGCTGAACCAAAAATCTATTAGTATTGAACCGAAACTGAATCTTTCGATTTCCCTCAATGAGATGAAAAAAACAAAGAGATTTGAAATGAAACATTTCAACTGTTGATTCAAATTGAAGGGTTGAAATGGTTCATTTTGACATTTCCAAAAAAAAATGTTCAGGTTTTTTCAGCTGGAACTATTTGCCAAATTCAGCCTGAATCTGTGAATAGTTTCAGTGCTCCCCAAAATGAATTTATTGGCCAGTTTACTGTTGATACTAAAATGGATGAACTCTGCCATGTGATTATGGTCGTAAAGCCAGTGGTAAGTATCTTAGGTCTGACCAAACTCAAGTGTCTTGCAACTGAGTGCCTGATCACAGGTCACTCACCACTTGACTAGTGAGAGTTAGTTGCTAGAAAAATAAAACACAGACCCAGCTTTGAAACAGAGGCACGGGCGATTGTAATGGCATGACTGAAACGGACAACCAACAGTAGGTTCAGATGCACACAGCTATTGTGGCTTGCTATTTCGTTAACTTTCTTCTGCTCTGCTACTGAGCCAAGCCAAGAGAAAATAGCTAAGTCATTTCTGCCTTTTGTATGGATCGAGCTTTAGAAGACCGAAGAAGAAGATGAGAAAGCTGCAAATGATCAGCAAGACAAAAATGGAGACTTCTAGAAAGGACCGTCAGCCTAGAGATAGAGACCAAGGAGATGGATACCACCCAACCGAGGGCTTCAAGGGTCTTCCACAAACAGTTCCAAGGTGCCCTTGGCAGGTATTCAACCACACCTTCACTACTAAGGTCTTCAAATAAGAACTAAGGAAAAGCCCATAATGAGTTTCACATGAAGTTGATGAGCCTTGAGCTCTGGTGGCTACAGGCAAAACTCTAAGGGAGATTGTAACAGGATTGGCACCCACACAGTTCGTGGAATGGGGTGGCATCCACCTCTCACAAGTGCCCCCCTTCCCTCCCCGGGGTCAATGGTTTCTTCGAAGGTGCTCAGTGACTCAGCCCTCTGGCTGGCTGTAGGTGGAACAGAACAAATCCCTTCTAGGGTATACAGTCTTTACTTTCTCCTGGCCCTGGAATGGGGCCATACCCCCAGGGCTTCCTCCCTGGAGACACTGTCTTCTTGCAGCCCTCCCTGGGCTCAGTCCCAGCAACCAGCCAGGATCTCCTTCTTAGCTCCCCAGGTCCTTGCCCGCACTGAGCTGTCTGTGGTTCTGCTGCTCTTTCAGTCAGCTAGGAACCCAGACCTCTCCTCCAGATCCAGGCAGCAAGTGACTGACTCTGGCTCTGCTGCTGCTTTTTATATGGCCCTCCTGGCCACTGATTGGCTGCTTCTGCAGCCCCTCTGATTGGCTGCTTCACCTGCAGCCACTCTAGGCCACTTGGTGGACGTCTCTTCTGCTCCTCTTTGGGATGGGGTGTGGCAGGACCCTGAGGCCTCCAGCAAGGGGCTTCTGGGCCTAGTCTACCCCTTCCCAGAGACATTCCTTTCATCTCATTGGATGATAAAAAGGTAACCCCTCAGGGGAAGAAGATTAGGGTTGGACAATCACAATTCCTCATGAGAGATGGGGACTGTGTCATGACTGGCTGGGTCAGATTTGCAAAAAATTAAAAATTGCCATCAGACAACCCACCAAAGTTCTTATTAGAGAAGAATCCATCAGCCATCAAAACCCTGTTCTTCCACGTCCAAGACACTGGGACACCAGAATGCCAAGAAAAGCAGGACTTTGTTGACTGGCCTCTGGGTAGCACCTCCTGCTGGTAACTATCAATTACTTGCTACAAGCAAACTCTGAGATGACTCTTTATTAACTCTTTCTACTTGACATCCTCGGGAAGGAAACCCACAGCGATACTGGGAAAGAACCGGCTTGGAGCTGTTCACATCATCTCAAGTGAACAACTCCCAAACTGACTTGCATCTTCTACGCATCTACCTCTAGAGACACCATCATCGTGAATTGGTAAATTGATCTGGAAACTCCCATTGTACCAGCTGCCACCGATAAGTAACAAAGAGACTTCTCTCCTATGCATACTATGTTCTGTGTCAGTGACATGGATCTGCATTAATCTAAATACTCATATGGTGTGTACTTGATTTATAACGTCTGGGAATGTTATCAGAGTGAAATATATTTGTAGTTTGCCAGCAAGAATGCTTGTCAGTAAATATCTAGAAATAATATTCTCACTAAGTGACCAAAATGTGCTGAGACTGAATAACTTGCTACACTAGTTAACTATAGGATGATTCTAACGAGAGGTGTGTTTATCTACAGTACCTGAAGTAATACCTTAATACCTAAAGTAAATGGAGCCTGGACACATGATTTGTGATCATCAGCAAGTGAGACAGTTCCTTAAAGAGATACAGAAACTTGAAGTGATGTTTAGAGTAACAGATTTACCAGTGTTGGGACTTTGCCATAGAAATTAAAGTTTTTATAGTATATTAAGAATAGGATTGCAGGTTACCAATATGCTGATACTCGAAGGGTAAGAGAAATTAAAATAACTTTAATTTAGCAGCAACCTAGGGTGGGTTCAGTGGGTTCTCTCAGAGTGTGATATTAGTACATTTAAGGTGAAGGTTCTGTCCATGACCTAATTTCGTTACCTGGCAAGGCCATCTTGAATTAAATTGACACCCTTTCTGTCATTCAGCAATTACACAATTGTCTAATTCTCCACATTGTAATGGGAGCATTATTATGGGGTATACAGTCTCACACATTGCTGATTGGAACATATTTTGATGGTACTTAATCTAAGTAGTGTTAAAGTTGTGTGGCATATAACTGGACTGGCAAGTGAAGGATCTATATTGAGGATGAGAACATAAGAACCTAAGAATGGCCATACTAGGTCAGACCAATGGTCTATCTAGTCCTGTATCCTGACTTTGACAGTGGCCTGTGCCAGATGCTTCAGAGGGAATGAACAGGGCAATTTCAAGTGATCCATCCTATGTTGTCTAGTCCCACTTTTGGGCAATCGGAGATAGACTTACAGACTTTAAGGTCAGAAGGGACCATTATGGTCATCTAGTCTGACCTCCCGCATGATGCAGGCCACAAAAGCTGACCCACCCACTTTCCCTTAACTCAGCTGTTGAAGTCTCCAGATCGTGATTTAAAGACTTCAAGTCGCAGAGAATCCTCCAGCTTGCGACCCCTGCCCCATGCTGCGGAGGAAGGCGAAAAACCTCCAGGGCCTCTGCCAATCTACCCTGGAGGAAAATTCCTTCCCGACCCCAAATATGGCGATCAGTAGAACCCCGAGCATACAGGCAAGATTCTCCAGCCGGACCCTCATTTTACCAGCGATGACACGTTATTGCCTAATTGACTAAAATCATGTTATCCCATCAAACCATTCCCTCCATAAACTTATCTAGCCTAATCTTGAAGCCAGAGAGGTCTTTTGCCCCCACCGTTTCTCTCGGAAGGCTGTTCCAAAATTTCACCCCTCTGACGGTTAGAAACCTTCGTCTGATTTCAAGCCTAAACTTCCCCACGGCCAGTTTATATCCATTTGTTCTCGTGTCCACATTGGTACTGAGCTGAAATAATTCCTCTCCCTCCCTGGTATTTATCCCTCTGATATATTTAAAGAGAGCAATCATATCTCCCCTCAGCCTTCTTTTGGTTAGGCTAAACAAACCGAGCTCCTCGAGTCTCCTTTCATAGGAAAGGTTTTCCATTCCTCGGATCATCCTAGTGGCCCTTCTCTGTACCCGTTCCAGTTTGAGTTCATCCTTTTTAAACATAGGAGACCAGAACTGCACACAGTACTCCAAATGAGGTCTCACCAGCGCCTTGTATAACGGAAGCAGCACCTCCTTGTCCCTACTAGAAATACCTCACCTAATGCATCCCAAGATCGCATTAGCTTTTTTCACAGCCACGTCACATTGCCGACTCATAGTCATCCTGCGGTCAACCAGGACTCCGAGGTCCTTCTCCTCCTCCGTTACTTCCAACCGATGTGTCCCCAGCTTATAACTAAAATTCTTGTTAGTCATCCCTAAATGCATCACCTTACACTTCTCACTATTAAATTTCATCCTATTACTATTACTCCAATTTACAAGGTCATCCAAGTCTCCCTGCAGGATATCCCGATCCTTCTCCGAATTGGCAATACCTCCCAACTTTGTGTCATCCGCAAACTTTATCAGCCCACTCCTACATTTGGTTCCGAGGTCAGTAATAAATAGATTAAATAAAATCGGACCCAAAACCGAACCTTGAGGAACCCCACTGGTGACCTCCCTCCAACCTGACAGTTCACCTTTCAGTACTACCCGCTGCAGTCTACCCTTTAACCAGTTCTTTATCCACCTCTGGATTTTCATATCGATCCCCATCTTTTCCAATTTAACCAATAATTCCTCATGCGGTACCGTATCAAACGCTTTACTAAAATCGAGGTATATTACATCCACCGCATTTCCTTTATCTAGAAAGTCTGTTACTTTCTCAAAGAAGGAGATCAGGTTGGTTTGGCACGATCTCCCTTTCGTAAACCCATGTTGTAATTTGTCCCAATTGCCATTCACCTCAAGGTCCTTAACTACTTTCTCCTTCAAAAATTTTTCCAAGACCTTGCATACTACAGATGTTAAACTAACAGGCCTGTAGTTACCCGGTCACTTTTTTCCCCTTTCTTGAAAATAGGAACCACATTAGCTATCCTCCAGTCCAATGGTACCACCCCCGAGTTTACAGATTGTACCACCCCTGAGTTTACAGAGATTTAGGGACATCAAAAGCATGGGATACATCCCTGCCCGTCTTGGCTAATAGCCATTGATGGACCTATCCTCCATGAATTTATCTAATTATTTTTGAACCCAATTATACATTTACACTTCACAACATCCTCTGGCAACAAATTCCACAGGCTAACTGTGTGTTGTGTGAAGAAGTACTTCCTTTTGCTTGTTTTAAACCTGCTGCCTATTCATTATATCAGGTGATCCCTAATTCCTATGTTATCTGAAGGGGTAAATAACACTTCCCTATTCACTTTCTTCCTTGGATACATAAGTCTCTGTTGGCACCAAAAATGCCTACTCAGAGAGTAGAGAATTAGTGTAATGCCACTATTGTGTAATTAACTGAGGATGTAATATTAGCATTAAGTTTACCCCAGAGATGACATTTGGTGATAATTTCACCACCGTGTGATTAGATTCGAGGAATGAGAGCTTGGTTTGCAGTGACTGGCTCTTTCTTTCCTGAGAAATGTTAACATTCTGTGTTAAACTCAGTCTTTTCAACTTTATTACAGTGTCGTGGAACTGTCTCCATAACGTCCCGTTTTCATTTTGAGAAATAAAATGGATCAAATTCCTAAGGAATCTTAAATCTCTAGTTTAGCGCCACAACAGGACATCAAAAGAGCTGGCGAGAGACATCGCAAGGGCAATTCATTCATATACTTGCTTGACTTAAATTTAAAAAGGAATGAAGGGGAAGGATGGAAGGTCAGTGGTTGGCAGGGGGCATGGGAATATGGGGGGGAAGAGAACAATGAGAATTGAGTTTGGAGCTGGAGGATCGATGGAAGAGGACTCATGGGGAGGGGGAACCTCGAAAATTTCGATCGCAGTGGGATGCAAGGGAGGTAGCGGGTGGAGAGGTGGATGCAAAGGAAGTGGGTGGAGGGAACGGGGAACAGTATAAGGGGGAATTGGTGAGGTAGTAATCCCAACTCTCCTCTACGGCTGCGAGACTTGGGTGACCTAAAGAAAACACCTGAAAAACCATCACTTTCTCCGGAAGAGCCTCAACATAAAGCAGGAGGATCGACGCTCTAACGTCAGTGTCCTCCTGGATGACAGTGTTGAGGCCCTGATTACCCAGCACCAGCTGAGGTGGAGCAGGCACTGTGGGCGCATGCCTGATGCACGCCTACCAAAACAACTGCTGTATGCCCAGCTCACCGAAGGAGAAAGGAACGGGAAGGCCAAAGAAATGCTTTAAAGACACCCTCAAGATAAACATCAAGAGATGTGGCGTTGATACCACGCACTGGGAGACAGCAGCCCAGGACAGGACTAACTGGCGAAGACTTGTCAGAGAAAGAACGCTCACTTTTGAGGAAAATCTCCTTGCCCTGGTCACAGAAAAACGCCAGAAAAGAAAGGACAGACGACTGTCATGCAGCAATCATGACCCAACCCTGCCTTCCAACATCACCTGCAATGTCTGTCAATGAGTTTGCAGCTCAAGGATCAGACTCCTCAGTCACCAAAGGACCCATAGTTGGTCACCAGCTCCTTGATTCTTATGATGGCTGCATCATGTCGAGGTATCCGTGTCCATACTGCATCTTTGTCCCTCACATCAGGCGTTCTCACACATCTGAGAGGCTTGGAAGAAATTGTCAGGTAGTTTAATCCTAATAGTTTGATTGACTGATCAAGAGATTTAATATATTTAGATGTGACCATCTTTTGCCTTTTCAGGGTGGGGTCACAGACAATGAGAGGTCATCAAGTTTCCTGTGTATGGTACTGCAGTGCATCACAATTTCATCTTCTTTGTAATTAATTCTAGATTTACTTTCCTGGCCCCTTTCTGGCAGGCAGAGGAGGTTATGGTCATAATCTGCCACAGTTTCCACCATGCTGTCTCCATGTCTGTACACCAGAATGTCTTCAGCGATGACACTGATCCCTGCAAGTCCTGTTAGCACGTCTTGTTGATATTCTTCCACTGCAGGTTTGATCCCAAATGGCATTCTCAGCCATCTGTATCTACCGGCTGGTGCTCAGAATGTGGTGAGGTAACTGCTTTCCTTATCCAATAACACTTGCCAATAGCCATCTTGGGCATCAAGTACTGAGAATACTTTTGCTTTTGCCAAGTCAGGTAATATTTCTTCAGTTGTAGGCATCGGATACTGAGCTCTTTATACTGCTATGTTTAAGGTGATTGGGTCTACGCAAATGCACAGCTTGCTTGTCTTCTCAATGGCTGTCGTGCGGCTTATCCAACTTGTGGCCTCTATCACTTTAACAGCAATTCCGCTCTCTTTCCATTTGCTTTATTGCTCCCATTATTTGTTCTCTTAATGCAGTGGGTACTCTGGGAGCCAGCTGATGTACTGGCTGAATTGTTTTCTCTATTTCTAGGTATAACATGCCTAGAAGACAGCCCGATCCTTCAAAAATCTCTTGGTAATCTTTTAACAGCATTACTGCAGGAATGCCACAGTGTATTTTGTCTGCTCTGGATATGATTTTTGCATTGCTTGTGTGTCTATTGTATGAATTGTTTGTCTCGGATTTAGTGTCATGCATGCATTTGAGGTTTTTAAGGTTTTAGAGGTTTTTAAGGTCAGGCTTGACAAAGCCCTGGCTGGGATGATTTAGTTGGGGATTAGGTCCTGCTTTGAGCAGGGGGTTGGACTAGATACCTCCTGAGGTCCCTTCCAACCCTGATATTCTATGATTCTATGATTTGTTTTAGTAGAAAACAGTAGCTTCTGTTTCACCTGTACTACCTGAAATTTCAGTTTCAGTACTCTTCCTTGGTATTCTGCTTGTAACTGACATGGTCCGAGTGGTATTCCGAATGTGCCCACTATACAATTTCAGTTTAGCTTTGCTCGGTGACGGTTTCACTTTCTTCTCTCGCATAATGCCGAGGAAGCCGGTGTAGCCTGGCACGTTCCCTGATAACCCACCGCCTATTTGGCATTCAATTTCCTGTTTGTTTGTGCGCCGCCGCCCTTTCTTTGCTCGTGGGAGTGTTTAAGCCTTCGGTTTTTGCTGTTTTGCTCCTGCGTCTTTCATCCCGACTCCTAATCTGTCATGAGTTAGGTTCATCTTTTAACAATCACTTGCGTCGACCATTTTGCATATTGATGAATTGTTTTTCCAGATTCTGGATGACGCTTCTTGAAAAGATCCCGTTCATATCGGACATGTTTTGTGGGCTGAAAACGCGTTGGGCGCACATCTAGGATTTTACATGGGTCCTCCAGCTCTGCTGCTGCCATGCCCAGATGCTGTTGGTGCAGGTCGCTCCCTTTGTCCATTACAGCTAATAGCCTGGCTGCTCTTATGTTGTTTTCTTTTTTAGCGAGCCCTGTTGCAATTTCACAGCTTTCCCACTGTGATCTAAGGAATGCCCAATTGCTAAACACATCCCGTTTCATGTCCATCTGCTCGGGAACAGGAATCTGGTATAGCGCTAGGATGATGCTTTTCTCTTTGGTTTCACGATATTCTTGGTATCTGATTGTGACGAAGTGGGAATGTTCTTAATGTCTTCTCTGAATACTGTGTGGGTGCCTCAGTTTCCCCTATGCATTTCTTAAGTATCTAGGTGGGGGGATCAGGGTGTGTGATTGTTGCAGAGCCCAAGAGGGCCAGTGTGATGCTGTCTGAACACAGAATGGCCGACACCCTGTCTCCTGGCAACTGATGGCCTAGGCCCCTCCTCTGCAAAGGTGCCAACTGAAGGTGTTGGAGAACAAAAAGATCAGGTGGCCTCCTGGCTCAGGAAAGAGACAAAGGCAGAGGAGGGGCTGCAGAGTTTCAGTTTGGAGCTGGCTGGGGAAATGGAGGGAGCCCCAGGGCTGGGGTCTAAGCTCCCTGCCCACCCCCAAGATGGACCTGACTGAGGGGGTCCTGTTGTCTGTACCTACAAGCTCTATTTTGGACTGTGTTCCTGTCATCTAATAAACCTTCTGTTTTACTGGCTGGCTGAGAGTCACGGTGAATCGCAGGAAGTGGGGGTAGGGTGACCAGACGTCTCATAGACTCATAGACTCATAGACTTTAAGGTCAGAAGGGACCAATATGGTCATCTAGTCTGACCTCCCGCATGATGCAGGCCACAAAAGCTGACCCACCCACAACAGAATATTCCAGCCGATTTTATCGGGACTGTCCCGATATTTGCTTGTTTGTCCCGCGTCCCGACCAATGTTCAGTCGGGATACTGGACAAACAAGCAATTTTGCCCTCGCTCCGGCTCACAGGCTGAGCCCGGAGGGGCTCTGGCCCCCCCGCCCGACTCCGCCCCCTCCTCCCCCCATTGGATCCCTCCCCAAATCCCCGCCCTAGCCCTGCCCCCAGCCCTGCCCCCTCACTGCCCCATTGGATCCCTCCCCAAATCCCCGCCCTGGCCCCAACCACGCGGCATTCCTCCTCCCTCCCAGGTTTGCACACGGGCCATGGCCGGGGCCGGGAGCGCAGCGCAGAGGCTGCTCCAGCCCTGCAGCCCCCGGGGCAGTGCGGTGGGTCCGGGGGCAGCACGGCGCGGGCGGGGGGTGGAGACACGCGTGGGAAGGACACGCTCCTGCTGGGAGGGGCCGGCCCGGCTGCCTGGTTCGCCCCCTGCCCGGGTGGGTCCTCGAGCTCCCCGCGGCCAGAGAGGGGCTGCCTGGGGCTGTGGGGGCGAGTGTCCCAGGTGGGGCGGAGCGGAGCAGCCTCTGCTGCGGGGCCGGGGCGACAGAGCCTGGGAGCGGCTGGGCAGGGAGCTGCAGGAGGGGCCCGGAGCGCGGCTCGGCTGCACAGCTCAGAGCCCAGCGTGGGCCCAGGAGCGAGGGGATGAGGCAGCTGGGGGTGTATTATCGGGGGTTGGAGCCGAGAGTTGGGTGGAGACGGGGCTGTGCCACTGCCGTCTGGTGGCGGGGGGGAGGGCCTCCGGCTTTTTTTTTTTTTGCTCCGCCCTCCCCCCGCTCTCCCCCCGCATCCCGATATTTAATCGTTGTCATCTGATCACCCTAAGTGGGGGGTGCAGGGCCCTGACTTCCCCACACTCCGTGACACTGATTTCACGTCCCCGCAGAGCAGACTCACTTCTGACACCATGCCCTGTGTGCCAGCCTCCAGAGCCAGAGTCAAGAGAGTGCAACATTCAGGCTGTATTCCTCCCTCCACGTGTACTGTCCTCTCTCAACTAACACGTCATGAAAGTACAGTTCTCTGCACTCTTAGACATGCTCAGGCTGCAAACTCATGCTTTGGGCTTTGGAGCCCCCAGGTCCCTCCCCGGTGGGGGTGTCACACACAGGCACGGGGTTCTGAGCAGGACCTGGGGCCAGAGCCTGGTGCAGGGGGCGTGTCCAGAGCAGCCTCACTGTGGGATTTGGATCCCAGGGGCTGGTGGGAGCTGGGCAGGAGGTTCCCCTGGGGATGCCCTGGAATATCGGGGCAATTGGGAAGCATTTCCAGCCCAGCCAGCTCAAGCTCCCTCTCCCTCCTGGGGGAGACTTGGGATTTCACCGGCCACTCATTGGGAACCTCCATCTCCCAGGGAAACTGAGTCAAACAGGAAGTGGGGTTGAGACACTCTGTCCACAATCACGCCTCATCTCTATGGTCATAGCAGGGCAAAGTTCAGTATATGGCCAAGCTTGTCCACTTGAGAAATTTCACTGATAATCTACAGAATAATTCCACCAGATGTTGCCTCCAGAAGATGCTTTCAAATCTGTCCACCCCTCCCTTAAGGGTTTCATTTTAACAGCTACAAGCGAAGACAGGAGCTTTTTAGCAGTACTGTCACGTCCATGGGGACACCGTACAAATTATCCTCTTTAAAAATCATTTGCTCTGCAGGTCAGATCCTCAGCTAGTATAAATCCTGTTAGCGCTGTTGACTTCAGGGGAGCGGTGCTGATTTACACCTGCTGAGGATTTGGCCCGATGGAGTCAAAATGGTGTTAAACTGGAGTAAAGCGGTGGTGAATCAAGCCAAATAACTCCGATTTTGGAGTAACTCCACTGAATGACCAATCTTGGTTGGGGCCTCTAGGAGCTACAGTAATACAGTTAGGAAATGATCATCATAATTAATCGGCCAAGCAAAGCGAGGTCTTACACTCAACTCAGTGGCATTTTAGTTTGTCCGTCTGTCTGCGACCCAAAAACTTGAAAACTGCATATGATCAATTCCAAAATGTTAAGGACTGTGCTTGGTCTCAATGGGCCAAACCCTGTTGAATTTGGTGAAAATCAGAGAAGCAGGAAGGCCTGATTTCCACTAATCTAAGCATTATGATTATATTGGCTCTGGATACAGGGGTCAGGCAATGATCTCAGGCTTAGGTCTAGGTTAGGGTTAGGGATTTGAGTTTGGGTGGCAAGAGCTTCCTCTGCCCGCAGCACCAAATGGGCATGGTATGGGCCTGATTTTAATGGAAATGAGGCTGCTGGAAGCATCTCACGCCCTCTCTGGCCAGCCCCCAGACAAGACCCATGCCCTCACTCTGGCCTACCCTCCCAACCTCATCCCTGGGGGAGGGTACTGGCCATAGTGGGTGTGAGGGGTCTGGCTGGGTATACAGCTCAGTCTACATAAGCAACAAAGTATGCAACCCCCTATTGATATTAAAAATAATTAATGATAGGAAAGTCTTTTATTCTGTCAGTGTCCAATGAGTCACTACTATAACAAATGTGGAGCTACCTGTAATAATTTATGAATACTAATGTTCTCTATATTTATCTGACTGTCGTAAGGGGAGATTTACTGTATCTTGCCCGGGATGTCTAGTATATTCATATATGGAGGGAATTCAATAGCAGGATGGTCAGGCAATGCACCCAGGAAGGGTGGAAGGTGAAACGAGACAGACGCTTCTCAGCAAACACTCAAGAGACAATGCAAGAGCCATTCACTTTGGATGCTTGGGAGCTCACCAGACCGGCTTGGGGCAGCAGGTCCAAGGGTGTGAGCTGAGGAAGCAAAGAACTCGGGCTGGAGCTAAAGACCAGCCCTCGAGGACAGGGGCAGAGAGAGCTAAGGGGAACAGACTGAGATCCTGGGTTTAAGTTAGGCCTGTCTGGAACTCTAGATAGACATACATGTAAACTTGGTGTTGTTTTAAAAATCCTTTTCTCTTATGCTATGCTTACTTCCTGCTGTTAAGATTAAACAATCCTTTATTTTAAGAAGGCTGCCTGGCCACTGTATTCACTGCTGGCCAGAAGCTCGTGAAGGGAAGAACTGCAGTTATCCAAATCCTGCAGGGTAAGCCTGGTTGATAAACAGGGTCCTGTAGCCTAGGACCTGAGAGAGGGGAAATCGTGGGATTCCACCTGTAGAGGGGTGAAGGCCCAGGGAGCGACACCTGAAGAGGGCACGCTCTGGGTACATCTACACTGCAGCTGGGGTGCTATTGCAGTTCATGTAGATGTACCTGCACTTGGTTTAATCTCGCGAGCTCGCTAAAAATAGCAGTGAGGACACAGCAGAGCAGGCTGCAGACCGCCTGATCCCCCTGGGCGGGCAATCGCTTGCACAGCCCTGACCGCTGCATCCTCCTGTCTGTTTTTAGGGTACAGCTGATGCATGTACATCTACACGAGCTGCCATTCGCACTGCCCAACTGCAGTGGAGGTGGATGGACCCGCAGAGAGACCAAGAAAGGGGACAATGGCGCAGCTGGCCCTATAACCATGACAGCGACATTTTAAATGGCCGGCAGTTAAATCGAGTGGCTGTATAACAACTGTTAGAAGCCAAATGATCATGCAACTTTGTAGTTGGAGAAGCAGAAAAAAAGAATGTACAGCAGCATTATGGGATCAATCCCGCGTTCTTTACTCAGCAGAAATCCCACTGGACGGGATTCTGATCTCGCTCGGCTTTTATATCAGTGCAGCCGCATTGAGTTCTTCCAGTGGGCTTATTTCTCTCTCATTTACACTGGTGCAAATCACGAGTAACTGCAAAATAAAGGCAACGCCAGGGAGATCAGAATCAGGCCCTTGGTCAGATTTTAATTTGGTGCAAGGCAGGGTGGTGTCTGGAAACTGACTCACAAATGAGCTTTGCATCTCTGCGTCAGGGTGAATTCCTGCACCATCTGAGTCAATCGGGGTCTTGGTACACCTCTACCCCGATATAATGCGACCTGATATAACACGAATTCGGATATAACACGGTAAAGCAGCGCTCTGGGGGGGGCAGGGCTGCGCACTCCGGTGGATCAAAGCAAGTTCGATATAACGCGGTTTCACCTATAACGTGGTAAGATTTTTTGGCTCCCGAGGACAGCGTTATATCAAGGTAGAGGTGTATTGATTTCAGTGGGGGTGGGGGTCACTCTCTTAACCCTTTATGGTCTGATTCTTCTCGCCCCTACGTTGGTGTAAATCAGAAGTATCCTCACTCAAGTCAATAGTTACATTGGTGTAAAACTAGTAGAAATGAGAAGAGAATCAGGTGCTTGAATGTTTAAACAGTGGCCCAGGCACCACTTTACTTCTATCTGGAGAGCTTCCGTAGAACTACAGTGGAGCCTGGGCCTTCAGCTGACTCTTTGCACGGGGTTGGATTTCACCCATAAGGTGCCCATGAATTATGTGGAGCAGATCTGTGTTTAAAATGTGTCTGAAAATGTGAACTCTCCGTCTGACTGAACTGTAGACAGAGAAACAAGAATGACCTAGAATTTTAATACAGGACTATGAATAAATAGAAATATACACCGCAGAGAAATGGCTTCCAGCTCACGGAATAGATCGGGACGCTACAGACACCCGAACTCCATGGCTATGGCCATATCTTCCGCTCTCCCTGTAGAGAATTCAAGGCCAAGATGAGAGTGGGCAACAACTGAAGAGGGGTCTGGTCGGTATGACTAGCAGGAGGGGAAATCGCAGCGCTATATACAAAGGTCAGATGTAGCCAAACTCCTCTGCTATTGTCAGGTCTCTCTCTCTTTCCACAAAAAATTGTCTCTTCCCCAGGGCCGTGTACTGGGCAGCAAGCTCCCTCTCCTTCTGCGCTCTCCTCTTCATCGCATCCCGCTCCCCTCTCTGCTCCGGGGGGATGGGCAGAGACACTTCCAGCTCCTGGAGGGGCCGGCTCTTCAGAATGGCAGGAGGGGGCTGGGTTCCCCCTCCAGGACGCCAGGCAGGCGTGGAGCTGAGAGAAGGGAGCGGAGTGCGCTCGTGAGGCGGAGGCAGGTCCTTCCCAAAGGAGGGCTTGATGGGACGCGCTCGGCTGCTGCCCTGCTTCAGAGCGACACGTCTAGGCGATGCTAAAGCAACTGGCCTTGTGTTTCCTGGGGCACGACAGAGTTTGCCAGTGACTTCCCACTGTCCATCCCTCCTCCCACCACAGGTTGACTTTGGGTCCTCAGGAGGCCCCGGGGCTCTCTTGAGACCCAGCAGTGGCTTTGGCCAGGCACTGGAAGAGCTTCCTTCAGCCTTGTTGGACTGCAGAGCTGGAGCGCCACGAGCAGGGCCCAGTGGAATCAGTTTCTTTCCCAACGGGTGGAAAACCTGGATAGACTCCAGCATGTGTAGCCCCAGGTGGCTCCGGGGCATTTTAAAAGGCTCTCGTTCTGGCTGGAAGATTTTCCCACCCTCTTGACTTCCAGGTTGTTTATCCTCCGGTTTTAATTTTCCCCTGCCTTGATTTGTACTTTTCCCCTTATCATTCTCTGAGCTGCTTAGTCTTTTGTGCTGCCGCTCTTCAGGCTTAGAAACATCTGCCTGGTCTACCGGTTTCCATGGAGGCTGCCTATTGAGGTCAGTTGTCCTCTGTTTCGAGTCAGCGCATGGAATCTCTTGCCTGTCCCCTAAGGCGGTTACACTTCTGGTGTCAGAGGTGTTCTCAGCAGGGTGACGGTTCTCCAGATTCCCTTCCCACAGATCTTCAGGGAGATGATCCTCTGATGCTGTCTCCTTCTCATCTCCGAGCCTCTTAGCGCCCATTGTTTGGTCCTCTTCAGAGGGCTGGGCTGGATCAGTAGCTGTTGGCATCTCGGAACGATTTGCTCCTAATTTCTGGGGATCAGCGAGTCCGGGTCCACGCTCAGCAGAAGGCTTGTCAGACCCCACTGGGGGCGCAGTGGCAGGAAGTGCCGAGGGTTCTGCCTGCTTTGAAGCTTTCCTGGGCGATTTGCCCTTCCCAGGTGCGGGACGCGAGGCTCCATCCTGGGATTCAGTGGCGAGTGGAGGTTTGATGATATTCTTTCCCCCAACACTCTCCTGAGAAATGTGTTTCCCTAGAGGCATCTGTTGGAGGGAATCGCCTCCTGTGACCTGCCTGGGACCAACGAGCCTGTCGCTGTGTGACAGGGAGCTAGTTGCCTGAACAGACTCAATGCAAGCCATTAGCTGGTTAATATCAGGGATTTCTAAGGGGAACAGTGGTGGCCCTTGTGATCCCTGAGGCATTTGAGACCCATCCAAGGCCTCAGGAAGCATCTCTGGGCTGATCGCTTTCACTCCGCCTCCTTGCGGAGCTGAGCCTGGTTGTAGAAAGAAGGTCCTGGGCTCATGCAGTGTTCCAGGCAAGGGATCCGCCCCTGAAAGGAAAGAATCAGGAAAAGTCAGCGACACATGAAGCAGAAGCTGTTGTGTCTGGGCGCGGCAGGGCGACCACAGCGTCCAACACACTGTACTAAGGGTGAAATTCCCCCCTGTGCAGAGGGGCAGCATAAGGTTTGTGGGCCACTGAAGTCTCACTATGGGGCTTCAGTTAGACTCAAGCACTGGATCAACCTATAGGTTCATTGTTGTGTCAGTGTATTTGGTTTCAGAGTCGTTCTTTGTTATAATATCAATAGTCTGGGGGAGACCGGGGGGGTCGAGCTCAGTGAGGAGTGACTCTACCGTAGTGAACGCTGTGGCAGAATTAGCATATCCATAATAACAGGATCCAGCTATCTGTTGCCCAACACTGAATACGTATTAGCAAACTGGAATGTTGCTACACCTCCGATACCACAGTTTAGTGCTTGATGATGAAAGCTGTCCGAATTCGTGATTTTTTTTTTCAGTTCATTGGCCAAATCAAAAACAATGGAAAAAACATTCTTTTCATTTCTGATTTTATTTTTAACCCATTTTTTTCATCCAAAAATGAAGGCGATTTTGAGATGAAATGTCATTTGGAAGAGAAAAACTGAAATGTTTCCAAAACTTCAAAATGAAACATTTCATTCACTCTGAATTTTTTTTCCCAGCTGAAACAATTTGGCAAATTGGACATGAATTCATTAGTTATTTTGGTTGCCCTAAATTTGCATTTTTGGCCAAAAATTTTCAACCAAAAAATTTCACTTGGCTCGATTTATGACAGTATTACAATGAGCTGGCTAGTGCCCTCTGGTGGATATACTCAGAACGGCTGAAATGTGTGTCATAGGCCCCCATACCGCTAACGGCTAGTAGAAATTTGCTCTAGCAGTGGAGCTCTTTAGGAGCAGGAGGATCTGAGTTCTGTCTCCACTGTTGCCAGCAACTATCTACTTGGTCAGGAAGTAGAAGGGTTTCTCTTCCTGCCATTATAAACTCCCTTTATGCACTGTCAGCTCAGGGCATTTGAGGCTGATTCATTTCAAACATAGTGTGAGCGAAGCCAAACTATATGTAGAAACCATGTTCAAGTCCAATTGACTGAGACATCCTCAGCTTCGGAAGAGTCTAGCCCCATATCCATTGTCCAGCCAAGCTATCTTTCCAGCCTGAATTATCCTTAATCATTTTAAAACCAGGCTTAAAAATTATTCAGGGAACACAGTTCCCAGCCCCATGTGAATGGATCCTTCGTCTTCACCTCTAATCGCTCAGGACCTGATCCAAAGCCCAAGGAAGTCAATGGAAAATCTCCCAGTAAATTCAGTAAGTTCTGGTCTCAAGACAATGGAGCAATTGAAGTATGAAAGATTCACCACCCAGCAACAGGGGCTGGAGGCATCATCCCAGAATGAGGAAGTATGTTATATTAGCAGACAGGGACCCCCATTATAAGTACTCCTGAAGAACCTCTTAGCTTGACTATTAATACTCTCCCCATGGATTCATTAATGGCCTAATCCAAAGCCTTTTTGAGCCCACGGAAAGACTCCCCTTGACTTCAGTATACTTTAGATTAGACCCTCCCTTAATTACTTCATCATGAGTCCCACCAGCAAATGGTCCATTCTCCCTACACCTTAGATGAAGGTTTTAACCCCACTCACCTGCTGTGCTTAGATACTTTGATAAGTAATGTGCATTGTGCATATACCAAAGACAGGGACATAGACAGAATGGGCAACTGAATGTTCCTTTCCTCAGCTCACTGCTCACCTTTGAACCCTGGATCGATGGCCTGGGAATCCTTGGGCTGGGCTGAAACTGGATAGTACAAACTGGCCGAAGAGGAAGGGCGGGTGCCCATTGGCTGGATGGCTTTCAGGACCAGAACCATTTCACTCTGGGCGTTGGCTGGCACTTTAATGACCCTGCCTCTTTGCACGATGGAGCCCATCTCTCCTGACTCCTGACCCCTCATGTCACGGTTGTAAAGGTAGGCTCCTCTCCAGTCCTGCAAAGGAACTTGCTGGCCACGGCCTTGGCTTTGATGAGCCTGCACTGATGTAGTCGGGGGCTGAATCTGCATGAGGCGGGCATTTGCGGAAGGCTGAATACGCCCATACAGGTGGCCCATGGGGCTGACTCTGCTGGCGTTGTTAAACGGAGGTGGTGCAGAGGGAGCAGGGCTGGGCACTTCCTGGGCTACGAGTGTTACAGGGAAGTGTGCAGAGATCGCTGCAGCCCCATAGGAATGACCCTTCACTCCCCATTCATAGACGGTGGAGTACGGAGCAGCTGAACTGGAGATTTGTATCTGTGCCCCAGTGCCACGTACCTCTGGCCATAGGCCTGTTTCTGAAGGCTGATATGTAAAAGCATTGGTGTTTCCTAGGTTAGCTTGAATGGGCTGGTTTGAGCCAGAAGGTACGAGCCAAGCTGAGCCTGTAGCTGGTACAGGTGGCCTGGAGAAGTTCTGAAGTCCTCCTCCCATTGAAAGACTGTCAGTCACTTTGGGGAAGCTCAGATGATCAGGGTCTGGGTCTTCTGAGGATAGGGAGTTGTAGTTCTCTGCACAGAAAAACAAACAGATGAGCCTAACATCTCCCAGGCTCCCATAGCAACCACCAGCCTTAGATAAAGGACTGGAAAACGACCCCAAACTCTGCCTTGAGAACTGGAGACCCAGCAGTAGCTACCGCAAACCTACAGCCCAACCTGCTATTAAATCCAGGGGATGGGCAGCTCATTCAGCCCATCCATTTGCTCACCAGACAAGCCTGGGGCTTCTCTCTCTCACCAAAGTCAGTGAAGTCACTGCAGATTTACACAGGTGTAACTGAGAGCTGAATTGGGCTTCCACTGCTGTCATAAAATAGTTTGTCAAGGTTTTTATAACTCAGGAGAGAATTTTGTGTCCATGTTGCAATTTCCCTGCACAGTCAGTTAAGGGTCCCCCTAGTGTTGTCTGTGTGGGTCTCTCTTTCTGCAATAGGGGAGATAAAAACAATTATAAACAGGAAATTGAGATTGCCTCTGCTTTCACAATGCCAGGGTGACTCAGGAGCAGGGACATAAGAACCTAAGAACATAAGAACGGCCATACTGGGTCAGACCAAAGGTCCATCTAGCCCAGTATCCTGTCTTCTGACAGTGGGCAGTGCCAGGTGCCCCAGAAGGAATGCACAGAACAGGTAATCATCAAGTGATCCATCCCCTGTCGCCCATTCCCAGCTTCTGGCAAACAGAGGCTAGGGACACCATTCCTGCCCATCCTGGCTAATAGCCATTGATGGACCTATCCTCCATGAATTTATCTAGTTCTTTTTTGAACCCTGTTATAGTCTTGGCCTTCACAACATCCTCTGGCAGGGAGTTCCACCGGTTGACTGTGCATTGTGTGAAGAAATACTTCCTTTTGTTTGCTGGAACTACTATTAGCGCCTTCGTTTTTAAACAAAGACCTTTCAAGTTTTCTGTCTCTCTTACGCTTGAGACCGACAACCCATTCCTGGCATTGGCTGCCTTCCACCAACCCCACGCCCCAACACCCATCTCTTTTGTAAGCTGATGACATGAAAACTCTAATTAACCACATCCCTGTATCTTTGGTACCCCTGGTGCTCCCTTCTCCTCAACCCCACCATCTATTACTTTCACTTGTCCAGAACCCCCGCATGTCACAAGTTCCCCAACATGGTCTTCCTAGCTCCATGCCTAGCTTGCGCTGTCCAGCTTGGAGAAGGGAGAGTGGTACTGTGGAAGCAGCTTGGCCCTTACACATGGGCATGAGGGAACTGTGCTTTCAAATACTCCCCTCTACCTATGAATCATGGGGACCCAATCTGGCCCTCTGGACAATACCTATCCCCTACCTGCCATGACTGAGGGGAAATGACTAGCGCTGTATCTATTTCAATGTTCCTTGGAGGGACCAACTCTCCCCCCCCCAGTCAACCAGAGCACCCTTCCGGTAGAGAATGCTCTGTTACATTGTGAGGATACAAATTTGTTTAGTGGTAAGCCCCACGGTAACCCTGAAGATTCTAACATGTCATTGAAGATTGTGAGGGGAGGGGAGGGGAAGGGCAGAGAATCTTACCATGAAAGATGAGGTCATAACATGGGGGCAGTTTTATTGGGGAAAGGGGTGTCGGGGTTGCCACCAGGAAGGCAAGAGTGAATTAGTGAAGATGGAAAATGATCCAGCCGTGTGGTAAAGCCTCAGCAAGACCACAGGTGGGATAACTCAACCTCATTGCACTATACAAACATCAATGAATGACTCCTCACAGGTGTCCTTGGCCTTGGGTGACACCATCCTCCATGTTCATCTGGGAAAACTGAGGTTGAGATGATAAGGCCCAAATTTTCAAAAGCCAGCCCTGATTTTAAAGGTACCTCTGCACTGCAATCAGGAGGTGTGGTTGCAGCATGTGGAGCTAGATTTGATCAAGATCTGCCTACCCAGGACTCTGAGTCCATATTTGAGCGGCCACCCTCCATGCTGCCATGGCTTCACTGCTATTGTTATCCAAGCTAGCTTTGATCTAGCTCAATCAAAACTGGCTCGGGTATGTCTACACGGGCGGCAATCACACCTCCCAACTGCAGTGTAGACGTACCCATAGTATCAATTTCAAGCAGTATTGCCAATCTGAAGCATCCAAAACTCATGAATCAGCCAACCCTCCACACCCCCACACCCCAAAAAATCACTGGACTGGCTTAAAAATCAGGAGATTTAACAAATAATACAGTTGGAATTAAATCCTGGTCCCATTCCCATTGACTTCAATTGAGAGTCTTTTTCATTTGCCATCCGGCTTTTGAACCATTTGGTTTCATGGTTTTAAGCTTTTCCCTGTGACCACGAGGACTAGAATCTTACTTTTCTTATCAAACAAAAGCTGAGATTCTGTTGTAGTCACACCAGATTCTATTGCTTTAAAAAATACAACACAATATTGCAAGACTCATGATCAAACTGAGAGGCCACCCTGACTGAACGCCCAGTGATTTCAATGATTGCTGTGAATTCTCAGCTAATCAGAACATTGGACAGGTTCTATTCAGGTGCCTAACTTGAGGCTTCTGAATTTGAACGTGTTTGCCAATACCTCATCTCCCTTCTCCCATTCAACTTTTTCATCAATGATCTGGAAGTAAATGTAAAATCCCGGCTGAAAAAATGGGCGTATGATTGGCTGAGTGGTGAACAATGATGAGAACAAGGCAGGGCAGTCAGACAGACTGATTATACCGCTTGGTAATCTGACCCCATTCACCAAAATGCATTTTAATGCATACAGCCAAATGCAAAGTTATCATCTAAGCACAAGGAAGGCAGGCTGTACCTACAGAATTGGAGGGGCGGGGGGACACTGTCCTGGAAAGCAGTGACTCTGACAAGGATTGAAGAGTCACAGTGGACCAGCAACTTAACATGAGCTTTCAGTGCGATGCTTTGGCAAAAGGCTAATGCGATCCTTGGATGTATAAACAGGGGACTAGGCAGAAGGAGTAAGGAGGTGGTTTTACCTCTGTATATGGCATTGGGGAGACTGATACTGGAACCCTGCTACAGTTCTGGTGTCCACATATTTTAAAAGGACGTGGAAAAGCTAGAGAGGGTGAGAGAGATGGACATGGAGAAGCTAGAGAGGGTGCAGAAATGATCTGAAGGCTGGAGAAAATGCCTGAGAGTGAGAGACTTAAAGAGTTTATCAAGATGAAGAGTGAGAGGTGACTTGCTTACAGTGTATAAACACCTTCATGGGAAGAAAATAGCAGGTAATAAAGGGCTCTTTAATTTAGCAGAGAAAGGCAGAACAAGACTCAATGGCTGGAAGTTGAAGCCAGACAAATTCAAAGGTGAAATAAAGCACCATTTTTTAACAGTGAGGATGGCTAATCACTGGAATAAACTACATAGGGAAGTGGTGAATTCTCCATCTCCTGATGTCTTCAGATCCAGACTGGATGCCTTTCTGGAAGAGACGTATTAGCCAAACAGAAGTTATTAGGCTCAATACAGGGGTAACTGGGTGAAATTGAATGGGCTGTGTGGTACAGAAGGTCAGACCCAATGATCTACAGACCCTTCTGGCCTTTAACTCCATGAATCTATGAATATACCAGGGACATTTTCTGAGCCAAGCCTAACGTCTACATGGAGGTACTGTCGTCCTGTGTAATTTGACTGACAAAGTGCTGCAATGTTATCTAGCTCATTTGACCTCTGGAAGGGTTTGGTTAGAAACCATAGGTGAATTTGCAATGAAGCTCTTAAGCTTTTCTCTGTTTCCCTTTAACACTGAGGCAGAGGACCTTATTCTGATACCCCAGGGCAAATGTAGAGCAGCAACATTTGCGTTAGTCGTGCCTACAGGACCCAACCGAGATCAGAGTCCCATTGTGCTAGGTGCTGTACATATATTACTCATGATGTACACCAGGGTGAGAGCAGAATCAGGCCTGTACAGCTCACCTCCATACCCCAATCTTCCCAAAATTCAGGGCTGCTCCAATCCGGGATTTTGGTTTGGCTCAGATGAGCCAGATGTGAGGGTTGGACCTAGAATTGAATTCCCCTGTAGATCAGAAGTGTTTGGACCAGCCCCCATCTCTTATGGGCACCCTTGTTTCTTACCGTGGCTGGGGTGAGCTGAGCTTCCCCATACCTCCTGCCACCCCTTGATGCCTTTCCTGGAAGGTAAATCTCTTCTCTCTGTCTGCCAAGAGGCGTGGTGCCTCCTTCTCTGCCTCCCCTGAACTCTGTCCTTTCTCTTGTCTTCTCCTCTCTCCTGGTGATCTCCAAACCCATATGGTCTCTTCCCTCCTCTCCTCATCCTAGCTGTCTCCCCTCTCTCCACCCCATTGTCCCATCAGCTCTCTCCCTTCCATTTCTCTGGTACCCAGTACATCACACTACTTTTACCTCCTTATCCCCTCCCTGTTAATGCTCTGTCTAATCCACCCATTTCCCCTGGACAGTCCCTTGCTACAGGGCAGGAATCAGTGGCCCAGATTAAATGCACTAGCAGCACCAAGTTGGGAGCTAGGTCATAGAGGGGTTCTTGAATTTTCATCCGCTGCCAAGCTCTTGCCCTCTCTGCATGTAGAAGAGCAAGAAGCAGCTCCTTCCTTTGTATTACACACCCCGGTATGGAATGTAGCTTTAAAGCTGCGATCCACTAGCTCTGTCTATACCCGACTGTCACAACATGCCCAGACACCAGGTTTATTAGGTTTCTTTTCCAAAACCAATCCTGCTTTCCCTCTGCACTAATCCCTCAGTTCCTATTCTGTCCAGTAAGCCATCACTGCTGGGTATATCCCTTCTCTCTAGCTGTCTCTATGGGGGAGCGGGTGAAATCCCCCTGTCTCTTTCATCCACTCGTCCCCATTTCCCTTAGGCCAGGGCACGGCACTCACCAGGGCACTTAGGGCCCCGCAATCACTGCTATGACATCAGCTCTCATTTCTTTCTCACACTTGGCAAACAATATAGGAATGCTTTCTCCTGCCCCCCAGATTCTGCCTGAAGCTAGGGCTGTGGGCTAGGCTAGGGCTGATGCAATGGCACCTCCTCCCCACCCCACCCCCAATCCGCTGTTCCTCTCTATCCCTTTGAATGCAACTGCTGTTTCCCAACTGCCATGGAACCGTCCACTGTCCCTTCAACAGGACATTATTTGGTTGCTGTTGTCTCCCGGTCTGGCTCCAGCACAGGACATTGCTCCTTGCAGAGGGACACACCATTCCTCTTTGTTGCGCTGGAATGTGTGTGCACATTTGGCAGTAGGAGTGGTTTATGCTGTTTAATACTTGGGATGAGTGGGAACACTGCGCAGGAATCATCCTTCTGGATCAGGCAGACATAGCTCATTAGATGATCAATTTCCTGCGAGAGACAAGGTGGGGGAGATAATATATTTTATTGTACCAACTTCTGTTGGTGAGAGAGACAAGCTCAGAAGTGTGTCTCTCTCAACAATAGAAGTCGGTCCAATAAAAGATATTACCTCCCCCACCTTGTCTCCCTAATATCCTGGGACCAACATGGCTACAACACACCTCAGAAAGACAGACAAAGCTGGCCATCAGAGACTTTCAAAGGACTTAACAGATACCATCTGAAGAAGTGGGCTGTAGCCCACGAAAGCTTATGCTCTAATAAATTTGTTAGTCTTTAAGGTGCCACAAGTACTCCTGTTCTTTTTGCGGATACAGACTAACACGGCTGCTACTCTGAAACCTACGGGATCATGATCCTGAGACGTGCTGAGCGCCCTCCACTCCGATTGACTTGACAAGACCCCTAGTGCCTTTTCTAAAGATGGGTACAACATTTGGTACCCTCCAGCCATCCAGTATAGCAGCTTTTAAAAAAATGCTGCAGCCCAACCTCTGCGACCCTCCCACTTTGCAGGGTCCTACAGCCAGGGATCCAGCCCAAGCCCTAAAGTCTACACTGCAATTAAACAGCCTCTTAAACCCATCCCGAACAGCCTGAATCAGCCGCAGGTATCTAACTGCAGTGTAGAGGAGACATACCCTTAGAACGTACTGCTAGAGTTAGGTAGGAATCTGGGACTTCAGCGTAAGAGAGATTGGGGTGCTGGCATTGGGCTGGGCCCCAGGGGGATTGTGGGTAACAGAGAAGGGGACATTGGGGCTCAGCCTGGAGGATTCTGGGTAACAGACAAGAGGGGGCTGGGCTGGGTCAGGGGGATTGTGGGTAACAGAGAAGGGGGTGCCAGGGCTGGGCCCCAGGGGGATTGTGGGTAACAGAGAAGGGGACATTGGGGCTTGGCCTGGAGGATTCTGGGTAACAGAAAAGAGGGTGCTGAGGCTGGTTCCTGGAGGATTGTGGGTAATGGTTAGGGTGACCAGACAGCAAGTGTGAAAAATCAGGACAGGGGGTGGGGGTAATAGGCACCTATATAAGACGAAGCCCTGAATATCGGGACTGTCCCTATAAAATCGGGACATCTGGTCACCCTAGTAACGGTGAAGGGGGTGCCAAGGCTGGGCCCCAGGGGATTGTGGGTAACAGTAAAGGGGACATTGGGACTGGTCCCTGGGGTATTGTGAGTAAGGCGAAGGGGACAATGGGGCTAGGATCCAGGAGGATTGTGGGTAAAGGCTGGGCCGGCCCCTGCTGGGCGGGATCGAGGCTCTGCGTGCTGCAATCCGCGGCTTTCCGAAGGGGCGGGGCTAGCTGAATGGGCGGGGCAAAGGGGCCAAAAGGCGGGAGGGGAGCGGCGGGCCGGCTGTGATGGCAGAATGGGCGGGGCACGCTGGCGGGGGCGGCCTTGCGCGTGGCGGCGTCACGTCCCCTGCATGAGGTCGTGGGAACCGGAAGCGCCGAGCGCCGGCTGGGTTCCGCGGGGCCGGGAGCTGGGAGCGTCTCTGGCGGCGCGCCCCGGCCTGGGTATCGGGTGGGCGGCGCTGGGCGGCGGGGCGGGCTCGGGACCTCGCTGGGGGAGCCGGGGCGGAGCCGGAGCTATGCCGGGGAGCGGCAAGACCCGCCTGCCGGACAGGTGAGACCAGCTCCCCCAGCCGGGGCCCTTCCCCTCTGCCCCGGCGTGAGACTCCTGCGGGCTCCGGGGCCCGGTGGGCGGGGGGTTGGTGTTACCTGGAGCCCCTCCCCCCGCCTTTTTCGAAATGGTGCCGCGTTGAAAGTAACCCCCCCTCCCACTAGGGAGCTCTTGGTGCCCCCTCCCCTCCCCCCTCAGCTACTGGCCACTCGGCGCCTCTCGTTCCAGGGGAGATGAGGGACTTGAAATCCCCTGTTCCCCGAATCCACTGAGCTTCTGGGATCCTGCCCTAGCTGTGCGGGGGGTGGCGGCTGAGACCCTTCAGGTGCATCCCCCATGCTATCCAGAGTGCCTGGGGCTGCGTGTAGCGGGCTGGACACAATAGTAACGGAGCCTTTGTCCATATGTTTCCTTTGAGAGGGTCTCTATGAATTGTATGAAATCATTGGCAGACTCCTATGAAATCACGACACCAATAAGTCTTACTCTCATGTTTATCACCTGTAACCCTGCGTTGAGTGCAAAACGCTGCCGGAGTTGTGGCTAGCATAGCCGCAGTGATTTACATTTCTGATGACTATTTTACTACTTGTACATGTGCCCAATAGACTGTGGGGCAGGGGGTTTGAAATAAGTGTGACTTGGCCTGTTCTAGCTTTTTCCCTTGGCAATAAACTGATTTTGCAATATACAGCACTAATTTCAATAGCTGGGCCTAAATTATTTTTGAAAGGGCTCTATCAGTGACGCTAACTGATCTGGATTAGTTGACACACAGAAATTGGGATTTGGTAATACATCTGTATTTGTCTGTGCGAAGCTTTGCCAGCAGGAAGGAAGTAAAGCCCAGTAAGAGGGAGGCATGGAATGAAGACAGAATGTAAAAGGCAAGGCCTTGTCTACACCACACAGCTTTTAGAAAAGTCAGCGTGTGTAAACGCTCTTTGTCAGTACTGCCGACAAAATACTTCCAGCCCTGCGAGCGGTGTTAGCTTTGTCGGCCGGAGAGTGCTCCTGCTGACAAAACCGTGTTGACGCTGCCACTTGTGTCAGCAAAACTTTTGTCTTTCGCGGGGGGCTTTTTTAAGTACCCGTGAAAGACAAAAGTTTTGTTGACAATTTCGCAGTGTAGACATTCCCCAAGATTCCTATGGGAAGTTGTGGCATTAATCATCACATCTCTCTTCTAGATGGACAGACTATCTGCCACTTGGACAAAGAATGCCGGGTACTAGGTTCATCGCTTTCAAAGTTCCTTTAAAAAAAGTAAGTGAAAGATGATTGAGTTTGGCCTCTTATGGTGTCATTTCGGATCTGCAGTTTTTAACTGTAACAGAAAACATGGACTTAGTGATCTCAGAGCAGGGATTTTTCAAAGATGTTCGGGTTGGATGTGTTGAGGGGAGAACTTTATTCCAATGTGTACACTCTTTGAGAGGAACTTATCTGAACATTCAGGTGATTCAGAGCAGGTCTACACCACAGAATTCTGTCAGGGAATCACACCTCTTCACACCCCATCACCAACAGCTGGCCAGCAGAAGCCTTTAGTGTAGATGCAATTATACCAACTACACTTCTATTGGTATAGCTTGTTTCACTTGTGTGGGGCAGTTTTATGATGATATTACAAAGCACAGCTTTGCCAGTATAACTGCATCCACACAAGGAGTGCTTTGCCCATATGGTGTACTGTTATTCCCATACTGGTAAAGTACTCCTGGTGTAGACGTGGCCTAAATTTGATTTTTGCTAAATGAAAACACAAAGGAAAATTTGGAGATTATAACTTTTTGGGCTAGAAAATAAAAGCCTGATGGGACCATCACCCTTTCAAACTTTAGAAGAAGTAAGCTCAGAGTTAAAGCTACTGCAGTATCCTTTATATTGCTACTATTGTGCTTTGAGTAACAACTCATGGAGATTTCTCACCAAGCTTGTTGAACATGAGTGGCCAGATGTTTAGAGATGGTAGTCACCCATGGCTCTGAAAACTTGAGCCATAGGTGATTTTATGTGGCCTCTCTAGGCACAGTGGGGCTGGGTTTTTTTTGGAATCCTTCTATTATAAAGTATTGTGGGATAGTGAGTTCCACATATGGAGCATCATACCATGGTAACTCTCATTCAAATGAATTTCATGTATCATTTTGATGGGCATCAGAGAGCTTCTTATAAAAAAAGTCTGACATAAATGTGGCAATCTGCATCCAAGCAAATTGTACCTCCATCACTTCAGCTGGAGTTTGGAAATTAAAAATAGATCATGATGTATTTGCTGTGTGTTAAATTTAGCCGTTTGTGACAGTAATGTTGTTGAAAGATCTTTTTCCACTATAAAGATACATGTGTCTAATCACTCCTTTAAATATGCAGAACTGTCTTGGTCTGTAATCTAGTACAGTTGATTCAGCAATCTGTCTCCCTTGATCTTTCTACTAGTCCCAATACTTTCAAATTAATAACCAGTGAATTATATGAAGGCTATTCCTGCTGCCCACCTCATTCACCTGGAGTATCCAGCTACTAAGGTGTTTGTCCTCTTTATCAATATAAGTAGTAGCTGTTATTCCTCTATCAGAAATATCTAGATGATTCTGCTTTTAAGCCCCTTGTTGCCTCCTTGTGTTAATATCTCAGTTGCTATGCTGAGATTTTCATCTGTTTATTTCTTTACCATGCTTGCGTATTTAAAAATGCATAGGATGGTAAGCTTGTGAATACTGACAGATGGCCATATGATTGGCACCAGCAGCAATGTTCAGAGGTGAACCTCCACCTCTTTAGATGCATTTCTCTGCCATTTGTGTATCCTCTTAGGATTACTGTCAGATGTGTCTACAGGTAGAGAGCTCCAATCACTATAGTGTTTGGGATTCTTGGAACACAGCTGAGCAATCTGATGCACTAATGTCAGGGAGAAGATGCTCTCAATAGATCACTATCAATGCGCTTCAATATTTAATGTATCTGCTTATACCCAAGGCCTCTTCCTGTTTGGTACCTAGATTCTGACACCATCTACCTTTTTAAGGGGTACACCATTGGGCTGTGGGTTGGTGGGCGATTTAAGTCTTTACTATGGTGGTCCCTAGAGTGCATGGGAACTCTCCCTCCCCAAGCTGTTGTAAAGTGCTTTGAGATTCTTGTTTAGGGTGCTGCAATTGTGCACAATATACTATTAAATATTATTTCTCGCCAGAGTTTTGAATGGAGACTTGCCCCAAAAGACAGATTTTCTCCTTTTGACCTCCTTAAGAAAATTAGAGAACAGAAAGAAGAACTTGGCATGATCATTGATCTAACATACACAACGCGCTATTATGGACCGGAGGTAAGTTAGGATGCAACAACTATCGTAGGCCCCAATACTTCTGCGCTCTCACAGATTTTTCTGTGGGACGTTGAGCATGTCGGTTAGCCTCTCTGTGCCTCAGTTTCCCATCTCAGAGGCATTGGGAGGATTAATCCATTGAAAATTGTGAGACTCAGATACTGTAGTAATGGGGGTGTGGGGGGGGGAGATTGTGCCTGTGTGGATCTGAAAGCAGGATCAGGGCCTAAAAATCCCCTCACTATGCCCAAGTGAATGAAGTGGACTTCAAATTTCTCTGAATATGGTGGACTCTGTAAGTGACTACGTGTTACCATGTTCTGTCATTTCACTCTCACAGCACCGCTAAACAAAGGCTTCCGAATTCCACTTCAAACTATTTATTGATGGCATTAATTACCTGGAAACAGTTGTTTAAAATACTCCCCTAGCCTTTCTGCTACATGCACTTTGTGTTTGTAAAAGACAGATGGGAAGGAAACCTGGGACAAATAAGAAACAATAGCAAAGGAATGTGTTGGTAAAAAATATTTTTGTTGGTACCTCACAGTTGTCACTAGGAGGACTAAGTGGGCTATCAGATCTTGCATCTTGGTAGTCACTTGTGAATCACTGTTACTAAATATGGGCTGTAAAGTCTCCATAATAGTCTAGTGTAAAACTACTCTAGTTCAGAACTCTTTATGGTGTGTGTTTTATTAGAGCCCTTGCATCAGTTCTGGTTCACTGTAAGAATTGTTTCAGGCAAATTTCACTCCATGTATTTATACATAATTGTATTTCAGCACTTCTGGGAGATGCATGGTATATCTGACAATATGGTGCTGTTGTAACTTACCTGAGTTATTGCGGAGGATTTCACTTACCAGACTAAAATCTCACAGGCACCCTTTCAGGTTTAGTTTTTAAACTATAGAAGCATTTGCTTTCTATAAAGCACGTGGACCCTTTCAGTGATAGAAATGTTTGGTTTTATGGTCCATACAAAAATGTGTTGGATTCCCCTTTGTTTTTTGTAGGAGCTACCAAAGACACTGTGCTACTCCAAGATCTTGACAGTTGGACATGAAGTACCAGATAACGAAACAATTTTTAAATTTAAATGTGCCGTGAAAGAGTTTTTATGGGAGAACAGAGATAACGGTGAGCACAGATTGCCTCTAATTCTGATTTTATCTTAAAAACTCCATTGTAATTAAAATGTCTTGAGCTATAATGAACATAATCTCTTGTAGATTTCAGTGTGCTAGGGAAATTCTCTTATAATCTGGTGTACAATTAGTTCCCTGCCTTTGGTAACCCATGTGGGTTTTGTCTCATCTTGGCATGTGAAGATCCAAGAGGATGTCAAGGCAACAATGCCAGTTGCCTTTGGCAGTAGCAGTAACATTGGATTCATGGTTAAGTGAACACTGAGTTCAAAAAAGAACTAGATAAGTTCATGGAGGATAGGTCCATCAATGGCTATTAGCCAGGATGGGCAGGGATGGTGTCCCTAACCTCTGTTTGCCAGAAGCTGGGAATGGGCGATGGGATGGATCACTTGGTGATTACCTGTTCTGTTCATTCCCTCTGGGGCACTTGGCATTGGCCACTGTTGGAAGACAGGATGCTGGGCTAGATGGACCTTTGGTCTAACCCAGTATGGCCATTCTTATGTTCTTATTAGTATAGTCAAGCACAGTGAGGTTTCATCTAGCACTAATAAAATTTTTGGACAAATTTATTTGACAAAAAGTGCAGTTTCGGTCAACTTATAACTGTTCGTGAATAAGGCTAAGATTTAGTCACGGGTATTTTTGGTAAAAGTCATGGACAGGTCATGGGCAATAAATAAAAATTCATGGCCCGTGACCTGTCCATGACTTTAACCAAAAATATCCATGGCTAAATCTTTACTTCTGGGGCCCTGCTGCTCCAGTGGGGCCTGCTCCAGGGCTGGGGGTTGACTGCCCCCGAGCCACTGCTCCCAGGGACTGCTCTCCGAACAGACTGAGTGCCCCTGGGGCTGCTGCTCTAGCGCCCCCTCTCCCCCCCGCCCCCTGGACTGCTGGTGCTCAGGCGGTCCCCAGGGTACTCCCAGGACCGCTGCTCGGGTGCTCCCTGGAGCCAGCTGCCCAGGGCTGTCCAAGCAGCGGCTGGTGCAGCTGGCTCCGGGTCACTCCCCAGGACCACTGCTCGGGCGGTTTGTGAGACCAGCCGCTGCTCAGGTGGTCCCCAGAGCCAGCTGCCTCCCAAGCAGCGGCTGGTACAGCTGGTCTTGTGGACCCTTGGGCCAGCTGCTCGAGCGGCCCTGAAGTCAGCCGCACCAGCCTCTGGGGAGGTTGCGGAAAGTCCTGGAATCTGTGATTTCTGTGACCTCCGTTAACGAATCGCAGACTTATTTGTGAATTTCACACCAGTAGTTGTGTCCATTTGTAAAATGGTTGGAGGGAGGAGGTGATGGAGCTGCTGCTGCTTCTACCCCCTTAAACCTTTAACCACTGTGCTAGGCCACTCACCTGGGGTGTGAGACACCCCGATTTGAATCCTGGCTGTTAAACAGTCCGTTGCAGGTCTGAGGTTCACCAAAAAAATCTTTAAAATATCAAATTCAATTCAACATAAACCAAAATTTGTTCATTTTTTTTTGTACTGCCACCAAACTGAAAAATCAGTTAGTTACCCAGCTCTAATTTAATTTCTAATGTGTGTCAATATCACTTCCTTACAGATACTGTTATATGCCTTATGTTAAGCATTAACCCAGGTTTACACTCATCAGAACTCTGCCATAAGGCTGCTCTTCATACTGTCTTTAAGTTCCTTGTGCGACGTGCCCATGTTTTCTCCTAAAGATTTGTGACTAAACTGTGTGACCTGACTGGTTTTTATAAGCAAGAGTTGAATAATCAGTGATAATTAGCCATAAATGTGAGCTTGTCTTTAAGTACTGTTGTAGAGATGTTAATTTGTTTACGTTGGCGTAATCGGTGAATGACTAACAAATGTAATCAGATTTGCTTCCTTCTCCTTTCTGATGCCCACTGCCTGCCTGAAAATGAGCACTATATTAAAAAGCATAACTTGAATTTCCTGTCTCATAGATAAACTCATTGGAGTTCACTGCACGCATGGCTTAAACAGAACTGGTTACCTTGTTTGTAGGTGAGATATCTTAAACTCTTGTAGTTGAGCTGTGCTAGATGGGTATTTCTCTAGTAGCACAAGGGATGGGAAAATTACTTATCCAATGTCTGCCTCACTATAGCTAATCCTGGTCTCTAATGTTAAGTGCACTGGTCAAGGGCCCAGTGACCATATAAAATCTTGGATTTCATGAACAGACCAGGATTAGAAGTTCTCTGGGCCGATATGTACAGATGCTCTCAGGGCATGTACGTTTTTTGTGAACGAGCCTTGGTATAGCAATCAGAAATTTACCTCTGCTGTAAAAGCTGTAAGTACTTTGATAGCCCATCATGGCCTGTAACTACATAATCTAAAAAAAGCATCCAGAGAGATAAAGGTTTGTCTTTCATTCTTAAGCATTATTCCCATAATTAGAGCTCATGTATTACGTTGCTCTATTCAGGTACCTAATTGACGTTGAAGGCATGGAACCAAACGTCGCTATAGAGCGTAAGTATAAGGAGATCACTGTTTTTCCTGTTTCTTTAATGGGGCGAAACACTGGCTAATAGCTTGCATTCAAAAGGTTCTAGGCTCTAGGAGAGCTAGGAGGTTGGGTCTAGGAGAAGAGCGCAGAGGGAGAACTTGCAAGATCAGTTTTGCACTATAGGAAAATGTAAGATTGGAAGAGTGGATGGATAATAGAAAATGGGAGGGCAAAGAGGAAGAGGTTTATTGTGACAATGGATTGATTTTTGCTACAGTGCCCTTGGAATCCATCTTAAGCCAGACTGATGTCAGTGAATCCCTGGATTTGAAACCCAGGTGACTTATGGGTGGGAGTGCAAAGTAAATTGAGCAATGTTCCGCTCCATTGCCAGACCATCTCATTGCGTCTCTTACAGTAGAACCTCAGAGTTACGAACCCCTCGGGAATGGAGGTTGTTCATAACTCTCAACAAAACGTTACGGTGGTTCTTTCAAAAGTTTGCAGCTGAACATTGACTTAATACAGCTTTGAAACTTTACTATGCAGAAGAAAAATGCTGCTTTTAACCATGTTAATTTAAATGAAACAAGCACAGTTTCCTTACCTTGTCAAATCTTTCTTAAACTTTCCCTTTATTATTTTAGTAGTTTATGGTTAACACTGTACTGTATTTGCTATTTTGGGGGGTGGGAGGGTCTTTGCTGCTGCCTGATTGTGTACTTCTGGTTCCAAATGAGGTGTGTGGTTGACTGATCAGTTCATAACTCTGGTGTTCCTAGCTCTGTGGTTCTTCTTTATAAACAAGAGAAGACCTGCTCCGCCCAATGGATCATTCATGCAACCATGAGCTGTCAGAGGGACATTATGTAGAAATGGAGTTGCACCTTGATGTTTTAAATGGCATCCCTTCGTTCCAGTCTGCATCTCTCTTCTGTACCTTAAAGGACATCTTCCTAATATCCAACCTTCCGATACCTATATGCTTAACCTGTGCTCATGTGACCCTAACTGAATTACTGGTAGTAAGTTGGGGTGTGCTCAGTGTCAAAACCAAAGGGTTAAAATCATTCTGAGTTCTTTATTACTGCTAATATGGAGTGTCTTCAGTGCTTTGCCAACATATGATCTACCCCCTGTCCTGAGTAGCCTAGTGTAAAATATCTATGTATAATGGTGTTTTGTAACTTAACTCTTCCCTCCTCGTAGTGTTCAACAGGTCGCGAGGGCATTCTATAGAGAGGAAGAACTATATTGAGGACCTTCAGAAGGGCCCCATCAGAATGTAAGTCACTGTTTCGATATCTGTTTGTGTCTGGGTGCTAGAATGAAGAATTGTTAGCTCATGTCAGCTATTTAATGGACCTGAGTTTAGCTTTTTCGCTCCTGTTAGCTGATGAAGAAGCAGGGATCAGTGGATAGGGAAGCCAGGAGATCTGGGTTGTGTTCCACATTCTGCTGGTGACCTTGGGCAAGTCACTCTGCCTCCCAGTACCTCAGTTTCCCCATCTTTAAAATGGGAATCACACCCACCTCTTAAAGTGGTTTGAGGTGCAATTATCACTGAGACCGTAAAGAGAATAAAAACTTCCCTGCAACTTCATTGAGTGATTCTGTAGATTCGGGCTGAGCTAATGGAACATTTTTGTTTAAGGAACCATGCTGCAGATGGACTAGCATTTGATTTAATCAAAGGACAAAGCAGCACGGCACCAAATTTGGATTTCCAAGTAGCTGGACATCATCCGTATTCACAACAGCTCCCGCTGGCAGATGGCAGGTTGGTATTTAGTTTTCATCTCTAACGTCGGGGTCTGGTAAAGTGGATTGGATCAAGGGAAAAGGTATATTTTTGAAAGTGACAAAGGTAAACAGGAGCACAAGATTGCAAGCCAGGCACTCAAGTTCGAATCTTGGTCCCAAAACTCACTTTGTCTAGGAAGTGAGTTTAAACTCAGTTGCTAAGACTGTTTCAACCATAGTATGGACAAGACTTATCGAGCTGGTTGCTTCTGTGGCAATTATTTAAATTTTGCACTAGATACATTGTGGGAGGTGCATAATAAATGAAATAGTTTTACTACTCTAGGATACTTTAGCACAAAGAAGGTCCCTACCCTATGATTCAGACTTCAGTGACTCTTGTGCAGAATTGCCTTTGTCATAATAAGGCTGTAACTCTTCTTCTCCTGCTCTTAGGCTCTTCCCTTCTTGGCGAGGAAAGGGAAGAAAAAGAGAACAAAGGTAAATGGCTTCTTCTTTACTCCTGGGATGTAGGCATTTGCACTTCCTCCCATCAAGTGTCATGATATGATACCACATCTGCAGCTCCCATCTCTTCAGTAACCCTCTCTAGTCCTTGCTTCATGGATCTGTGGGTGAACTTCCGCTTCCTAAATCTTAATAGATTATTGGGCTGAATTTAATTCTTCCATAGTTCACGATTTGGGAGTTACAAAAGCCAACCAGATATGTTTGTAAGTTGAAAGAGATAAAAGTACAAGAATGCTCTTTAAGAGTTAATCTGTTACATAATACAGAACTGAACCTTCCAGTGTATGGTTGACAATCAAACGAAAGTGACCAGGGGAATGTTTCATAACCTTTAATTACTCCTTCTGGGCCAAAATATGGGGGGCCGGAGGGGGTATTCCTCCTGTTAGGACAAACTGGATGGGGTGGGAGGCAGGGGAATACTTCTGTGAAGACTTATTGTGCTACGTTTGACTTGCGTAAAAGAGGTAGGCAGTAGTAATACTTGACCACCACTTTAGGGTACTGTAAAGCTTCATGTTTGTAAAAGATCTTAGCATTTTTCCTCTGAGGATCTATGTAAATGCAAAGTATTAAGAGACTGAGAGTCTTAACATGATTAATAGGGCCTGTCAAAGTACAATTGATGCCTCGCTAGTGCAGTTTATCTCTGGTGTGGCTTAAGAGTTTCAAGAGTTGAGATCTCATGAACAGCTCGGCCATCCAGGTAAATGACCTTGACCTTTCTCTTTCAGAGCCTTGTACCCTGTCAGGAATTTCCATGGGGTTTACGACAATGGGAGATCTGCTTATTCCAAGGAATGTGTCCCTACAGCCAACCTGGCCCAGCAAACACCGCCTTACCACTTGGGACCTGTCAACTACCCTGTTCCCCTACCTTATAACAAACAGTATAATGATTACAATGGACCATACTTTCCAGTGCAAAATCCTCATTATATACAACGGGAAATGTATAAAATGAAAACATCCAGCAGACCCAAAAGGAATCACTATACAAATTAACGTGAGGGGCTCATCTGGTGGAAGAACTTGATAGTGTGCTATATGGAGTCCACTCTGTGTGGCTTTTAAATCTAGAAGCTTTATTCGAGAATGAGTCTTTTATTCATTCTAATTCCTTTGCTGTGGTGCCCATCGCTGGCCAATTGCCAGTCAGGAAACACAAAGGAAGGAATAATTAATTTGAATATTGAGACTGTTTTTAAGTTTTATTTTTCCTAACCACCTTCATAACAAACCCTCACCTTTTTACTGTATTGAAATATTGTGACATCCATGTTAAAATGACGTATCGAGTTCTAAATGGACACCCAGGATAAATATGGACCCAAACTGATTAGGTGGTTTCCATGAGAAACGTTGTGTGCATTGTTTAAACTCTAAGGGAATTGTGTTTTAAACGAATGCCTTCCCCTGCAGTTGTTTATAACCAAAGCATAGCATGGCAATACCTGGAAAAAGAACCAAAGTGAAATGGAATAGTGTAGCGGGCCAGAGATCAGCCTTTCCATCCCATGAAAAAAATCTCAAATTTTTGAGAACTTTCATCCCAAAGATCAAATTAAAAAAGCTTCATGGGAAGGATAGACTGAAAAAATCCCACTTGATCGATTTCCCACAGAATTCTTTGGCTTGCTGCCCAGCTCCCTATGAAGTCTGATTTCTGGTTGCCTGTTTTCCATCACAAGAGCTGCCTAAATTGATAGGTTTCTACAGAATGTTTCAATGTTAATGAATTGGCATTTTGCCGAAGAAAAACCTTCAGCTGGAAAACTTAGGACCAGTTCTACTTAATAGCCTAATGTTTCCATTCTTCAAGAGGAACAAAATCTAGCATAATCATTTTCATTTTACATTGTTTTAAACATATGTTTTTAACCTTAGTAGTCTCCTAAATGTAACAGGTGAGGGACTGGATGGCTCTAGGAAGCCTGAAGGTTGGTTGTTCAGATCCAGTTCAGACTGAAATTGAATGTCAGCAAGGTCATTGCTCCTTATCCGCTACCCATGAGACAGGTGACTGTTGCAGACCACCATGGTTATCACTCTATGTGGCAGTCTCACAGAGGCCGAGGATGGAAGCAAAGACTCCCTCCTCACCGCAGAGCTGATCAGTGTGGAGACACGTTGTCATTTATGTCCATGAGACTTGTATTAACTGTTCCTGCTCTGTGGAGAAACGGAGGAGACTGATCTCCAGGGTTTTCAGCCTGGCACCTCATTTTACCAGCACTACATTGACAAGGATGTTCAAAGCAAGTTGCTCGTGCCCATTTAGTGAGGCTAACATCATGGTCCTAGTTCTGTGAGAATGTGGAAAGGATAGTGTCACTTAAGCTTTGTCTTCACTGCTTAAAAAGGGGGTTTCTTTGCAGCAAGATGATAAATGCAGGGCAGTTCTTACTGCAACATCCTAAGTGGAGACCAAGGCACTTGTGTTTTCTGTGAGGTGGCCAGGCAAGGTCTGAACTGTACTTCTACCTGGGGTTAACAGCGCCGAGTTTACGTCACAATAAAACTGATGTGCCTTGTTTTTTTTGCAGCAGAGTAGGTAATGCATGTTATCCTATGAGAAAAGCAACTTTGTGTCAGTGAAGACAAACCCTGAGGGTGGGTTTGCTCTGTGAATTAATAGCCAATGTGTCCTCTGCCAGCAACAGGATTCTGAATCTGGCATGATTGATTCTTGATTAGGATAACTTTGCTGATGCACACTGAAAGCTGCTCTAAATTAAAGTGTGTTCATTCCAGGGCCATAGTCCTTGAATAAGAGAAATCAAGTCTTCTCCCTAACCTAAGAGCTTCAGGTGGACAGGACTGCATGTGCCTTGGCATCATGATTTCATTCCTTGTTCAGTTGCTGGCTGGCTTATGCAGTAAAGCCCCTCACACTTAGACTATCTGAGAGCAAGAATTGACCAGTGGTGTGGAAGGTAAGTCAACACAGTCTGCAGCTTCCTTAGGAATATCAATTCTTGTATTTGTTATTCACATCTCCGTGGAGGTATTATTTGCTGCAGTCAGCGAAAGTGTGTTTTAAATTGGAAGTAAAGTTTAAGCTTAATAAACTGTATTAATGAACTCCTGAAGTGCTTCATAAACTTCTTGTGCATTTTATAAATGACTCTAGTTAGCTATCCCTTGCTTGCCTTTGAGGTGCAGCAGCTTGTAAAAAAAATGTGGTTTAATTTAGGAGGTCGGTACCTTTCCTCGCTGGTGTGGCTTCTATTCCTGGCTCTCTGATTTGCTGTTTGACTTTATACTTAACTTGCCTGTGCCTCATTTTCCTCATCTGTAAAATTGGGGTGTTTTCCCACACACATCTTTGTAACATTATTTTAAGGTCATTGGATGGAAGGAGTTAAGCAGCTAGCTCAGGCTTCATGATTTTTTTGCAGGATGTTGGTGTTCGGAGTTTACTGTGCAGGACAGCTGGGATTGTTGTGAGCGCATGATACAAAATAAAACATTTTTGCAAGGAATACACTTGGCTCATGAGCTTTAACCCATTGTGACATATAGTGCCCACTCAAGCAAAGAATGGCATTTATGCAGGGCTGGCTTTGCACCGCGCCCCCCCCCCCCATTGTGGCAGGGGAGGGCGCCGAGCCTGGCCGCGGGCCCGCAATCCCCGACTGGCCGGAGTGCCCCCAGTGGCCAGAGCGCCGGGAGGAGGGCGGAGAGCCCAGCCGGGGCTCTCCACTCTCCCCGACCAGCCGGAGTGCCGAGGGGAGGGCGGCGAGCCCAGTCGCGGCCCCGCTCTCGGGCCGGAGCGCCCCGCCGTGCCACCCCAAGCAATGCTTGGTGGGCTGGTGCCTGGAGCCGGCCCTGCATTTATGGTACAAATCAAGTATGCATTTGCAGGTCTCTTAGGTAGGATGTTTTGCTGAACGATGGGACAAAGTTCTCTTATGTACCGAATATGGTGCTAAGAGGTACTCTTTCAACATGTGTCATGCAGCACGGAGAGCCTGGCTTGGGCACGTGGTTTAGACCTTGCCCTTGTACATGGCCCTGGGTGGCTGGAATTAAACACTAGGTCTTTGGCAGCAAGGGCACCAGCCCCTGCTGCTGCCTGAGCTATCAGGGGAGCCCTAGGGCTGTGACGTTGTTGTAGTCAGGGCGGGCACAAGGAGGGCAGCCCCTGTCCAGGCAGGGCTAAGCCCCTAATACACCCCCACCTTATTCCCTTGACAGGTCGCGGCCCCTTTAAGAGGCTACTCCCCTCTTACCCCCCCCCCGGTCTCATAGCAGGCATGATTTCACTTCCTGTCCCCATGCCTATACCAAGATGGCCGCCTCTCAGGACTTCCGGCCGCTGCCAGGCCCCCCCCCCACACCCCCCCCAATTGTTCCCGGACCGGCCAATAAAGTTTGTCGAGAGGCTAAAAGGCAGAGACGCCAAACCGGATATCGGCGGCTCAGTGAGAAGACCCGGATGCGGAGAAGCCGTCTGGTTGGCTGTTGAGAGCGAGGCTGGCCCGCCCACGCTAAACCAGAATAGAGCTTATTCAGAAGGGGCGTGGCCCGTAGCCCAGACCGAGGCTGAGGGAAGCCCAGCTACCCGGAAGGGGAGCTGGTGATGGGCAGCTGGCGCCGCACCCCCCGTCCTTTGGGCTGAGAGGACCCGCGGCCCATCGAGCTGCAGGTCAGGCCCTGTCCGCGGCGGGGGGCTCCGGGGTGAGGCTGTCCCTGGGGGAGGGGCACTGAGCAGACCCCGGCCCCGCCCCATCTCTGGGGCTGTGGGAGGTGTGAGACCCCTCGCCCTGTTCCCATTGCCCAGGAGATGGGACCGGCCACCTTGCGACGGGCGGGGCCTTTGCTGAGCCCTCAGGGGCCCCTGCCCCCTAATCGTGCTGACAGCTGACTTGTGGGGGCGGGCGGCCCCTACCCTGGGGCGTGGGCGAGTCTGAGAGCGGCTGGGCCCCCAAACAGGGCTGCCACCAAACAGGGCTGCCACCAAAAGACAACACTGGGGTAGCCTGGGTGATCCATAGCCCCCACATCCATACCCCCCACGCTGGCCGGCGGGCAGTGTGTGCTGAGCACCTTTCAGGTTTCCCAGGGCGGCTGCCTCAGAAAAGGGGATGATCCTGGGAAAACCAGGACAGGTGGCGACTCTGCCCCCAAAACGTGGGTGCTTGTCCCGAAGGCTGTCCCTGCCCTGCCTCTTATGCCTGTGGTGAGCAAGCTGTGTCTTACTGGGCTACCTAAACACCACGCTCTCTGTTAGTGGTGGCTTGCTGAATGGCTCCAGAGTTGTAGTTAAGTGGAGGGGAAGGTAATATGTTATGTACTGGCAAGTATACAGGCACTTGCTGCTGTAAAGGCGTATTCGTCTATACAGGGAAGTGGGCTTCTAGTGAGCTGAAACTCCCTTTATAGTAAAGTCGGATGAAAGCCCTGAATAATCAGTGGATTGCAAGGTGCAGATTGGAATTTGACCCCCTGTCAAGGCCGTATCCCCACTTTGAACTTTAGGGTACAAGTGTGGGGGCCTGCATGAGGACTTCTAAGCTTAACTACCAGCTTAGATCTGGTCCGCTGCCACCATTCCCAAAGCTAAATTCCCTTCCCTGGGAAACCTTGAGAAACCTTTCACCAATTCCCTGGTGAATACAGATCCAAACCCCTTGGATCTTAAAACAAGGAGAAATTGACCATCCCCCTCCTTCCTCCCACCAACTCCTGGTGAATACAGATCCAACCCCCTTGGATCTAAAACAAGGAAAAATCAATCAGGTTCTTAAAAAGAAGGCTTTTACTTAAAGAAAAAGGTAAAAATCATCTCTGTAAAATCAGGATGGAAAATAACTTTACAGGGTAATCAAACTTAAAGAGCTCAGAGGACCCCCCTCTAGTCTTAGGTTCAAAGTACAGCAAACAAAGATAAACACTCTAGTAAAAGGTACATTTACAAGTTGAGAAAACAAAGTAAAACTAAGACGCCTTGCCTGGCTTTTTACTTACAAGTTTGAAATATGAGAGACTTGTTTAGAAAGATGGGGAGAACCTGGATTGATGTCTGGTCCCTCTCAGTCCCAAGAGCGAACGACCCCTTAAACAAAGAGCACAAACAAAAGCCTTTCTCCCCCCCCAAGATTTGAAAGTATCTTGTCCCCTTATTGGTCCTTTGGGTCAGGTGTCAGCCAGGTTACCCGAGCTTCTTAACCCTTTACAGGTAAAAGGATTTTGGAGTCTCTGGCCAGGAGGGATCTTATAGTACTGTACACAGGAGAGCTGTTACCCTTCCCTTTATAGTTATGACACCCCCAGAGCAGATATGTGGGAGAAATGATTTCACTATAAGCCTGGTTCTGCAGGCGCTGAGCAGGGGCGGGACGGAGTTCAACTGTGCTCCTGAACAGTGGTTTCCCTTGTTCTTGTGTGATGGAGCTCAGCACTGTGCAGCCTTAGGTCATGAAAGTGGATTCCACTGTCTTATGTTTATAAGATGAACAGAGTATATGATGTTTATTAAGGGCCAAATCCTACAGCCCTTGTTTAGGAAAAATTCCCATTGAGTTCACTAGGCATATTGGCAGAGTGAGGATGAAGAACTGCAGGATTTGAGACCTTCAAAAGGGGCTCTTGCATGAAAGTAAAGCTGGAAATGATACTTCTTTTGCCTGTAGCCCTTCACATCCCCAGGTCCCTGTTGTATCTGATCAAGACCTTTCCCCTTGTTTAGTGGGAGGATGCAAGAAATCATAATGCAGTGATGATTGGTGGCAGTCACGTTGCTGAGGGATTTACAGGATGTTACAGATCCAGCACTATGATTTCACTGAAGGTTTATCCCATAAAGTGTCTAGTTCCCAGTGGGTGATACTTGGAAACTGTCTGCTTTTAGGAGTTCAGGTGGCTAGCACCCGTCGGGGAGCAGAGAGGCCGGTCTCCATCAACAGGACGGTAAAACAGGTAAGGATTCTTGTGTGAAAGCGTTCCATTCTGCGGTGCTTCCTGAACCCTTTGCAGTGCTTTCTGCCTGCAGCCTGCCTCAGGCTCCTGAAATTATCATTGGGAACCAGAAAGGAGGTGGATGGTCACTCGGGAACGTTTTTGAAGGGGCCCTGATGGGAGGAGAGGGTAGAATCTGGCATTGCTAGGGTGAAGAGGGTGTTTGCAGGAGCCAGGTGGGATCTGGAGCAGGGGGGGTTGGATGGGGTACTGTGCTTTCTGGTTGTTAGAGGGAGATTCTGCGGATTCTTGCTTTTATTTAGTTATCATATATTCTGTGGCAGCCATTGCCATGGAATCAGAACACTGTATGAGAATGTATCACTTACCTGTAGCTAGGGTGACCAGACAGCAAATATGAAAAATGGGGACGGGGGTGAGGGGTAATAGGAGCCTATATAAGAAAAAGACCCAAAAATCAGGACTGTCCCTATAAAGTCGGGACATCTGGTCACCCTACGTGTAGCAGACACGCCATAACCTAGTTTCTTACAGCGAGTGGGGGTAGGTGACTGATTCTTCCTCAAATGTCTTGACACCATTGTTTACGGGGAAATGCTTGTTTAAAGGGGCGTCTTGCAAAACACCCAGTGGTGAACAGTGGTGAGATTCAGGCTCAGTCTGATCTCCCCTGAAAACTTGAATCTGGGTAAATTGGGGCTCAGGTAATCACGAATGAATTTCTGCCCCCAAATCAAAAATGCATGTATCTGAAAAGTGAAGCTCTGACGAGAGCTTGGCTTCTCCTAGGGTTCCTCCCACAGGACTGCTCAGCCCAAACCCTATATCCCCTTTCCTAGGAAAGCCACTTCCACCTCCCTTATGTCCCGGTGAGGATATGTCCCTGATAAATTTGGATGTAGAGAATATACCGGGATAATGTCTATTTCCATGCATTGTGTTCATTCTCTCTAGCCCGTTGGCCCTCATGCCTGACCACACGGATGTCAGCCTCCTTCCGGAGGAGCGAGTCAGGAGGCTGATCCAGATGGGGAGCTCTGTGGAGGTGAATGAGGATGTCCCGCCACGGCGATATTACCGTTCTGGGCTCGAAATCATCCGCATGGCGACAATTTATTCTGAGGAAGGCAACATTGAGCGCGCCTTCATACTGTACAACAAGTATATCACGTAAGGGCTCCTTTGCTTTGCATGAGGATAACTTACCGTAAGCTCTTTGGGGCTGTTGTCTTATTTTGGATGTCATGCACCATACGTTACAATCCAGGAGTGACTAGGAGTCAGGAGAGCTGGGGTCTGTTCTGTTGGGCAAGTCGCATCCTTGCTCTGTGCTTCAGTTTCCCCATCTGTAAAATGGGGATGATGACCCTTACCCGCCTCTTCACAATGAATGAAAAGCACTACATAGGTGCCAAGTATTGCTACCATTGAATGGCTAGACCAAGGGGTCAGCTTTAAAGTCCAACATCCCCCAAACCATCCACGCTAGAAACGTTCTCTCTAGTGTTGGGAAGCTTGAGTTAACCCTTAAAGAACTGAACAGAGATATGGTCGCTTTATCTCTCTTCCTCTTTGCCACTCCCAGCTGCTTCCTCCTCCTCACGCAATGCCAGGCCCCTATCTCTGACAAGACCCCCTTACCCTAGAGCAGTTCTCTCCTGCTGCCCTGCCCAGCTTAATGCTCTTCTCATTCTCATCCTCCTTGGGTGTGCATTCTCATCTGACCTGGCATTTACTGGCCAATGAGTAGAAACCAGCAACAGATCTTGTGGTCTGGGCTTTGGGACAGGGTTGGATGTTGGGGCTTCCTTCGTTGGACTGCAGGGTGAATAGCACTCAAGATCTTAACTTACCTCTTTTCTCTGACTGCTGGCATAGCTCTCCCTGGTGCACCAGCACAACCTTAGCTGTGTTGGGGGCCAAGGTTTATTGCTGTCCCAGGCAAACTGGGAAATGCCCTCTCCTCATCACTCAATCACTAAATGTTCTGCTGTTGAGGCCTCTGGCCAGCTGGTACTGTCAGTCTTTGCTCCTCTTGCTGCCAGGTGACTGCAGCATTTTGTAAGAGGCTGGGAGCAGGGGCCTTTCCCAATCTGTTCTGAAACAGTCCACACATGGCATACAGTCGGTTTACCACTTCCTGAGGTTTGCTTTTGTTGGCAAAGAAATTAACAATCAGAAAGTTTGGCTCAAACAACTTCCCTGGCTTGCCTGCTGCTCCAGTTCCTCCTTCAGGACTGCTCAGCCCACATGCAAGATCCCTTCTCCCTTATATTGAGGTGGGGATCATGAGTCCTCTGCCTCAGTGAACCCATTTCTCCCTTTCAACGCCTGCTAATAAGGCAGAGCATGTCTGGCAAAGGCTGTCAGCCTGTTACAGGGTTAAAATGTAAAATGCTCCCTTTAAAGTCACAGGTTAGACTTGATTATGCCTCTGACCTATAAAGACTGTCCTCTGCACCACAGGTGCCAACTTTTGTTGGCGCCGGTGGGTGCTCGCGCCCGCCCCGACTCCGCCCCCTCCCTGCCCCATTGGATCCCTCCCCAAATCCCCGCCCTGGCCCCGCCTCTTCCCCAAGCAGGCCGCATTCCTCCTTCTCCTCCCTCCCTCCCAGGCTTGCTCAAATCAGCTGTTTCATGGCGCAAGCGCTGGGAGGAAGGGGGGAGAAGCAGGACGCGGCAGCCCGCTCAGGGGAGGAGGCGGAGCGGAGGTGAGCTGGGGCGGGGCGGGGAGCTGCCGGTGGGTGCTCCACACCCACCAATTTTTCCCCGTGGGTGCTCCAGCCCCGGAGCACCCACGGAGTCGGCGCCTATGCTCTGCACTGCAGCCGTATGGTGTGAAGCACAACGGTGTCTCCTCAGGGTGGTCTTTGCAACCCTGTTTTGAATCTGGTACGTTGTGATCCTTATTTTCTGCTCTGGATTGGCAGGGAGAGACTCTTCCTTGTCCCCACGTTGAGACGTCACCAGCTCCTCTCTTGCTGCCCGGCTGTACATAGGGGCAATGGTCATATCTCTATAGAGTGTCATGCCATGGAGGTTTCCAAATGTAACTACGTTGGGTGATTGCTTTGTCCAGCACTGAAATGCACCCACCCCTGGGGTGAAACCTGACAGCTGCTTAGCCCCAGGCTGTGAATAATACCTTCTTAGAGTGCCTGGGATTTTTACCAAGGGTCAGAGGCTCATTTGAAAGGCTGCACTGAGGACACTGGTTCAGTATGGGCGTGTGTTAAGTGCTTGATCCTGAGAGGCCATTATCGACGCCCACCCATCTTCATGGGCGCTCAGCACCGTCTGGGATCTAGCTGTGAATTGCCCTCACCTACTCCTGCAGAGCTGTGGCTTTTTCTTAGCGATCTCCCATCTAATTGCTAACCCAGCCAGGCCCTGCTTGGCTTTTGCGTTCTGTCAGTCTGGGATCTCAAATTGTAGAAGGTTGAACTGTATAGGCTGCTCTCTTTTTAATGCATTAACGTTGGGATTCTCACAGGTGCCTAAGGGAGTTAGATGCCCGAGTCCCAATGAACATCACACTCCCTTAGGCTCATTTGCAAACTCCAGCTTCAATTTATTTTATGCACTTTCCCTGAATCTAATCAGGAACTTAAAAAAAGAGGGCCCACTCCCCAAAGTATGATGGTGGCCCACAATGCCATTCAGTGTCCTGCTGGCACTTGCTTTTCCAGGGCGTCTGTACAGTTTTTTCCTCACCCAACCTTGTTAAATTCAATACATTTTTCTCTGATTAGCTTGGACTCCAGCCTCCCTTCCCCCCTGCCACTTCCTGGGCTTTTATGGACATTGCTCTGGGCTCTGTGGGAGGCTGGTAAGTGTAAAACCAAGTGGAATCTTTCCAGCTCCGTTCCTCGCATGCTGCTGCATAAAGCTCCTTTAGCTAAACAAATGTTCTAATCGCTTCTCCATGATAATGGCAACAGATGGTGGTGAGTTCCCTCTCCAGGAGCCGTGGCATGTACATTTCCCTGGAAGCTATGTAGTCTGGACGGGTCCCGGCACTTTGCTGTCCCTAATGCTGGTGAATTGAAATTAGCCTTTCATTCTACCTAGATTTGATTTACTCGGCAGGATATTTTATTTAGTTCTTCTGGGCCAGAATTGGTGTCGCCTACTTCGGCGCTAATCTGAAATGGCTCCATTGAGTTCAGTGGAGTTACTCTGGACTTGCGTCACTGTGAAGGAGGCCCGAATCTAGCCCTCTGCATTTGCTTCTCTGTCATCTAATCCAGCAGACAAAGGCAGAACGAGATCCGGGTTGGAGGCTGAAGCTAGATGCATTCAGACTAACAATAAGGTGCACGTTTGTAACGGTGAGAGTAATTAACCATTGGAACAATGTACCTAGTTGTGGTGGATTTGCCATCGCTCAAAGGTTTAGAACAAGACTGTGAAAAGATCTGTTCTAGCCCAAGCAGGCATTGTGGGCTTGATGGAACAATCACAAGGTGACGTTCTCTGGCCTGTGTAATGCACAGAGTAAAGGATCATAATGGTCCCTTCTGGCCTTGTACACTATGAATCTTCCCTGCTCGCCCCTGCTCGCCCCTTTCCAGCTATAGGGCCAGACTCCCCTGTTCCATCAGTGTAACGCCAAAGGCACGTCAGTGGTTGTTACCCTGAATTGGCTTGGTTGGGTGAGCAGAGTTTGTCCCATAACAAACAGGGTGTGTGCGGGTGTGGCTATGTGCTGTAGCCAGGTACCGCACAGCAGTGTGTTATGCATTGGCCTGACTTGATTTCTCTAATTACACAAGTACATCTCTGGCCCCAAACTGCCCTGAGCCCTCCTTAGGCAGCTGGACGAAGCTTGCTCCAGCGTACGTGATGCCTCCAGTGGGGCATACAGCCGTAAAGACGCTTCCTGCAGCTGGGGGCATGTTAGTGGGAAAGCAGCATGGGCTGACATCCTGGGTCCCAGCAAGTCCCTGGCTGCCTTTGGCAACTGGCATAAGCTAGAGCAGAGTTTTTTTTACCTCGTTAGGGGACTGCCCCAGCACAGAGCAGTCTCAGGATCAGGCACTTCCCCTCTCCACAGCCAAGGATCAGGGCTGTAAGTAGCCTGACCATGAAATATCCAATATTTTCAGGGCTACTTTGTTCCCTTAGCGGGCACGACACAGTGCCATGGGGGTGGGGTGCGCAGACTTGCTGTCTTGCATGCTCTCCCCAAGACCTTGGGATGTAAAGAACTCTCCTGCAGCATTGGGTCTGTTACATCCTCCAACAGATCTGCAGCATCCAGCCTTCTCCCAGGTCTGGTTTTGTATGGTGGGGAGGAGTCCCTCATCACACTGAGCTTAAATAGAGTTGAGGGGGAGGGGCTTGTGATTGGCTTTGGGTTTCAGCTGTAGGAGCTTTAACTCTTGATTGTCCTAACTTTGATTTTTAACCATGTGTAACTCATGCTAACACAGTGGGGCTATTTATCCACCCCCAGTTGCTGGATGACAGGCTGCTGCTGCTGTCGCTATGCTAATAGGCCGGGTTCGGTAGCTCAGGCAGTGGTGGCTCGTACTTTTATTTCCAGAGTTCATCTAGCGGCACCCCTAGAGGGAGACAGCCAATGCTAACAGGTGCAGCTCTGTGTCCGTGTCTGATACAGAGTCTTGCAGTTAGAATCCACAAGTTCTATGGAACCTTAAGGTCCTGATCCTACAATGGGATCCATGCATTAGCTTCAGTGGAGCTTTGCCTGGGCATAGATCTGCTCAGTTGGATCCAGATAAGGACGTGCTCCCACCTTGCCACTGCATCTGGTGCTCCCAGCCCAGCTGGCTGGAGGGGCATGGGGCTGACTGGGCCCCCTGATCTCAAGCAGAGTTGTCTCTTCCTTGGTACATTCAGTTCTTGGCCTCTCGGCTGAGCCTGCCAATGCAAGAAGCCAATCGGGGGGTGACTTATGTTCTAGGGGCACCTGCCGGCTGGCAGATGGACTGAGGTCACCAGCTCCACACAAGCCAGTGAAAAGCCATGCGATGATCAGGGATTTTGAGTCCCGGTTGGCCTGGCGAGGGAGAGGGAGGGAAACCCTCTGTGTCCCATTGCCAGGCCTCTGTATCTATTGCTCCCGATTTGTGCGTCTGCAAAGGTCACCCCGGAGCCAAGTGGTGGCTTCACCCTTTCGGGGCAAAGCGGTTGTTGAAAGCTGATCCCGCAGCACTCGCCCACCCATGCCCGTAGCCCCATCAGGTGCCTACGCAGCAAAAAACCAACCCCCCGCAGCAGCGAGTCTCTGAGCCTGTCTCTCCAGACTCAGGCTTACGTTGTGGCACTGAAAGTAGCTGTGTAGATGTTCCTGCGTGTCTGGACCTTGGGGTCTGGTTTTCAGAGCCCGCACCGGAACATCTACATGGCTAGTTTTAGCACCGAAGCACAAGCCTCAGCCTGCAGACCAAGGCTGTGAGACTTGCTGGCCACAGGTATTTCTGCGGGGTAGATGTGCCCTTTACGCCCACAAGTAAGGAGTTACTCCTGTGAGTAAGGGGTGCGTAAACAGAGACTTTTGTAACACACGGATGGGTTTATTTCGTGTCGCTGTTCTCTGACCTGATTGATTTCATGGTACCTGGGTTTTCTGTCTTTCCTTAATGATCATGTCGGGTCTGCCATGTGGCTTTTCCTCATCTGCGGAATCCCGCTTTGGAGCATGTGCTGAAATCCAGCCTTCTCCCCACACCCCAGATGTGCAGCTCCTGTTCCTGCCCCATCCGAATGACTCTCCCTCCTCTCCTGCTTTGAAAGTGGTTTGCAATGATCCAAGGGTCGCGTCGCCTGCTTCGCAGCTGTGTGCAGGGAGCAGCAGGCCAGCCGGGAACACCAATCGGCGTGTGGAATGTTTTTCATGCTATTTAATGCGCTCTCCAATATAAACTCCGTGGTCATAGACTCTGAGGGTGAGAAGGAACTGTAAGGGTCAGGTAGTCTAACCCCCTGCCAAGATGCAGGATTTGTTGTGTCTAAACTATCCAGCCTCCTTTGGAATCCTCCAGTGAAGAAGTTACCACAACCTCCCTAGGCGTCTGTTCCATTGTCCTACTGTTCTTACAGTTAGGAAGTTTTTTCCTGAGATTTAATCTAAATCTGCTCTGCTATAGTTTGAACCCGTCGCCTCTTGTCCTGCCTTGGGTGACAAGAGAACAACTTTTCTCCGTCTGTTCTACGGCAGCCTTTCAAGTGTCTGAAGACCTCTCTCATATCCCCCCCTTAATCTCCTCTTTTCCAAACTAAACATAGTTCCCTCAGCCTTTGCTTGCACTCCATCCCTTTGCTCATCTTTGTGATCACTGTGCGAGCTCTAACTGAGTCAGGTATGGTCTGATTGTTTCCTTGTACCACTCTTCCTTGGGCTACTGCTTAGTCCTTTCTGTCCCTCTTCCCTCCACTGGGTATCTGCCAGCCACCATTGCTGCTCCTAGCTGGTTAGCTAGGAGGGTGGCTGAAAGTCCAGTTCAGACACTGGAGCAGATGCCACGCTGGGAGATTGTTACACAGCCAGAAGTGCCTTGTAGCAGATACATCATAGTTGGCATTTATAGCTGCTTAGCCTGAAGTCTAGGCATGTGAGTAAGTACCTTGCTGGAGCAGGACTGTCATGAATAGTCCTCTGGATCCTTTGACTATTTTTGGCTCCAGTTTTAACTTCTATATAGCGCTTCTCCTCTATGTGCCGTGTAAGCATTAATATGCCCTGTGAGTAGGTGCTCTTATCCCACTGGGGTAAGAGAGAAGGTCCTCTCATGAGCCAGTAACTAGTTAAAAGATAGGCAACAAAGAGTAGGAATAAATGGTCAGGTTCCACAATGGAGAGAGGTAAACAGCGGGGTCCCCCTAGGCATTAGGGGACTGGGACCAGTGTTGTTCGACATATTCATAAATGATCTGGAAAGGGGGTGAGGTGGCAAAGTTTGCAAATGACGCAAAATTACTCAAGATAGTTTCACACCAAATCTGACTGCGAGGAGCTGCAAAGAGATCGCACAAAACTGGGTAACGAAATGGCAGATGAAATTCAATATTGATAAATGCAAAGTAATGCACATTGGAAAACATAATCCCAACTACACATACACAATGATGGGGTCTAAATTGGCTGTTACGACTCAAGAAAGAGATATTGGAGAACTATCCATGATGACTCCGAAAACATCTGCTCCGTGTGCAGTGCCAGTCAAAAATGCTAACAGTGTTAGGAACCATTAGGAAAAGGATAGATAATAAGGCAGAAATATGTAATGCTGCTATATAAATTCATGGTACGCCCACCTCTGGAATTCTGCATCCAGTTCTGGTTGCCCCATCTCCAAAAATGGGAAAGGTACAGAAAAGAGCAACAGAAATGATTAGGGGAATGGAAAAGCTTCCATCTGAGGAGAAATTAAAAAGACTGGGATTGTTCAGCTTGGAAAAGAGATGACAATGGGGGGGGGGGGGAAGATATGATTGAGGTCTATAAAATCATGACTGGTATGGAGAAAGTAAATAGGGAAGTGTTATTTACTCCTTCACATAACACAAGAACCAGGTGTCACTGAATGAAATCAGTAGGCAGCAGGTTTAAAACTAGTACTTCATACAACACACAGTCAACCTGTGGAACTCATTGCCAGGGGATGTTGTGAAGGCCAAAAGTATAACTGGGTTCAAAAAAGAATTAGATAAGTTCATGGAGGATAGGTCCATCCATGGCTATTAGCCAAGATAGTCAGGGATACAATCCCATGCTATGGGTGTCCCTAAGCCTCCGACTGCTAGAAGCTTGGACTGGACAGCAGGGGATGGATCAGTCAATAATTATCCTGTTCTGTTCATTCCCTCTGTCTCTTCCTGGTTCTCAACTCAGATGCTCACTTTTATTTAAGTCATGAATGGGGGAAATTAGCTGATTCCCCAGCTACTGCGCAAATGGTTTCATTTCCCTTCTGCAGGCCCTGAGTTAGCGAGATTCTAAGGTATGTGAGTAACCTCGCTGACTTTAATGGAACAACTGTCATGCTTCAACTGTTGTGCTTAAGTATCGCTCTGAATTGGGGCCATCGTGAATAGTCTGGTGTATTCTGGGTCTATTCAATTTTACTCCAGTTTGAATTTGTTTTAATGGAAGTTGTTGTTGTTATCCATTATCATCATTTAATGGAAATTGTTATTGTGGAATGACTAGGAGTGTTTGTACATCACCAGGAATAGTGGGGTCCTGGTCCATGACTGGAACTCCTGGACACTTTAATATTACAAATAATTAAGTGTTTCAGGTGCTGTACAAAGACCGTCTCTATCCCAAAGAGCCTGGGAGGAGGTTAATCTTTGGAAGTTGCTGTTGATGAGGAACGCACAAGCACAGCATAGTAGTGGATGTAAGCATTGGGCACTGCAAGTGGGAACGCAGAGCCCATCTGTGCTGGGGTGCAAGAAACCCAGCTTAGAACGACTGTTGTCTTCCATCTCTTCCTGCATCTTGCAGCCACCGTTTGGAAACGCAATCTTTCTGCTCTGCGTTTGCAGGCTGTTTATAGAGAAGCTGCCGAAGCATCGCGATTACAAAACCGCCATCCTCCCTGAGAAGAAAGACACAGTGAAGGTAAGTTGTCGCAGCTCGCAATGGTGTTACCAAGAGTCTCTTTCTCTCTCAATAATTTCTATTAGACAACATTAAAATAATAGATGTTGGCACTAGAATAGGACCTGGTGTGTCGTGTGGTCTGTCATCCTGCCATTGCGGGGTTGTTCTCTATTGGAGCTGGTCAGGAAAATGGGGTGGGGGTTCCTGTGGAAAATTGTCGGGTTTTTTGGTCAAAAACTTGAATATAGAAAAGCCAAAAACTGAAATTCCAATTTGGAAATGCTGCCACGGTGCCTCATGGTAGTTCAGGTACCTCTTCCTCCCGTTCTCCTCTATCGGCCAGGCTTCCAGCCCTGTTCCCTATTGCTACACTGTCTGTGGTATTGTCCTATCTACTACTCGCTCTCTGAAGTAATGGGGCTTCCACCCCGTCCCGTGGGAGACCATTCCCAGTAGGGCAGGTCTTGTTAGAAAGTATCTTTCCCTAATATTCAGCCTAGGTCTTCCAGTGTTTTGGTCCTTGGATTGCTATCATCTCCTCTCCTTGGTATTCATTGGGCCATAGTCTTACGGCAGTACGTGAAATGCACCGTTCGCACAGGCCAACTTGCATGTTCACCTCCCTATCCTGCATGTGGGTATTGGGGGTGTTGTGGACACAGGCTTCAGAACAGACAAGCTTGGCTCACTGAGTCTTGAGCACAGATGCTCCAAAGGTTTGGCTCTGGGGTGGAGGGGAAGGGGCGGCTGAGTCGGTTATCATTGCGTGCAGCCCTTGTTGAATTTAGAGCATTTAGCACCACTCAAAATAGGGCCCCAAATGACAAGTCTCCGTGAGGGCCAGGGATTAGGACACGGGACTTTCTGAGTGCCGGTCTTGTGCTCAGATTGTGGCGCATCTGGGTAGAGACCCTCTAATTGTGAGCCTGTTTTCCCCCAAACCTCGTGCAGCTCTTCAGGGCTGCAGATGTGCACGTCTGGGTAAATGCCTGAGTGCGTCGCTGGCTCTCGCAGCATCCATGGGTGCCAGGCAGCATGGAACACCATCTCCCCGCCCAGCAGCCAGGGAGGGGGTGGGAAATGCGGACCTTACGCCCTTGATACATCAGTATGTGATCAATGTGTCCCACTGGTGCCGCGTGCGGATGCACCAGCAGGATGCTGCAGCACCATTTCTTTGTTTCTCTCTGGGTTGAGTGCTTCTTTCTCTGACTCCTGCTTCTCTGCTGTAGCCGTCCGTATCCCAGCCCCCTTCCGGTTTGTGGCTTAACCTCTCCTAATACCTCTTACTGCAGTAAGCATGGGAGCTGAGTTTACTTTGTCTTGGTGCTGTGGGCTTGCCGACCCTAGATTCCCATCTGGTCTTGCTGTCCTGACATCGTACTTATTCCCTCTCCCTCCAGAAACTCAAAGAAGTTGCATTCCCCAGAGCCGAGGAGCTGAAGAAGGAGCTGCTAAAGCGATACACCAAAGAGTATGTGGAATACAGTGAGCGAAAGGTGAGTAATGGTGCAAGGTGAAACGTCAGCGTCACAAATAAAACCGGCAGCTGCAAAGGAAACTGATATCCAGGGTCTTTGAACCGGCAAACTGGGTAGCTGGATTCTGCAATGTAGCATTGCAGCCTCGTATTGCACACTGCTGGGAGCTAACTTCCTGAGCGTGTCGCTGCTGCCTTGTCCTAGACGGGTCTCCTGCTTCTTCCCAAATCACCTTTGTGCTTTCCTCCCTGCGTAAGGGCCAGGCAGGGAGGAAAGACTCCCAGTCTGAGTCCATAAAGCCAGTCACCTTCTCCTCCTGCAGGTCGTTCCTCAGACCTCCCCTCTGCTGTGATGCAGACAGAAAACTGCCAGCTGAGGACAGGTGGCATGACATGACTGCTATTAAGAATTGCACGCATCCTATTTTTGTTACCCTGTCTGTTCCACCCCGGCCTCCTTGTTTGTCTGATCCGCAGGCTCGGACCTAAACCACTCGGTTCAGACACGCTCCAGACAATGGGGTCCGAACGAGTTTGGTGCTGTATGTGGGAGCCCGTTGGGGTCCATGGGCCAAAGCGGCAGTGGTCTTCCACTTGTTTAACATGTGATCTGGTTGGTTGCCCTTTGCAGCCCCTTCCTGTGTGAGGATGTGTTTCGGCAGGTCATGCTGAAGGGAAGCTAATCTGCAAAGGATTCCTCCTGGGGAAGGGATAGTCTAAGGGATTGACAATGCCTAGGCTTGTTCCCTGCTCAGTTTACCCGTTTGTACCACAAGCCCCAGTGACCTCCTGTCTGTTGTCCCTACACATTTCCCATTGCAGAAGAAGGAGGAGGAGGAGTTTGCACGTAATCTGGCTCTGCAGCAGCAGCTGGAGGAGGAGAGGCAAAGGGTTGCCCAGATGAAGCAGCATCAGGCAGAGCAGGAGCAATTTAATGCCTTCGAGGAGCTGATCCGGCGCAAGGAGCTGGAGAAAGAGCGTCTGAGAATCCTGCAGGAATTCGGGAAGCCAGAGCTAGGTCCTGAGTCTCAGGGGGGACCCCTGATACCAGGCGTGGAAAAGCCCCCAACTGACTTAACCCCAAAGCTTCCTGCATCTCCTGTTCCACCTGCAAGCCCAGTGGTAGGGACAGTGCTACCAAAACTGCCTGTCGTGGACAGATCTCTGAAACCTGGAGCTTTGGGGAGTCCGGAAAACAGTTAGTACCTTTTGGAATTAACCCCTGTTAGTGACACTGGTGCCTGAACCTAGGCTGGATGCTAATAGAGATGTCATAAATAGCGTCAGTCTCAAGTGTCCTATGCGAAAACGCGCACACATAACGTATTAGAAACCCTTCAGCTTTATTTCTAGCCCTCCTCATCCCTGCAGGGAGAACGGCTTCCACCCTAACTGTATGGGTGGTGAGTGCTTGCGCTGACCAAGAGAGTATCTCTGGAGTATCCGTAAATAGCTCCTTCCCCTTTAAGAGGAGTAGGCATTTGAACCTGAAGATTGCTGAGCGCTCTGGTCCTGATTCAACACAGCTGTTCAATAGGACTGTTCTCCTGCTTAGAGCTAAGCACGTGCTTACGTGCCTTGCAGGATGGGGATCAGTTTTCAGCTCTTTGCAGGATTCAGTCCCTTGTCAGATTCAGATCAGGGGCTGGATTCTCCTCTTACATCGCATCAGAGATCAAAATTCGGAGCTAAGTCCTTGCTGATTTGCCATTTGATTGTCTCCCTATGGCCTTTCCCTCCACACATGCCCTAAAAATATCAATACCCATCTGAAAGCATTTCTGGTCTCTAAAGGGATGCTGTCAAGATGGGGGAGAGGGGGTATATTAACGAGCCTGATTTTGACCACTCACATGGGTGCAGGAACTCTGCTGAAATCGATGGAGTCCCGCTAGTGAGAGATCATAGTTGGGCCCAATATGCTATTGTCTTGTGTTACTCAGCCTTTTGGTCGCGACAATGGAGCATGGTTTCTTTTAAATCAAACTTCCTTTCTCCACTTAATGCTCTTGGTATTTTACCAGGCTAGAGAGAGGGAAAACGGGCTGGTCCATTTCACTTTCTGATTCAGTTCAGTTTTGCATCCTCGCTTTTGCACTTGCACAATTACTTGATTTACACACACAATTTGGGAAGCATGGTCCAACGGATAGAGTACTGGACTGGGAGTCCAAACTCCTGCAGATTCTACTCCTGGCTCCATCGCTAACCTGTCTCTCTTTAGGAAGGTCCCTTCCCCTCTCTGTGCCTCTGTTTCCCCATCTCCATAAAGCCTTTTGAGATCTATGGATGAGAAGTGCTATATAAGAGCTAAGTAACACCAGTGATTTCATGTACTCGTTAGAAATATGATGAGCAGCTATTTGTGTACCTAGCTTATTGATTTTTAAACCTCGGCCCTGAGTTGTTTGGGCTGAAATGATTTCCCCTACCCCTTTAGGTATTGACCTTTCCTGATTTCCTGATGCACATTGCAGCAAATCTTGCCTTGTATTCACATCTACCTTTCCTGTCCCCACAGACGTAATGACAGAGGGCCTTCGCCATGTCATCATCCCCAAGGTGCTCTGCCATAAGTTCCTTCAGGTAGCAGATGCTAACACTGCCCGGGGTGTGGAGACATGTGGAATCCTGTGTGGGAAACTGGTAAGGTGACATTCTGGATAAAGCCATGTCAATATCTTTGCCTTAGGTTCCCCTTTGGCCCCTTGATCTCCTAAAAAAAAACCTTTGTTGCGATGTCCTGCATTGACTCCGACTCTAAAGTCGGATCCTACATTGCCTTTAAATCATCATTGCATGTGACCTTAAGTTGGCCCTGTTGACTCTTTATAGACCCGAACAGTGCAGGCTGTGGCTTTATGTTCATTCCACCTTCACGAGCCTTGTCTTGATGGGTATTTGTGCTCCGCTGCTCGCCTTCCGCAATTGCATCATGGGCCCCGATCCCACGCAGAATGGGATTGCATGCGGACAGGTGTCCTTGAAATCGACGGGGGTCCATCTGCTGGGATCTGATTGCACGATTGGGCACCTTGTTTGGTTGGCGATCGGGTCCCTCCTTTGAAGCCCTGTTGGGTGTTTAAACTCTGTCCACCTTGATAGCCATCCTTCCCCACGGCTAAACATCCACTGGCTTCTTTTCCCCCAAAAGGCTTCTTAATTATAGCAGCTTCTCCCCAGTGCTCCCAGCTCTCCCCCTCCCCCGCCGGTGATAAATTCTTCCTCTCAAAGTGCTGTGTAACAGTGAAGTATTTTACCATTATTAATCATTGGCAGCTGGGGATGGTTTTTTTAATTATTTATACTATGAGAGCACCCAGGAGCCCCAGACATGGCCCAGGACCCCATTGTGCTAGGTGCTGTACAAACACCGACCAAAACAATGGTCCCTGCCCCAAGGGGCTTATAATCGAAGTAGTGAAATGGGCAGTTTTCCGCTGGGGACTCAGACCCACCCAATAAGTCACTGAGCTGCCGTCAGAGGGTAGTAACGTCCAGTCATGACTCATGTGGGTTAGAGTCAAATTGCTAACCTCATCATTACAAGATTTCCTGGGGACCTAGGAGTGGCAGGGACTTCTTGGGTCATCGGGTCCAGCCCTTTGTTGACCCCATTTCATCATCCCGTTCATAACTTCGGCCGGCGTAATGTAGAAGTGTTCTGTTGGTATATGACCCTAAGCTTTTTTTAAATAATGTACATCCCAAAGCTTTCTGGTTGTCTAGCATCCTGTGGTAAGAGGACACCTTGGCCTCAGTTCTGGGCTCAGGACTGGGGCCTTGTGTAGTCAATGCAGCGTATACAGCCGCACTAAAACTTGCTAATGCTCTGATGCGTTGCTCTGTCCACCATAGACTGCCTTGTGGGATCAGACCATGTCGGGCTGGAAGGAATCTTGAGAGGCTGTCTAGACCAGCCCCTTGCGCTGAGGCAGGACCAAGTCAACCTAGACCATCCCTGACAGTGATTTGTCCAATCTGTTTTCCAAAAACTCCAATGATGGGGATTCCACAGCCTCCCTTGGAAGCCTGTTCCAGAGCTCTTAGAGTTAGACAGTTTTTCCTGATATCTAACCTAAATCTCCCTTACTGCAGATTAAGCTCATTACTTCTTGTCCTGCCTTCTGTGGACATGGAGAACAATTGATCACTGTCCTCTTTGTAACCACCCTCTCCCTGCTATCTTCCAGCTGAGGAACGAATTCACGATAACGCACGTCATTGTCCCCAAACAACACGGAGGCCCCGATTATTGCAACACGGAGAACGAGGAGGAGCTCTTCCTGATTCAGGATCAGGACAGCCTCATCACTCTGGGCTGGATCCACGTAAGTGCTTCCCTGAGCCTGCAGGCCCGACCTTAAAACTCCTAGCAAATACCCTGGAAAGCCAGTTTAAGGGGATAGGTAAAGTGTCCTCTATGGGATTTCTTCTTCTGATGCAGCTGGTGCTGGCCACTGCTGGAGGTGAGATTCTGGGCTAGGTAGTCTGATCCAGTATGGCAGTGGAATGGGTTCCCTAGGGAGGTGGTGGAATCTCCTTCCTTAGAGGTTTTTAAGGTCAGGCTTGACAAAGCCCTGGCTGGGATGATTTAGTTGGGGATTGGTCCTGCTTTGTGCAGGGGGTTGGACTAGATGACCTCCTGAGGTCCCTTCCAACCCTGATATTCTATGATTCTAAACCCTCTTTAAGTCATTATATTGCAATGATCTTTGCGTGCAGAGCTTCCCAAACTGGCTGTGCATAGAAACAAAATCTTGGGCAAGTTCTTTCCCTTCTCTTTCTCCCCCCCCCCCAATTGGGAACATCGATACTGCCCCCTTGAACATAAGGATCTTGAGTGGAAGCTTTTCCCCCTGCAAGCCTAAGCAGCAGGTTCTATAACTTCTGTTTGGTATTACATGCCACCTCCATCAGAGCAGAGAGCAGCGCTGGCGTTTGCTGCAGGGAGCTCCAGTCATCCTCAACCTAGGAAAGCTGGCCTGTTCAGTATGGGGCTTTGGGAGATGAGGAAGGGTCTTGTGACCCCATTGTCCCAGCCCCCTGCCCTGGGAGCGCTCAAGAGGAAAAGGGTATTGCTTATGCAACTTGAGAGCTACACAGACGTCTCGGGTATTTTGCCTCAACAACGGAGCCATTGTCCCAGATACTAAACTCCCCTTCTGAAGCTCCAGCTCTGAGCCAGGTGCCTCTGCTTAACCCCCCAGCGGTTCCCCGGGATGGTGCTTTCCTCAGCTCCTCTTCCAGACCCCCCACCACATGGCGAGGCAGCTCCAGATTCCTCTACTGCCTCCAGAGCTGGCCTGGTTCCCAGGCCAGACTCAGCCTTCGGAGTGGTGCCAAACGCCAAGCAAAACATTTCATGCTGCGGAATGTGGTTTTCAATGTGGCAGCTGCCTTGCAAACACTGGCAACTGCAAGATACTAGCCAGGTTGTCTCCCTAGGCACTAGCTTCCCCTCTCAAAGAGCCAAGGGACCTGCAGAAAGAGACCTTCCTTTTTCAGTAGGGGAGGGTGAAGGGTTGTGGGAGATTTGTTCTCATCTGAAGGGATCTAACCCCATTAAATCCATCCGATGCCAATTGATCTTCATTATTTTAGATGTTACAGCTAAGGAGGCCGGGATGTGACAGTGTTGACTGGATTCTAGAATCTTCTTACCTCCTGTCCTGTTTGGTGTGGCTATACTGTGTTAAACAGCTAACGTCTTCCACCCCAGAAGGGGCTGCATTTCGTTAGTGTGTGAAGGGACTCCTATGTGGGGGTGCATATAATATAGCTTATAACTGTACTGAAGTGTGCTTTGAGATGCAAGATTACACGGGGCTTCTTCAGCCACCTACATCCTTTTCTGTGTCTTTCTCAGTTTAGTATCAAACAAAGAGGGGAATCTTAGTTTGAAATGGCTGTTTTGGGAGTGGGAGGCGTGTTTGGACTGTCAAATACGGTAAAGGTTTAGCATGCTACTGCTCTGTTAATCAATGTCATGGAATAAAAAATGCTATACTCTTTGTGACCACTTTGTCAGTTGTTGCTGCTGTTTCGGATGCCTTGATCTCTGAGCCAGGCTTCTTAACTCTTTCCTTTCCTTTGTATGTATCCATGTTTAGACTCACCCTACGCAAACAGCTTTTCTTTCCAGCGTGGATCTGCACACGCACTGCTCCTATCAGATGATGCTGGCTGAGTCCATTGCCATTGTGTGTGCACCCAAATACAACGAGTAAGTAGGGGAGTGTGTTTGCTTCCCAAGCATGTCGTTCCTGGGCAGATGGGATTTTCAAAAGTGTTGTTTATTAGGTGTATTACGGTAGCGCCTAAAAGCTGCAGGCATGGAGCAGGATCCCGTTGCACTAGGTGCTGTACAAAGATGGTCCCCGCCTTCCAGAGCTGACAGTCTTGTCAGCTTAGGCCTTGTCTAAACACCCAAGCTCTGCTGCTTTAGCTATCCTGGTGTAGTTAAAATAACACAGCCCTCTGTGTGGATGCAGTTATAGGAACCTCCATATTAGTCTGACTGCATCTACACTAGGTACTGCTATAACTGTATCAGTCAAATCTCGTGGGGGGCCCCCCACCCAACAGTTCTACCAGTGCAAACCCTGTGTGGCGTTTATACAGCAGGCCTTAGGTGCACGTGTCCCCTGGACTCTTGCTCTAAAGTCGCTTTGACACTTCTGAACAGCCCATCCCAAGATCTCCCTAGAACTAGTTGGAAACTATTGTAGAATCATCATGTGGACTTGAGGGGTTGGCTTGGGGTTAGGGCGCATTATGAGATTCCAGAGATGTAGGTTCCGTTCCCAGCTCTGCTACGCATGCCCTGTCTGACCTGCACCCATATGGCTGGCCCTTTGTTCCCCATCTGTAAAATGCAGAGAATTCCTCCTTTGTCTGTGTAGACCGTAAGCTCTTTGGGGCAGGGATGGTTCTGTCTCCAGGCAGCACCGCTGGGCCCCCTAGGAGTAGGTCTGCACTGCATTTGTAAACCTGGGTCTGTGGGACCCAAGTTTGTGGACTCGGTGTTTCCAAGCCTACCTGTGAGCATCTACACTGCGTTGTAAACCTGGGCATACAGTTGCTGGACCTGTGTTCTACAGCCGTGCTCAATGCGTCCATACTGCACTAGGCCAACCTTCTGACTTGGGTCTGCGGCTTGAGCTGCGTCCACACTGCAAGAGGAGGGGTTGGACCTGAATCTCAGCAGCACTCAGGTCCCCAGTGCTTGCTGACCAGAGTCAGGGAGGTTGGTGTGGGGATCGGAGGGGAGGTTGAGTTCTGAGCTGAGTCTGGGTTTACAATGCAATGTAGACGTACCCTTGGTGACTAGGAGGAGGTGTCAGTGAGGGTTGCATTGTTAAGATGACATCAGAAGGAAAATGAGAAACCAAAACAGGTCTGACCTAAAGGGATTTGCTCTGCTGATCTTTTTAAGAGGCCCGGGTTGTTCAAACCATCTTATCTCTGTAGGACGGGATTCTTCAAGCTGACAGATCATGGCCTGGAGGAGATCTCTTCCTGTCGGCAGAAGGGCTTTCATCCACACAGCAAAGATCCACCTCTCTTCACCGTAAGTACCTGAAGAGAAGGGACACTGAGAACTGCAGCTCATTCGGCTTGTTCAATCAATCACTGAAGTCGTAGCTATACTGCAAGGCTGGGCTGTAATCCAGGGAAGGAAGGGGATGTATGACCACCCCCCTAGAACGTATGAGAGAGTCTGGTCTGGGTTAATCATTGCAGTGCTGTTGGGCCGGACTCCTGGGTTCTGTTTGTCTCACACTGTCTGGCGCTGTGACCTCTGGCAAGTAGCTTCCCCACCCTGTGCCTCAGCATCCCCACCTGCAGAATGGGGCTAAATTCCTACTGAAGACATGGTGAGAGGGAACTTGGAATGTCTTGCTAACGGGGCGAAATCGTCATGTTCATTCATGGAGCAAATTTATCCGTAGGGCTTGTTCCTGTTTCTAAAATTGTCTTGCCCCTCCTCTAATGGAGGTGTCATGATCCAGTGGACAGAGAATAGGACTGGGGGCATCTGGGCTCTACTCCCAGCTCTGCCAACGACTTGCTGTTTGACCTTGGACAAGTCACTTTGCCCTCTCTGTATCTCAGTTCTCCAGCTAGAAAATGAAGGGGCTAATCCTGCCTCAGATTTTATAAATACTTCAGTGTCTACTGATGACTAATGCTTTAAGTGCGAAGTATAAGTTATTCCTGGCAGAAGGGATGGTTTAACGGATTTGGACTAGAGAGTCCTGGGTTCAGGTCCTGGTTCAGTAACAGACTCCCTGTGGGACCTTGGGCAAGTCACTTAATGCTGCGTCTGACGAAGTGGGTATTCACCCACGAAAGCTTATGCTCCAATACGTTTGTTAGTCTATAAGGTGCCACAGGACTCTTTGTTGCTTAATGTACCCTGTGTCTTAATTCCCAATTTGTACAATGGGGGTGTAAGAATAAAATCCACTGATTGAGAGATGCTCGAGGCCACAGTGAGGGCCATGTAAGTAGGGTCAATAGAATGTAAGGGATGAAGATATTTAAATAACCTTCCCATTTCTCCTCTTTCTTTCAGAGCTGCACTCATGTGACAATAGCTGAGGTAGACGTGGTGCTGATGGATCTTCGATAAGCCCATTGCCTTAATCTACTTCTTTACCATAAAAGATCTAACTTGTAGGCCTAGGGAAGCTTTTCCTCCCATAGCAAATGATTCCCACCGTACAGGGTGATTTTCAGTAATGACGGTGAGGTTGGTAATCTCCACTCGGAGCGCACGAGATCTCGGAGGCCTCTCTCTGGTCTCGGGAGACGTTAAGATTCCGAGGGGTGAAAGGAAATATTAATTTGGATTTTAAAAAAAGAAAAAAACTAACACTCTGAGGATTATTTAACTCCCTAATAATCAATCACTCTGCAATCCTTCCAGAAGGACTCATGGCAATAACTGTGATCCTAAGGCTTGACATTTGGATTGGGCTGACTAGAGAGCCTTTGAAAGGAAGCTCTTTCCAAACTCGGATCCTCCGAATTTAGCCCATCTTTTTTTTTTTGCCCCTCATGTCTGATCCTGTTGAACGGTTGTAAATCTTTCCGTTGACTTCAGTGGGCTGTCGATCAGGACTTTTGTAAAGCTCCAATGGATCCGAGACTCACTCACTTCCCCTGTAAAGGGGTCTTCGTGTAAGTGACATCTTCACCTGCATTTGGGCCTCCTGTGTGCTGAGAGCAATGTGAAATGAGCCCTCGGGGCCTGATTCTCATTTACACAACGTCTTTTCCCCCAAAAACCAGTGGTTCAGTTACTTTACTTTAGAGCAGTGGGGGGGGGAAACTGGTGCCAACAGCTCCGCCACTAACGAGCAGCCCTACAATAAATGAGTAGCGTGAGCACAATGGAAGGAATAGATACTAGACAGGAAACTGGTTTCAATTCACAGTTGCCATAAATAGTTGGTTAAATCTGTTTAAAATGACAAAAATGTAATGGGGGCGGGAGGAGAAATAGGATCCTTTATTTTATTATTGTTCCTAAATGGGAAATAACTCTGGTCTTTGTTCTGCTTCTTTAATAGTGCAATATGGATGGAAGAGGGTCATTTCTTATGGATTACTCTAACAGTGTAGCAGTAGGAAAGTCCCACAGCTCAGCTGTGCCGTCCATGTGATAGAACATTGAAGGTGTGTTAACAGCCAGCTGGCGAGAGAGGTGAAACAGTGTTGTCGTGGTTCTAACACTGCGTTCCCTTGGTAGGTTAATTCCTGCGGGGGAATGGGAAGTGTTATCTAGTCTAACTAGAGGCACTTCGCGTGGGGCTTTTTAGCAAGGTCCAGCGGATTGGGCATTGGCCTGTGAGTCAGGAGACCAGGGTTCTGTTCCTGGGTTAGCTGCTTCCCTTTTCTAGGTCTGTTTCCCAGTCTATAGAATGGGGATGATGAAACTGACCTTTTTTCTGTCATGTGCATTGAGATCTACAGATGAAAAGCATCCTGGAAGAACTACACTTTAATAGCAGCAGGGCAGTTCTCAGGCATTTGGGGCAGGGTACCCCGGAGACCCTTTATCCACGCTGGTCAGGGAAACTGTTAGAACCATGCCAGAATTAACTGTATTCAGATAGTCCTGGATCTGAACTTCTCACCAGGCCCGAGGTCCAGAATGGGTCGTTCCTCATTCTCTGGGTCAACCATCCCTGACGACTGGCAAAGTTGGGATCCAAATGCCTCCGTTAGTATTCACGTCATGTCGCGAAGAATCCTCTATTCATCTCCGTAACCCCTTGCTACTGCTTGACTTCTCTCCTAGGAAGCCAAAGTCATAGAAAGTTTAACTCTCCTTGCCAAAGTTCACACTCCCATGAAGTCCTGAGATGATCTGTTTTCGAAAGCCTGTTGTGTAGAATCACTGAATGTTGTAGACAAGTGTAATACGTTGTTCACGTCAGATGCCAAACAGTGATTCTTCTCTCCCCCCTCCCCCCCATTGCATCTGTCTGTCTCAGTGTCTGTTAGTCTTGGGAGAAGAAATGGAGATAACCACGTGTTAGAAACTGTCCCACTTTATAATACTCTTCGTACATTCTAACTCTGTGATGTGTTAGATTGTCGTTGAGTGTTAAATGTTAACGAGCCGGACTTTTGGCTCAGCGTAGAGTGAAAGATTTTAGGCTTTCATTCTGGAGCAGCTGATGGTAGTATATGAGATCCTACATTTGGCGCCTCCTTCTTTTATCAACACATGCACAGTTGGCTTTTCATCTGGAATATAATATGTGCCCTTACTGACCTGTTTTGCTGTATAAAATTCTTTGGTGTACAGTTTAATACAGATTGATGATATTATCTCGGATGGGTTTGTTTGATCATTATTTGTACAGCAGTAATAGTTTGCACTGATTTAACCCTTTTCATCTCAGGATACAAAAGGAGGGAGAGATCCCCGTTTTATGGGGGGGAGTGAGTTGCCCAGCATCCCACCACAGGAGAGACCCTGGTTTACTGCCTCCCGAGTTCTTGATCTGACCTTGAGGTCATAATTGGAAATAGATTATTCCTAGCAACAAGAAAGGAGCAGAGCAGATAATGCTATTAGGGACTTGCCCTTACAGATCTCATTTACTTGGGAACTGTTTAGACTTGCAGGGGTTCTCCAACCTTTTTCCTTCTGAGACACCCCCCCCCCCACTCATATGCTATAAAAACTCCATGGCCCACCTGTGCCACAGCAAATGTTTTCCTGCATATCCAGCAGATGAAAAGCCATATTAAACTGAGAGTTGTACAATTAAACACACACACAACTGTACTATACAAAAGAAAAGCATAAGATAGGTACAAAAATAAAAACCCTGAATATTATTTTTGTTTTACTTCATGTGAAACTTGCTGGTGTGGACCCGCAGGCTAGGTGGCCCATTGAGGTGAGTCAGAATGGAGGTGGCACTCCTTCCCTGAGCCCTGCCGCCTGGGACTGAAGCCGGGTTTATTTTGGTGGACCTCCTGAAACTTACTTATGGACACCCATGGGTCGCGGACCCCTGGCTGAGAGCCACTGGTTTTGAGCCTGATTCTACTACTCTTACTTTGTTTAGTAGCCTTAGATTCCATGAATGGTCCCACTCACCTCAGTAGACCAGCTGGCGGAGTAAGGAACTATCCAACGGGAATAAGGGGTTCAGAATCTGATCCTTCGATCCTAGTGATGACCCCATCCCGAAGATGGCTAGGATGACATTAAAGAAGTATCATCTACCAGGTGGAGGCCATTGGTCCTAGAGAATGGAGGATTGATCCTTCCCTTTTGGATTGGATTTTATACGAAGCATTGCAGAGAATTTCATCACCTTGCCTGTGTCTGTCGAATTTCAAAGGAGTCATTGTCATCAGCTTCAAAATCTTCAGTCCAGGCATTTGCCAACTGATTCATAGTGTGGCTCATGCTTCTGTGGAGATGTTACCTCCTAGGTACCTCCACACCTCTTTGCTGACCCCAATAGCAACTACCACAGCTGCTGCCAGGGGAAAGTAACTTTGGGGAGGTATTGAAAAGATCACCGAAGAGAGGAAGGGAGATCAGCCGGGGATGGAGGGGCCCTATCTTTGCTTCTTTCTGAGCCCTGCGGGTTTCCTTTCAGGTTTACACACCCACAGCTGAGATGAGTCTGCAGTGCTGCTGCCCTCACTGGCTGAAAACGACTTGAATGCCTGTCTGACCTGAGACAAACTTAATCTGGTTGTGGAGAGATGTAGACTAAGGGACCATTATGGTGCTCTGGACTGACCTCTTTTATAGTGGCTGAGTTTTGGAGACTTAACTGCTGTAACCTGTCCTTTCCCCTGTCCCTACATGCTAAGTTAAAGCTCTCCTTCCACTCCTACACGGCCGCATTAGAGCGGGGCGGGACTGTAACAGGGCGCTGCCCTCACTTCTGTCAGGGTGCGTCTACACTGCAAAAGAGCCTGTTCTTAACTCGGGGTACAACAGCAGTGAAGACATGGTGACTCCATTTGGCTTTTCACTCTAGTTAGCAGCCTGGGTTACAGCCTACAGGGCCACCTGGGGTTGAACTCGGGCTGCTAATCTGAGTTAAAAGCCAAGTTGTCCCATCTTTGCTGCTATTTTAACCCTAGATTGTTCACCCAAGTTAAACGCAGCTTTTGCAGTGTGGATGTAACTTCAAAGGGGCATAGAATGTTGCTGGGAGTTTAGTCTCCAGACAGGACAGGAGAGTGTGGTCAGCTGACCAAGTATGTGACTACCTTGGAGACTATATAAAGGAATGCTCCTGGTTCAGTCTTCGGAAGAGGAAGGTTGAGGAAAGACCCGGAGGGGCAGTCCCATGAGGGGAGATGGCCAAGGAAGTAGCTGCCCTCTTTCATACCACTTTACTGAAAGCTGGAAAAGCCTTCGTGGCTGGCGTCAAATATTCTGAGTTGCTTTGCTCTTGTTTGGAATCCTTTTGTGAGGATAAGGCCAGTCCTGAAGAAGGAGTTTTGGCCTGACCTCTAGTTTGGGCTCACTTACCTTTCCCAGCAGCTGTATTTATCCTGTGGCTTACAGAAATGCAGAGGTGTCCCTGGTCCATGTCACTTGTCCACACCCGATGTTTTGTTCTGAATTCTTGCTTTCCTCTGGCCTGAAAGGCAAACTGCATTGACGCAGTGCTGGGAATGCTTGTGATTTTTAACAGTCTTGCAATGTTTGGTGTGTTTCTTGGAGCCCCAGCTCCTGGACTCATGGGAATATATAAGAATCTCAGCTTTCTTTTTTTTTTTTTTTTTTTTTTTTTTTAGCAAGGGTTTTTTTATTTTAAAGTTCTTAAGGTTTGGATGAAAAGCTTGAAAAGGTGAACCAAGTCCACCCCAAAGGCTCATAAACCAGAAGGCAAATAGAGAACCCTAATGCATTGGCTTAAAAAGTATGATTTTTTTTGTAGTGATTTGGGAGGCTTAACACTTGATTTTTTTTTTTTTTTTTTTTTAACTCCTTGGGGTTGTTAATACTTTTGACATGGTAGAGGGTCTTCATGGTAAACGATGTCTTTGGCACATCTTAACTTGCTTTGAGTGCACTGCTCTGTTCTGGGACTGTGCCTGGCCTTCCCGTGGTGTGTGTGTAGCTCCGAGATGGTGTTGATTGTGGCTTCTGGGGACTGCACCTGTAATTTTCTAGTGGTCCGTTCAAGGCAGCTGCCGTCTTGAGAGGCAGAGTTGACGCAGCGTGTTAGAAGAGAGTCGTGCACAGCTTGCTCTCTTAGGCAGACTTTAGTCTTGTTCTTGAGGGCTACCCCACCCCACCCCAATTAATGAAGGTATCATGGTTGCTATCTGTATTGTCAAACATAACACGTCCCACTCTGGGCTGAGCATTTGGGGCAAAGATTGTATGTTTTGTACCGGTCCATACATGTAATTGGAGCTTAAATATTTAATAGAACCTGTTTAAGTACATACTTGGCTCCCACCATCATGTAACCGTTTGCCAATACTTATGGATTAGCCTCACCGTGAGACAGAGGTCAGGCTCTGAGGCAGTGATTTATCCAAGTATCTCTGACTGTGGGGCAGCTGGGAATTATAACACCACCTAGCTCTAGAACTTAATGCACTTTACAAAGCAGGTCAGTATCATCCTCCCCGTTTTACAAATGGGGAAACTGAGGCACAGAACGAGGATGTGACTTGCCCAATGTCACCCAGCTTGTGGCAGAGCCAAGAATAAAACCCAGATCTTTTGAGTGCCACTCCAGTGCTCTAACCACCAAGCCTTGCTGCCTTCCAGGTCACCCAAATGCTGTCTGTTAACCACAAGATCATCCTTCCCGAGAATTTTCATTTGGCTTCATCTTGCAGAATGCACAGGTAGTTTAAATTCATTCCCCCCCCCCAATACATTACTGCCTTGCCCATGTGTTGAGGTGCTGCCTCATATCCTAGCATGGGGCAAGTAGTTTTTGAAATCAAAAAGCATTCTTCTTTCTCCGTGTTTCATCTGCTCATCTTCCCAGCTGATAACTGTCCAATTGCCTCTACTGTAACACAGTAGCAGTCACCATCAATGCTTCTGATTGCAGTTAAGCCCGATACTAGGCGGTGTCTTTATTGCTCTGTCATCCAAGATGAGAAGCTAGAAAATGACGAGTTACGGACTTCGGGAGCCTCCCGTGCAGTGAGATATTTGGGATTCCTTGTAGCATCCTCCTGGCGGAAGCCTGCAGTGTGTCAGTCGCCTGGATTCCATTCCAGCGGCTGCAGGATGCCAAGTGCGGGCCAGTCTGGGAGCTTGATTGGCTGCACTGGCGGACCGTTTCCTTATTAGGACAGCCCTGCTCCGGGGCCGTGTGCTTTAGTGTACAGAGCTGGATTTTTTGAACAAGAGACGCTGTCTTGGAGGCGTTAAAGCTCCTGTTAAGGATTAAATGACATTTGGTAGAGTAGACGTCTTCGCTACCCTGGGCCCACACAGTGACTAGTCTGTTTCCTGTTAGGGAGTTATAAGGTTGCTCTCAATAAGCAAGGATGCTCCTAAATTGTGGTCCTCCTTGCTCGTATGCACCGAAATCCCCGCTTCCTGCATAACACATTCCCTGTCTGCTAGCTCGAGGTTCTGGAATACAATTCCCCCAGTTCCTCTGAGAAATTCTCAGATACTGAACTGCTCTGGGACGGACGCAGTCTGCCCTGTGCCTTCAGCTCTCCCAGCTTTGTCTCTGCTAAAACTCCAGTGGTTGACGACACAGTGGGCTGAAGTCTAAGCTACCTGACCTGAGTCAGTGGCAGGGCTATTTAAGGTTATGATTTAAGTGGGCTTAAAAAAAAAAACAACAACAACCAACCTTCAACAGACAGGAAGCTCTTTCAGAAAGAACATTTTTTTTTTTTTTTTTTTTTTAAAGAAAAAAGCTTGTCTGGTTGGTAATGTGGTCTTGTGGCGAAGGCAGGAGACTGGGACTCGGGACACTTAGGTTCTATTCCTGGCTCTGCCACTGATGGATTGTGTCACCTTGGGCAGGTTGCTTCATTTTCTGTGCTTATTCCCCTCCTGCCTTTTATTGTTCTTGTCTCTCTAGATCAGTTGTCCCCAAACTGTGGGCCATGCCCCTCAAGGGGGGTGCAGAAGAATGTTTTGGGGGGGGGGGAGACACATGCCAGGGCCCAGACCAGGCTCTGCGGGGGGTGGGGGTAGGGAGGGAACGGCACCCAGCCCTGCTTTGCCCTCAGCCTAGCTCCGGCTCCAGTCACAGCTCAGCTCTTCCCCCTGCTCTGCCCCAGGCCAGCTCTGTAGAGCAGGGACTATCTCTGTACAGCACCTGGCACAATGGGGCCCTGATCTCAGGGCCTTGATCCTGGGCAAGTCACTTACTCTCTCCGGCTTAGTCCCCCATCTGAAAAGAACAATTCCTGTCTCTTTGTAGATGGGAAGCTTCTCAGGGCAGGGATTTGTAGATTCCAAGGTCAGAAGGACCGTTGTGATCATCTAGTCTGATCTCCTGTGTAGCACCGGCCAGAGAACGTCCCCACAATAATTCCTAGTGCAGAGCTTTTAGAAAAACATTCTTTATTCATCAAATCCCATCTCAGTGCTCCATTATCTTGCCTGGGATTGATATCCGGCTGACATCTCTATGATTATCTGGGTCATACCGTTTACTCTTTTTAAAAATTGGCACGACATTAGCTTTCATTAGTCTTCTGGAACTTCCCCTGTGCTCCAATTTTTATTGAAAATCAACATTAACAGTCTAGCAAGCTCCTTAGCCAGCTCTTTTAAAATTCTTTGATGCAAGTTATCTGGACCAGCTGATTTAAAAATATCTAACTTTAACATCCTCCTGAGATACTAGAGGAATGGAAAGAGTGTTGTCATATAATGGGATTGTCATTTGTTTTTTGTTTCCCCCCCCCCTTAAAATACAGAACAGAAATATTTATTGAACACTTCTGCCTTTTCTGCATTATTATTGATAATTGTAACATTTCCACCTAGTAGTGGACCAATACTGGTGCATTGTCAGGATTCTTTTTGTTCCTAATATATTTAAAAAACTCCTTCTCACAGTCTTTGCTTCCCTTATCAATTTTCTACAATTCCTAACTTTTTATTTATATTCATTATCATCAACTTACTCTTTCTTCTGTTTGCTTGTATACTTTTTTTATTTTTGTATAGCTGCCTTCACTTCCCCTCTAAACCGTGTCGGTTTTTTATCCAGTATGGCCTTCTTCCTTAGCTGTGGGTTTATGGCTTTTGGGGCATCTGGTAAGTTCTTTTTAAATGCTTCCCAGTTATCGTTCATTTTTCTGATTAAATTCTTCCTCCCAGCTGATTTGGCTCATAATGTTTTCAGCTTTGTGAAATTGGCCCTGTTAAAGCACCAGAAATACATATTACTGGTCTTAATTACTTATTACTATGCTTGCACATTATAAATGTGATCAAGTTACTATTACTTGTACCGAAGTACCGTTAATTTTTAGTTCTGTAATCATTTGCACTTTATCTGTTAAGACAAGATCTGTTAAAGGATTCCCCCATGTTGGCTGCAACACTTTTTTGAGTTAGGAAATTGTCATCCGTAATGTCTCTTCAGAGACTGTTGTTAGTGCATGCTCTAAACCAGAGGTGGACAAACTATGGCCCACGGGCCACATCTGGCCCGGCCCTTGAGCTCCCGGCCGGGGAGGCTAGCCCCCAGCCCCTCCCCTGCTGTCCCCTCTTTTTTGCCACTGCGCAGGCAGTGCACTCCTGCAGGGCAGCATGTCTGGCTCTGGCCGAGCAGCGCGGCTGCCAGACATGCCGCTCTGAGCGGCATGGTAACGGGGCCGGGGGGTTGGATAAAGGGCAGGGGGTCCCGGGGGGCAGTCAGGGGACAGGGAGAGGGGGGTTTGGATGGGGCAGAGGTTCGGGGGGGGCAGTCAGGGGACAGTGAGCGGGGGGGTTGGATAGGCAGAGTCCCGGGGGGCCTGTCAGGGGGTGGGGGTGTGGATAGGGGTCGGGGCAGTCAGGGACAGGGAGAAGGGGGGGTTGGATAGGCAGAGTCCCGGGGGGGGGCTGTCAGTGGGTGGGGGTGTGGATAGGGGTCGGGGCAGTCAGGGAGAAAGGGGGCTTTGATAGGGAGTGGGGGAGCGGTTAGGGTCAGGGGGTCCCAGGAGGGGGTGGTCAGAGGACAAGGAGCAGGGGGGGTTGGATGGGTCAGGGGTTGTGAGGGGAGCAGTCAGGGGGTGGGAAGTGGGAGGGGGCTGATAGGGGGCGGGGGCCAGGCTGTTTGGGGAGGCACAGCCTTCCCCACCCGGCCCGCCATACCGTTTTGCAACCCCAATGTGACCCTCGGGCCAAAAAGTTTGCCCACCGCTGCTCTAAACCCTCACAGAGAGTTTAGCGTGTGACTTTGGGACACTCTCTCCTACAGCCTCTGAGCTCCAGCTCTTCTATTGTGTCTACACACATGATGATATCACCACCTAGCTCTGCTATAGCACTTTTCATCAGTAGATATCAAAGCATTTTACAGAGGAGGTCAAGTTGCCCCAGTCTAACTGGGGGTGCAACGTTTCACTAATTTAGTAACCAGGTGCACATTTGAATGTGGATGCTCTACAGCCATTTCCATCGGGCTTGCATCGCTTTAGCTTGCAAGCTTTCCATCAGCAGTGACTGCACACAAACTTGCACCAGTTTAACTAAGTTAGCCCAACATCACTCAGACGGGGGTGGCTGTAGGCGTAGATATGCGTTGCAAGTGTTCACATTCTTTTATTCCATTCCTTTGACTTTCCCACAAGCCTTTTTGAAGTGCTGTCAGATCTTTGCTACCATCCCGCTGCTGGGGCAAGGTGGCCGCTGTAGGAGCGGCTAACACTGGGAAGCAAGAGGGTTTGGGCCATATTTGGCATTGAGTGGAAGCCATGCCTAAGCCCCAGCTGAGGAGGTGGCTAATGGCTTTGATGTTTACTTGCATTGTTTTTTAGAATCTCAAAACCAGCTGAGGCCGTGTTGTCAGCTCTACCGGTGCCGCCTCACAACACTTTCGGTTGGGGCTTTTCCTTGATTTTTTTTTTTTTTTTTAAATGACCCATGTTTTGTGTGTCACAGCCTGAAACGTGCAGCTCTGGACCCATTTTACCTGGGAGCGTCATAGGACTTACCAGACTGCTTCCAAGCCCTGAGTCTTCCCGGCGGATGGTCTAGTGATTAGCGCACTCAGGAGATCTGGGTTGAATCCCTGCTCTGACAGCTTTCCTCCGTGACTTTGGACAAGTCTCTGCATTTCAGTCCCCCCTCTGTGAAGTAGGGGTAATATTTGTATTACTGACGCACTTAGGAGCCTGTGGCTTGGCCCAGCACCCTGTTGTGCTAGGGGCTGTACAAACGCAGAACAAAAAGACAGTCACTGTCCCAAGGAGTTGCATCTGAAGAAGTAAGGTTTTTTACCCACAAAAGCTTATGCCCAAATAAATCTGTTAGTTTTTAAGGTGCCACCGGACTCCTTGTTGTTTTTGTGGATACAGACTAACACGGCTATCCCCTGATACTTGTCCTAAGGAGTCTAAATAAAGGGGTGTTGTGAGGGTGAATATGTTAGGTTGTGTGGTACATTGGTATCAGGGGTTATAGACGTACCTGGATAGAGTCTAGCAGCTGTTTCATTTTAGAGGAGGGATGCAAGAAACCCTTCAGGGATTTCATAGCTTGAGGTGTGAATGAATCAAACTGAACTGTTTTTAAGGCCTGGCTTGACAAAGCCCTGGCTGGGATGATTTAGTGGGGGATTGGTCCTGCTTTGAGCAGGGGGTTGGACTAGATGACCTCCTGAGGTCTCTTCCAACCCTGCTATTCTATGAACTCCTGCCTTCCCTCCCCCTGATATCCTCGGGGAAGGGGAGGGTTGCAGAGGTAAAGGCCACGCCCCTCCTCCACAGATTCTCCCTAAGCGCTTCTCTGCACAGGAGAGAATGAATTGGGAAGGGAGCGAGTGACCCTAGCAGAGATCCATGGGCTGCCTTTCAACCTCAGGATAGTATAGACGCTGGTGTGGTCACTAGTGACCGAACTTCTTCAGAGGTACTGAGCATCTGCAACCCTCGTTGAATCCGAGAGCGGCTCTGGTCGCTCAGCACCGCTGAGCATCAAGCCTTGCCTAACCCCGGGAGAAACTCGCAAGCTCCACAACTGGCTCTGGTGGTTTTGGATTCTCTCCTAGCAAGAGCCTCTGTGGGGCAGGTTTTCAAGGTCTCGGCAGCCCCAATCAAGCGAAAGGGCTCAGCTCCCGTTTAGTAAGGGCCACGTTTCTTTTTGACCAAAGCGAGCAGCCCCTGCGGTGAGGCTGATGGGCCGCTCTCTGAATGTCTTAGCGCTCCCGAGTGCACCCAGCGTGCCGAGCTCTTTGGGAAGAACCTGGCGGCTGCTCTCTGAACCCAGCTCCCCTTCTGGGCCCCACCTAGCCCTTTCTCTGCAATGCGTCTCTTTATGCCAGGCTTTCCCGAAAGAGTGTGCACTGGCTGCCATACGGGGATCAAACCGGGGCCCTCCACAGCTACACGCATGAGCTGCTAAAGCCCCCTCGTTGGGCCTGGAATAGGCTCTCACCCTCTGTGAATCAGCTTTGTGGGGAAGCAGTTCCACTAGCATAAATCCCCCACCTCTGGTGTAGACAGGGCCGGCTCTAGGATTTTTGCCGCCCCAAGCAAAATCAATTTTGGCCGCTCCCCCTGTTTTTTTCTTACCCCACCCCCCGGCCCCGCCTCAACTCCACCCCTTCCCCAAATCCCCAGCCCTGCCTCCTCCCCCCAGGCTCTCAAGCCTGGGAGGGAGGGTGAGCAGCGGCGCGCGAATCAGCTGTTTCGTGTGCCGCGGCCGCTTGGGATCTCCCCCTCCCTCCCAGGTTTGAGAGCCTGGGAGGGAGGGGGAGCAGCGGCGCATGAATCAGCTGTTTCGTGCGCCATGGTGCGCGAGCAGCGGCAGCAGCGGAGGTGAGCTAGGGCGGCCGGGGCACATTTTTAGGGGCGGCATTCTGGCGCCAGCCATGCCGCCCCTAAAAATGTGCCGCCCCCAGCACCAGTTTGTTTTGCTGGTGCCTAGAGCCGGCCCTGGGTGTAGAGCAGCGTCCAGCTGTGCGAAGCATGTGCACAGCTGCTGCCTCCTGTTAAAAGTTCTTCCCCCACCCCCGGTAATGTCATATATGGCAACCCTCTGCCTCCGTGACCTCATCTTTGGATGCTGTTCAATGTAAACCCGGCATCGGTGACTGGGTGGCACTTTCTCAGAGCACCCTTTAATCACAGGACAGGACTCTCTTGCAGTGCCTGTCTCTCGCAGGGCCGAGCTGGGGTAGGGGGAAGCCTTCGGTTTTCAGGGAGACCTCATGGGCTGCCGGGATTCACGGGGGCTCCGCGGGAAGACGGGCTCATTCGCGCGTCTCTCTGTTTAGTCTAACTCCTGTGGAGCAGATCGACTGCACTGAATTCTTCCTCCTTCTGGGACTTGCTCTGGGCACGCAGGCACGGCGTGGTGTGCGAAGCAGTAAGGGAGCAGGGGAGACATTTGGTGCTAGCCAGGGCATATTTTGACATGTTAACCAGGCTAGAGAATTACAAGCGTAATGAACGCTTCTGTAGGGGCAGCGGAGAGCTGGGAGCCAGGACGCCTGGGTTCTATTTCCAGACTCATGTCTCTGGGTTCCTGAGGCCGGGAGGGGCGTGTGGCTCTTGTGGTTAGCAGTGGGCAGACGGGAAGCGAGGACTCCTGGGTTCTTGTTCTGCTGTTGACTCACTGAGTAAATAGCGGCAGGTTGCTGACCACCTCCCTGCTTGGCGAACTGGATAGAATTAGCACTGCTCTCCCAGGCAGTGGGTGAGGCTCTACTGAGCGTTGGCTGGAACGTTTGTGATCCTTCGGGCTATAGCATTCCAGTCATGGTCGGTACAGCCCCAGCCCCTGCTCTGTTCTGTTCCACCCTCGCTCCAGCCAGCTGTGCTGCTCCTGCAATGCACTGAAACTGGAGAAAAGGGCTCACATCCCATCCTGTGCCTGGGGCTTTGCCAACAATAACAACAAAGCTGCTGTTTATTTGTATTGCAGCAGCATCCACAGGTGCCCGGCGGGGGGCCCATTGCGCTTGGCGCTGTACGTAGTAGTAGGCAGGCCCTACCCCAAAGAGCTTACGGTCTGAACAGAGAAGACACACAGGCAGAGAGGCTTGCTGAAAGCCTCTCAGTGAGTCAGTGGCTGCATTGGCAATAGAACGCAGGTTAGGGGTCGGTTACAGGAGTGGGTAAGATTCTGTGGCCTGCAATGTGCAGATCATCACGATGGTCCCTTCTGGCCTTGAAGTCTATGAGTCTCCTGACTTCCAATCCAGTGCCCCTGTCTACTAGACCAGGGGTGGGCCAACTTTTTGGCCTGAGGGCCACATCGGGGTTGCAAAATGGTATGGAGGGCCGGGTAGGGAAGGCTGTGCCTCCCCAAACAGCCTGGCCCCTGCCCCCTATCTGCCCCCTCCCATTTCCTGCCCCCTGACTGACCCCCTCAGAACCCCTGACCCATCCAACCCCCCCTGCTCCTTGTCCCCTGACTGCCACCTCCCAGGACCCCCCCAGGACCTCACCCCCATCCAACCCCCCGCCCCCTTACCATGCCGCTCAGAGCAGCACATCCAGCAGCCGTGCTGCCCGGCCAGAGCCAGACATGCTGCTGCACTGCCCGGCAGGAGCTCGCAGCCACGCCGCCCAGAGCGGAGGGACAGAAGGCGAGGGGCTGGGGGCTAGCCACCCCGGCCAGGAGCTCAAGGGCTGGGCAGGACGGTCCCGTGGGCTAGATGTGACCCGCGGACTGTAGTTTGCCCACCTCTGTACTAGACCAAGATGGCTAATGGGCAGGTTATCCCAGGAATCTCACTAGGTTCCTTGAAAGTTTGATACTGATTTTTTTGTTGTTTCTTTTTTTTAGTCAAGCTTTACTTGTCAGTCCCCTTGCCCAGGTCAGGATGACTGGTGGGGCTGCCCCAGGGAGCAGCTGCAAACAATGAGTCCCATACTGGTGCTATAGGTTGGAAACGTGTGGGTCTGCTATCAGCTAGTGGATATCGAGTGAGGATTCTTCCAGAGTCACTAGGGCGTAAGCTGGGGTATTTGGTTTGGATAGGCCAGCAGCACCAGCAGGGATTGAACCTGTGACCTTTAGTTCTAAAGGCAACTGTCTCTACTGCCTGAGCTAAAAGCCCCTCTCCATTAGCCCAGGCAGAGCAAGCTCTAGCTCCAGACCAGCCACCACTAGCTAGCTCACATCACAGTAGGCTGGGTGGGGGTTAAACATAGGGCAGAAGACAGCGAGCGCCACTCAGAGCCGGAACTCAGCCCTGCTTCTCCTGCCTTCAAAGTTTATTTCCCCCTCCCGCCCCTGTGCCCTCGGGGAGGTCACTTAGAGCCAAGCTTTCAGAAGAGGCCACTGATTTTTTTGGACCCCGCAATCGATGTGGGGTGCCCCACACGAGGCGCAGGGGCCTGATGTCCAGTGGTGCTGAGCACCTGCCACTCCCCTCAACACTGATTGGAGTCTCTGGTGCTCAGCACTTGAGAATCAGGTCTCAGGCCGGGCTCCCCAAAATCCAGGCATCTGACATCAGTGGTTGCTTTTAGGGAGGGGGAAAAGTTGGGCCCTGCCCTTCTTGTGCTTCAGTTTCCCAATCTGTAAACCAGGGCTCACACCTGCCTTTCCCTGGCTGTCGGTATTCGAAAACTGTTTGGACTGTTGGTTAATCGAAGACAAATGTTGTTTTCCTGAGTGTCAGCAGCTGCCTCTCCTTGCTGGAAGCTCCTGCTTTCTCCCTGGATGTGCTGCACCCTGCCTTCCTGGAGATATTTCTTTCTCTCTCGCCCTGCTGCACTCACTAGGAGGGTCCCTCCTCTCTCCTGTGCAACAGGCACGTTTCCCTTAAAAAGGCAGCGGGGAATTTCTCTGCATCTGGTTGGATCTCGTGCTGGCTCCGTTAAGGCCGTGGGGCTTCATTATTAGCTTGCCAAGAGCTCCTCCAGCAGCTGGAGTATGCGGTGCCCTGCAAGGCAAAGGGGAGGAAGGAGATCAGGAGAGAGGTGTCACAACTGTGACCTCGGCTGGCTTGGCAGGCCACACGCCTGCATGGATGGGAAGGTGCCAAGTCTGGTTTGAGCTGGCGAATCTACTGGCTTGCAGGTCCCCTTTGCTGACCAGCTGCGGCAGGGAGCTGGCTGCTTTCAAGGGCTTCCTTTGTGCTATACGGGGGGGCGCAGCGCTGGTGCGGTGTCTGCTGTGACATAGTCCCTTCCAGTCTTACAAGTCTAGGATTTGTTCCTGCTCAGGGGATTTTCTTAGTTCATGTGCGCCCAGGGTCTGATCCTGCCAGGCACCAGCGAGGAGAAGCGGCTGTGTAGCTCACTGGGGAGCCTGTGTTACTGATTCCCTAGAGGATAGGTGTTGCCTAGCATGTGCTTCTGGCTCGGGAGGTCCCTGATTCAATCCCCACTGTGGCAGCCCCTAGATTCCCAGGATCTTTAGGGGGCACCTGACACCTTGTGGGTAGGAGCCTTTAGTGCTCAGGAGAGGTGTCACCTGGGCAGTGCCGGAGACCGAACTCCTTATGCATCCCCATAACACGGCTCTGCTCACGTACCTCCGTCCACCTTGGAGGGATCCGTTCTGGGGAGGAGCGGGGAGTTCAGGCTGTGGGATTTCTCCTGAGACTGGCAGCAGAAGGGGGCATCTCCTAGGCTGTGAGCTCTTGGGGGCGGTGCCGATTCTGTGGTTGTACAGCATCTAGCACGCTGACGGCCTGGTCCGTGACTAGGGCACCTCGGTGCTACCAACGTACAAATAATAGCTCTGCTGGTGTTTGGTGATGGGTCACTTGTCTGCTGTGATCTGGATTGAGACTCTTCCCCTCTCCCTCTTGCAAAAAAAAGCCCCACCCTTTGTTTCACACAGGACACTGAACACCCAGCGGTTTGGATGGAGTTGAAGCACTAACCTAGAGATGACACGCTCTGGGGCCAATCCCCTGAGCCAGCCGCTCCCTGAGACTGGCTTTTTTTATGTCCTATTAATAACCTAGCTCTTGTATAACCCCCAATTTACAGATGGGGAAACTGAGGCACAAAGAGGGGCTGTGACTTGCCTAGGTCACCGAGTAGGCCAGGAATAGAATCCAGGTCTCCTGACCCATAACATTATCCACTAGGTAACACTGCCTCCCCTTTCACTTTTGTGAATAGTGTAGAATCTAGCTGCCGGCTTATTAAGTACTTCACAAAGGCAGTATGTTCCCCTACTTTGCCCAACGGTCGGAGTGCTGTGTTATTTATTACACCAGCTGCCCTGTTTTCCAATTAGTTTCAGCTCCTCTGAACTAGCGTCACTGGCCATATGCTGCAGCTCCTGTGATTTAAAAGCAAGCTCTCTTGGCATGGAAATATTTTGACTGTGGCAATTAACTTGAATCCTCTTCTGGCAGAGAATAATTAGTGTCAGCCTTTACATGGCCACCATCACCACTTCCTGGACATGGAGCTATTTATAATAGAAAATAACATTTTTCTTCCACAGGTGCCTTTCTTCCAAGGATCTCAAAGCACTGTCTCCTCTACATTCAACCGAGTAAGCAGCTTCCCCTAGAACTCCATCTGACATGCCAGATCTCTGAGCAGCTCCGAAGAATCCAGAATGCTTTCTTCTTTCCCCCAAAATATGGCCATTCCCTCCCGCCTGGCACCGAAATCGTTCCACTGCTTGCCGGCCCAAGCCAGGGCCATGTTTGATCCCGGGCCCATGAGGGCTTTAAATCTGATTTCTTTCAGAACGACAGGGATTAAAAATGAGAGCATTATACTATTGGAAAGAGGAGATTCTGGGCTCTCCAGTGGGTGATTCAGTGTTTGCATCTAGGCCTGGAAGCTGGTGCCATGTCAGACCTACAAGTGGGATCATCTGCATCCAGGACAAAGCTATTCAAAGTCATTTTCAAGATGGCCCCACCCTCAGTTCTTCCCCTTGAGATGTTCCCCCTTCCTTCCCAGGTAATGGGGGGGTTGATTAAGCACGTTCACTGACTTGCCAGTCAGGACTCCTTACTGGGCGTCTCTACTAGCTGCTCTGTGAGCACCGTCCCTCCTGTTTGCTGTAAGCTGCAGTCTTCCCTAGTGGACAGAGCACTGGGCTGGGTCGCCGGAGACCTGGGTTCTGTTCCCGGCTTGGCTGCAGCTGACTGTGGACAAGTCACTTCACTGCCCTGTGCATTGGTTTCCCCTCTCTGTAAAATAGGCGGAATGATAATGAGCCCCTTTATAAAGCGCTTTGATGAAGAGGACAATGTGAGAGCCAGGTCTTGTTAAGTCACAATGTTGGCTCTTTTGCGGCCACAAACTAAAACTTAGCGCAGGTAAGATGGGAATCCCACTGGGGGTTTCAATCTTTGGGTCCTGGAGGAGATGACAACACTGGTTGTTGTAGTCCTCATTTGCTTTTGGCTGGAGGCCTGATTCTTCCCTCCCTTGAGCTGGTTTTGCAGCAGCGGAACTCCCCTGGCATCAGTGGAGTAACCCGGTATAAGCGAGTTCGGAATCAGGCCTCTGGTGTTTACTCTGGCAAATTCCCATTGACTTCAATAGGATTTTGCCTGGGAAACACTCAGTTTAAAAGGCTCTCACAGCTTGGGCCTGTGCAAACAAGAAACACCTCTTCAATGACACCAGCTACAAGGAAATGCCGAGGGCTTTATCAGTCCAGCTGCTCCAGCAGATGCTAATGATCAGCAGCTGGGCTCATGGAGAAATGACTCCCATGGTATTGGCAAAGTGAACTCTATTTAAGGGAGGTTGATACTGTCATCTGAAGAATCCAGCATTGGCCGTTGTCTGAAGGAGGACGTCAGATACCCTGGACTAGCAGTCTGTTCGGAAGTGAAGATGGCTGTAGAAGGGTGGGGTGGACGAACACTCCGTGGAAGCTCCTGATATTTACCTAACCATCACTGGAGCTTCATGCAGTGTAGCTGTGGCCATGTGAGTCCCAAGATATTAGCGAGACAAGGTGGGGGAGGTAATCTCTTTTCTTGGACCAGCTTCGGTGGGTGAGCGCTCCACCCTGCATTGTGCAGTGATGCTCGGAGCACCTTTTCCAGCCCTGAAGAAGAGCTCTGGGTGGCTCGAAAGCGTGTCTCTCACCCACAGAAGTTGATCCAATAAAAGATATTCCCTCCCCCACTGGAGCTGTATGTCTGTCTGGTGGGGAGCTACACGTCAGAATGCCCTTGAAGTATAGCTCCATGCTCACCCCAACAGTTTAAAGCATCCAGCAGTTGCAGGATTCAAGGAGGCTTGGCTCAAGGAATTGAAAAATCAGAAGACTGCAAGGTGACCCTGCCTTTTGCCCAAGCCATGGCAGGAAGTCCTCTGAGGTCTTTAGAACTACTCTGTTCTTCTACTGAATGGGCCACACATGCTAGGCAATGGTCAGATCAGAGGTGGTGCCTAGGGCCGTAGTATTTTTTTATTCAGAGAGGCAGCCCGTGGGACAACAGACATTCCAGTGCAGCAGAAGCTGCAGCAAGGGGGTTGAAATAGCAAATTTCCTTGCCTGGCCACTACAATAAATCCACTTTCCAAGAACTCTTGAGTTAGTGTTTAAGAGCATGGGACCTTCATCGTTGTGATTCTGCTGCCTCTCGTGTCTACTTGGAGCTCTTGCTATGGACCTCAGATCTTCTCTCCTCTAAGAGCACTGGCTCCTACCACTGTGAGCTAAAGGAGACTCTCCACTTAGCTTTTAGCAGTATGGGGCCAGGGACACACAACTGAGCCATTCTGAATCAGTCTAGCAGCAGACAATGGTATGTATTAGCCAGTTCACTGCAATCCACTATTACAAAGTGACAGAGGTGAGATCCCTTCATATTATAAATGACTCTCATTTGTTTTGGAGTCCTGTGTAAGTGTTGTCCAGCTGTAGCTCACAGTAGGCAGTGTCGCCCACAGGCTATATGAGAGCACTTTATAATCCTAGAAAGGGACATACTCGTGTGTGCTTTATAAATAAATAGAAGCAGAGCGCATTGTTCAGCATACCAGTTAATGGGCTGTTGTCATCTGAGTGATGGGGAAGCTGAATTTTCCAGCCAGGAAGACTCTGCTATTGATGTACATTTGTGTGTCTGCCCTGGAGACCCATCACTGGAATCTGGTTTGAGTAAATTAAATCTGTTACTAATACTGATTAATAATCCCAATTCACCATCAGCACCCATGTTTGTCTATTTCATCCACTGGCCGTGTCCTGCCGTAACCCTAGGTTGCAAGACCCCTCCAGCAGGGACTGTCTTTTTACTACATTTGTACAGCATCGAGCACAATGGACCCTGATCCTCAGCTGGATGCTGTTGTGATACAGATAGGCATGGAGGGAAATCCCACTCTTTATTATCTAAGTGATTTAGGAGCATATGTCAATAGACCAACAAGCTTCCAAAGGGCTCAGCCAAGGTATTACAGGTGGTACTGGTACCACCTCCTGCCATTAAGGTTGTGCAACATTTCCCATGATCAGACCCTGTTATTAGCTGGTTAAAACGTTATCAGACTTTAATCATTTGGGCTGAAATTCTCCAGGCTGGGGAGTCTGCCTCTGGCTGCATTTTCTTTTGGAAAATTTCAGCCAAAGCAGTTCAGCCATTTCCAAGGGTGAGATTAGAGAAAAATACATCGTTCTGCAATATGACTGATTTGTTCCCATCCTGAGTGCTGCATGAGGCACAGGTGGGGTCAGGGCCGGCGCTTCCATTTAGGTGACCTAGGCGGTCGCCTAGGGCGCCAGGATTTGGGGGGGCAGCATTTTGCCACCCTCTGCGGCAATTCAGCGGCGGGGGGTCCTTCCACGCTCTGGGTCTTCGGCGACAATTCTGCGGCGGGTCACCCGCCGCCGAAGTGCCCCGAAGACCGGGAGCAAGGAAGGGCCCCCCCATCGCAGAATTTCCGACGACGACCGGGAGTGTGGAAGGACCCCCGCCTAGGGCGCCAAAAACCCTGGTGCTGCTCCTGGGTGGGGTGGAAAAACCAGTGTGTGATCATTTAATTGAAGACTGTGTTGTAATGCATGTGTAACACCCACAGAGCCCGGTTGTCAGCAGGTGAGATCGAACCTGGGGACTCCTGGAGCTTAGTGCATGAGCCTCTACTGCATGAGCTAAAAGCCAACTGGCTCTTAGCGAAGGCTGTAGAGCAGACTCATTCATCTCTTTCTCTCTAAGTGGTCTCGGTGCCACTAGATGGGACAGAACACCACCCCCAGGAGGTGTGTGGGTTACACATATCGAGAACTGGGCTGAATTAAGATTACGCAGGCAATCTTAATTCTGGCATTTCCTAGCTTTTTTGAGTGCTTGACTTTACAGCTTTAATGTTCTTTTACCATAGTTTTGATCGGTCTAATATAGATAAAGATCATGCTGAAAAGGAGGAGCTTTGGGGAGGAACCAGCTCCACGCCCAGAACATTACACTACACTTTGTTTTAAAGGTGAAGTTACATTTAACGCCACCTTGCAAAGGGTTGGATTTTTCCAGCCTCTTGGATGCAGAATTGCCATTAAAGTCCATGGGACCCCCATATACTGGACTTGGGTCTGAAATCTGATGCCTGTTCATTGCACATGCATGTTCAACCCCCCTGTAACTGCACGTTCTCTTGTTCTTTGCCTAGATGCGCTACTCTTGTGTACGCGTGGATTAGGCAAGTACACAAGTAGGCCCAGGGAACTTGCGAGTGCTGAGCGTGACGCGAGCGAGAGTTCGTAGGATCAGTCCTGTTTGACTGGCAGGGGGAGTATTTTGTTCTTTAACATCCTGCTAAATCTCAGGCCAGATCCCAGGTGGTGCATGTCTGCCTAGCCCCATGACTTCACTGGAGTTATGCTGCTGGCTTACACCAATTGAGCACCTGTCCCTCTACAACCACCATACTGGACATGCTTCTGCTGACGTCATGGGGTTTTTTACTGCCGATGTCAACGGCAGCGGGATTGGGGCCATTGTGTGGGATTGGCAGGTCTGTCGGCGGGACGGCGGACCATGATCTGCTCTCATGTGCAGCTGGTGTAAACCTGGAGGCACTCCAGTGACTTTAGTGCAGTAACTCTAGGATGGGTGGGCTGCGATAGCAGAATGCTGGAATTAAGTTGACAGCTCTAACAGAAGGGAGAATAATGTGATAATGGTGCTGACATGCTGGTATGTAATTCAGACTCTGAGCCACATCCAGCTCTTTTCTACCAGTGTAAATCCAGAGGCATGATTCTGAAGTCCGTGGAGGTGCTCTGGATTTGCACCACACAGGTGGGCCAAATTCTGCTCACTTACACCCTGATAAAGACTCGATATGCAATAGACTCAGGGCCGGCAGAACCTCGGTGACATCAATGGAGCTTTATGCATGTACTGCGATCTTATTCCAGCATTAGGCCCTAAATCACTGTCCACCTCTGTAAATCTGGAGTGACTCCGGATTCACATTGGTTTTTAACTGCCGGCTCACACCCCTAGTTTAAATAACCAAATAAATAGCCAGACCTGTCCAAGAGCTGCAGACAGCACCAAATTCCAATCATTGCTTTCAATGAAATACTTCCACTTCTCCAGCATTCCTCCTTTACTCTGAATTTTGAAGCGAGAGCAAGACCCACAGGCCAGACAGCCGAGGCCCCAATGCCATTCTTGGTATCTTTCTCTCTCCAGGAATTGTAGGTGACTCCACTTCCTTTTTGAATGTAGCTTATAAGGACTTGTGTGGAACTTGTTTATCAAAGTGTAGCATAAAAGGAACAGATTCACTAAGGGGGTGTTGCCTCCCAAATACTCTTGCATACATTTTTCTTATAATAATTAACTGTGCTTGGTTCTACCATGAGTCCGAGGTCAGTATAATGAAATAAAACACCTTATATGGCCATATGGCTAACACACCATCAGTTAGCCTTTTTAGGGGCTCTGTTTAAGGAGGATCCGCCTCTGAGGTTTCATAGTCTGGCTGGTATTTATACCAAAGGCACATCAGAACGCAGTCCCAGAGGAAAGGAACTCTTGTGTACTTGGTGAGTACTGCAAAAGATCTATTCTCTCTTTGCTATCACAAGCCTTGCTAAGGTTCAGAAGGTCCATCTAGGGGTGAGATGGGAATCCTACAAGAATAACGTTGTTTTAATCGTGTTGCTGTTAAGTCACAGGCTCCGACTGCACCTGCAAACTGCTCCCAGCATGTGCCTTTTGGGGGGACTAGTGAGGAGGCTGTATCAGCAAAAGGGGAAGCAGCTGCATGGTCTCTTTCTTTGATCCTTTTAAATATGCATCATGTAGAGAGAGAAACTCTGGGACGCAGCATAATCTTAGTGTCTGTAGCTTTCAAGCACAAAAGACTTTGACTGCTGCCATTTTCCTAGAATGCCTGGAGAAGCCAGGCTGCATCTACGTTTTGGGCTGCTGTGATTTTAACGCTCATGTTGTTACAGTTCTGGTTTTGCAATAGGAAAGCTAACACAGCAGCAAAGTGGGCTGTTGTTAGGGCGCATTGTTTACAGCGTGTGTGCATGGCGCTTACAAACAGATGAAAAGACAGGCTGCAGAGCCCTATCCTGCAAGGTGCTGAGCCCCCTGGATGACACAGGCTTGTGTGACACAGGTGTGGGCCGGAGGGCAACGCACACAAATCAGAACTTGGTGGGTGGGGCTGAAGAGCGGGGCACTCTCAGTTGTGGGGAAGGAGGGTTATTAATCTTATACATAGAACAGATCATTTGAGTTGGATCAGTTTTGCCTGTTTCTTATTGGCCACTTGTTCTTAATAATGCTCTATTGTCTTCAGTGGGAACTGAAATTGACATGGCTCAGCGGTAAATGCTGACAGCTTTGTCTCCCCCTCCTCTGGGCTGCATCTTATTGTAGGAGCTGCTCCACGTTGTCTCCAGACAGGAAGTGAAATGTTGGGAGTGGCCTTCTGCAAACCAGGAGTTGGGAAAACTATTTCCATTTTTGGGAAAACCTGTGATGTAGCCTGTTTGTGTTTACTCGAGCCCCAGTGTGGTTTAGCTCAGGCTCTGATTCATGCTGATAAAGAATTATGGACATCAGGGACCGTTGCAAACTGGATAAAAGGAAAACTGCCTGTGTTTTTCAGAGAGCTGATACCTGCCTTCATGCCTCTGTGGTCTCTTATAACAGGGAATTTGTCTTGAAGGGGAATAGCAATATTCTCCGGGGAGAAACCGTAGTTGATAGGGCTGTTCAAAGTGGAGAAGTTAACCTCAGGAATGTAAGCTAGAGGCTGACGCTGGTTTCCACAGAAGCTATTAGGCTTACTCTAGACTGGCACCAGTGTAAATGAAATCAGCATCTAGTCCTCTGTCTTTCAGTGTTCTGGAGGAATAGATCAGTGTTACTGCTGCAGTTAAGGGGGGGGGCATGTTTACCCCACTGATGCTGCCAGGAAGCTGAGGTATTCCTCTCCCTTCTTCCCCCGCAACAGAATTGCCAATACTTTTATTTCTGCTTTGATCCGAAGGGGCTTTTCTAGAGAGATGTAAGGTTAAACGAAAGACAAAGGGTCAGATTCTGCCCTGATTTACAGCCATTTGAAGTCGGATTGGACCAAATTCTGATCTCAATTCCATCAGCATAAATCTAGCATCATTCCTATTGAAGGCGGTGGAACTGAAGAGAATCTGACTGACTACAGAAATATTTCACACATGTAGTGTGATTCCAGACCTCACAACATGCATGAATGTCTACAGAGGCATATCATACGCTACCAGTTGCACTGAAGTGTATACATTGCATTGACTGGACACAGGGGCCTAATTCTGATTACACTTACGCTAGCATGACTCAGGAGTAACTCATCTGTGACTGGCACAGGTAGATCAGAATCTGGGCTCGCATGCATTATTTTTGACCAATCATGTTAACTTCCTCATGCTTCTCTTTTTACAGTGGATTTTCCATTGGATGCTGTGGTGTAAAATATTATGCTTATTTCATGGGCAGATCTTTTCCATCAGGGGTCACACTCAAAGCAAACTCTCACTGACTTTAGTGGGAGAGTTGCATGAGTAAGGACTGCAAGATTGATTATTATTTCTAGTCCTGTAGCATACACCTGGCATTGGCCACACTTGGAGAAAGATGCAGCCCCTGCCCTGGGGAGCCTATTAGCTTTGCCACCCTTGGCTATGAATAAGGCCTCATGGACAAAGCACTGGTTTGGGACTCAGGATTGCCTCTGTTTCCCCATCTGTGAAATGATACTGTGAAATGATTCTTTGTAAATTGCTTTGGGATGGAGGGATGAAAAACGCTACATAAGACTGAGCACAGCATTATTATTGCTATTAACTTTTCTTTTAAAACCAAGCAGGCCCCCAAATTAGATACCCAAGATGCATTAATTTAGTGTATCTAGATGATGGATTAGCCTTCTGCTTTTGGGAAGGATGAGCCATTTGGAATCAGTAGGTTTGACAGTAAAAGAGCTAGGACTCTGGCTGGAATTCAGTCTGGTTTGATTCATAGATTCTAAGGCCAGGAGGAACCATTCGTTCATCTAGGCTGGCAGGCCAGAGGACTTCATACAGTTTGTAGAAAATCCTCTCCAAACGCTTAAACAGGCGGGATAATTAGCCTGCCACTGAGCCTGAGTAATTCCTGGAACGACTGTTTTCCAGCAGTGGAAGAATGGTCGTGGGTGGGCAAATCCTCAGCTGATGTAAATGGACATTGCTCCATTGGCGCTGCGGATCTGGCCCAGGGATTTTTAAAAGGCCTGAGGGAAGCAGTGAAATGTACATTAGCACGATTCCCCCAGGCTGTCCAGAAATGCTGCTAGGCTGCAAGTCATCTCCTTCCCCCATCTCTTCTGTTGTGGGCTACTCTGCAATGCTACCAGCTGGTCAGGAATCCCCTTCTGTAGCATCCCTTTGTGATGTGAGCTATGCAGTAGGTCTGGCATCCATCACAGGTAACTGCACTGAAGTGAGTGCCACGAGAGAAGACTCAAGCCCTGTATTTCTAATGTGCAGCTGCTTCCTGCTAACAGGTTCCTGGCCATAACAGCAGTACATTTAAACCAGGCATCTCCAATCTCCCCCCTTTGGCTGCCCATCAAGGGGTCAGCATTATCAAGTCCAGGGCAAATGAGGAAACTAACTCATTAAAAGACAATGAGCCGTTGTATGGCTGGCTTTGTTATTTATATACAAGGGGCCGGATTCTGCTGTGTAATTTCAGAGCAACTCCTCTGACTTAAACTGAGTTATCCGGTTCATAGCACGAGCCCAGAGTCTCCCTGCACTTTGTGGCTGGAGACTTTTCTCCTCCAGGTGTGCAGCACTGCACATCTGGCGAGGTGTCAGTTGTACAAACTAACGCGCATGCAATGCAGATTAAAACAAAATACAAATCACTGGACCACGCACTGAGTGATGGACAGACAGGGCCTTGGGCCCATCTCTGGTTATATTGATGCCAATAGTGATGTTATTATGTCTGTGTTTAACATTTACCAATGGGCTGTAGTAAAAAGCCAATTAGGCTTGGAGACTTTTTATATTTCTGCCTCGTCTTGTATCAAAAGAAGCTCCTCCGAAGCTGGGCGGATGTTTAAAACCTATATCCAGCTCCACCGTGGATTATCTCCCTCTGAACCCTTGATTTATTTTTTCCTATTGCCAGCTAGGTACATGATGTTAAAACTCCCCCTTTAGCAGGTTCATTTCTAACATCTCTCTGATTCCCAGCCTTCTTGTGGGCCTGGTCTGTCAGACCAAGGACGTTCTCTCATCCAAGCTTCCAACCGTGAGAGCCGGACCCCCTTGACATTCCATTCACTACATAGCTGCCGTTAGCTGCAGAGTTTGCACCTCCTCATTGAGCTGGGTCCATCTGTTATGTCATGGACCACACCTCTTGAAGAGCCTCAACCTATGCTCACGTAAGTCAGTGGCAAAACTCCCATTGACTTCTGTAGTGCAGGCCCAATCAGCGTAGGGAGATGCTCAAAAGGAACTTCCTTAAAGGGAACGGGCTGAATCTTACTCTCCCTCCACTGCAACCCCATTGAAGTCCCTGGGATTCAATGGGACTTGCTGCTGCAGCTGAGAGAAGAATTGAGGCTAGTCTCCAAAGAGGACCCGTTGGAGCACCTTTAACAACATGCGCACGGTGCCCTAGTTTACCGTATCTCCTCCACATCTAGTTTCTGTGATTCGCTCCCAGCCTCTGCAGGAAGGACCAGGACGGCAAATCAAACCTAGGTCTCTTGACTTGGCTTCCAAAGCAGCCCCTAAAAGGTGACTTTTGGGGGTGCCTGTTTAGTGCAGGCCTGTGACACCTGTGCTCTGGGCAAGGCTCAGGCATCCTCTCTGCTTCCAAGTGCAACCCAAGGCATTGGCTGCAAGGTTTCGGAGCTGGCTACTTTAGGGGAGGCCTCTCTCCCCATGCTCCACCTCAGCAGCTGAGTCTAACTGAGGTGCTTCTCCTAACAGCTCTTAGGCATGAGCTGCTGAGAGCTGGAGGCAGGGTGACTGCAATGGAAGGTGGTAGAACGCTTCCCCTCTGGTTGGTCATCAGATCCAGAGTGGAAATAAGGTTAAGAACATTACATGTGAGAGTAATTAATCACTGGGCGTGGTGAAGTCTCCATCAGCTGGATTCTTTAAGTCAAGACTGGGTCTCTTTCTAGGAGATCAGCTCTAGGTCAAACCGGAGTTATGGACTAGATGAAGGACTCCCTGGGTGAGGCTTTCTGGGCTGTGTTCTGCAGGAAGCCAGGCTAGGTGGTCGTAATGGTCCCTTCTGGCTTGAAAATGCAGCTTTTGGGGCGTGGCGTAAGGCTCATTTCATTTGGCTGAGCCTTTGCCAGGGGGTTCTAACCACTGGTGTAGCCTTTTCGTGACTGAATTTTCTGATTGATGAAAAATCATTTGTTTTATACGCCAAGGGGGCCCTGAAGTGACCGACACAGATAAAGCTGAGTGAATATAGACCCAGTGATCTGAATCTCTTATCTCCATCTCACCTGCCTCTGTATGTGACCAAATATATAGTCCGTAGGATCTTTGCATTCAGTAGGCCAGACCCATAGCGGAGGAAAATTGCTGTAACTTCATTGACCTCAGTAGAGCTACATGGATTCGCACCAGCTGGGGCTCTGGCTTCTTGCTTGTTATGTAGCTTTTATGAACTTGCTTTCTCAGTTGAACTCCTTGAAAATGTGGGGTTGGATTCTGCTCTCCCCTGTAGCATAGAATCATAGAATATCAGGGTTGGAAGGGACCTCAGGAGGTCATCTAGTCCAACCCCCTGCTCAAAGCAGGACCAATCCCCAACTAAATCACTCTGTTGACTCCTCTGCAGTCAGATGGGTGTAGCTGAGCGTGGCATTCAGTCCAATCCTTGAATAGCCATTCAGAGCTGCATGTAATTTTTAACATTCCCCTTCATCTCTGCCTCTTCCAGGTGCCTCTGAATTCCAGCATCTCTCAGCTCCACCATGTGTGAAGAGGAGACCACCGCCTTGGTCTGCGACAATGGCTCTGGGCTGTGCAAGGCTGGCTTTGCCGGCGATGACGCCCCACGCGCTGTCTTCCCATCCATAGTGGGTCGCCCTCGTCACCAGGTTTGTGCAGTACCTCAATGTCAGTCAACCCCCCCCACCCCTGGTAAGAAAATGCTGTCGGCCTGAGCCAAGAGGCATGAGGCAGTCCCATTTGAATCCAGGGGAATGCTGCATGGAAAATACTTGCACAATCTGGGCTGGGGTGGACTGAGCTCTTTCATGTTCATTGCATGTTGGGCTTGGACAATACCAGCCTGGTTGGTGACCCAGCCAGTCCATCCTAATCAGGCCCTAAAATCTGATTAATTGTTGGTCCACTTTTATATTACAGTTCCATGTGTCAAGGGTTAACACAGGATTAATAGGTGTTTTGATAAGTGGGTGATGAATTTTTCATAGAGTCCAAGAGGTTAGTGGGTTGCTTATAGCTATCTAAAACATGTTCTGCTGATGTGCTGATAACCATCGCTAGCTCATGCCTAGAACGTGGTTGTAACATCTATGGGCAGGGACTGTCTTTTGGTTCTGTGTTTGTACAGCAATTCGCACCATGGGGGTGGGTTCATGACTAAGACTCCTATGGTAATACGACTAACAAAGGACAGGCCTGGGGGTCAGGACCCCGGGGTTCCGAGCACTGTGGCAGACTTTGGACAAGTGGCTGAAGCCAACGTTTTTCATAAGCGATCTCTGATTTTTGCGTGCCCCAGTTCTTGAGTGCTGAATTTGACACGTCCCGGGGGGGGGGGGAGCCAAAGAGGTGCTGAGCACCCGCCACTTCCATTGGCTTCGGCTGCAGTGGCGGGTGGTCAGCAGTTTGGGAAAAATTGGGCTTAAAGGGCCTCGAGTTAGGCCTCCAAAATGAGTGGGATGCTTCTGAGAACGTCCGTAACTGCTCCGTGCCTCAATTTACCCCTCTATAAAATGGGGCTGGGGCTGCCCTGCCTCCTAAGGAGCATTGTGAGGCTTAATTAATGTTAAACCCAAATATATACAGCTAGTCCAGCCCCTCTCGCTGAGACAGGATGAAGTCAACCTAGACCATCCCTGGCAGGTGTTTGTCCAACCTGTTCTTAAAAACCTCCAGTAACGGGGATTCCACAACCTCCCTAGAGAACCTTTTCCAGAGCTTAACTAAGATGGAAATGTCACCTGTCCTGTATGCTTCTAGATGCTTCAGGAGGATTGGATATTCCAGGGGATGCAGTTGAGGAACAGGGAAGGGACCTGGGGTGCTGTCAGGCCTGTCAGAAGCTTAGGCCAACCATGGAGGGACTAGGAAAGAAGTGGTTCTCTGGAAGTGAATTGTTTTGTAAGCAGTGCTGCGATTGGGGGATTTGATGGTGTTAGATTTAAATGCCAGCTCCACACTGACTCTGTTCCTGTCAAAGGTTGAATCTCGGATAGCGTCTGGCATGGATTACCAAGGCGGGGCCCGATAACAGTACATTGGTTGTCTGATCCCACTGGGGTTGATAGTAACTCAGCGTCCAGACCCAGAATGTAAAAGGGGGAGGAGCGCTGGGGTTGCTGCGAGAGCTGATTTGGGGGAAGAGAGCACAGTCCTTGGGGAGGAAGATTAAGGACTGTGAGCCTTTGGCCCGTGTGTTCATGAAAGCAAGGAGGATCCAGAAGGAAAGGTCTGCCTAGTGGAAGCCCTTTAAGGAATCTTATTGTTGTAAATTACTTTCTATGTGATACAACTAACTCTCAAGATGTGCACATCAGCCTCTTCCAATTGAACACAGGTCACATAGCCTTTCCCACCCTCAATCCTTCCTTCGTGATCTCCCCCTGCTGCTCTTGTCTTGGCTTAGATCATAAAATCTTTAAGGCAGGGAGTCAGCCTGTTCTTGTTTGTTAATAAAGTACTGTGCACCTGTCTGGCACCATAGAAGTAGGGCCCCATTCTACAGCCACAGAACCTGCTGCGGAGTTCACCCCATGCTCAGATGACACTCCTGGGCTGTGTCCTGCTAGCCTGTCTTTCTCAGCATTATTGGCGTACTTGGCTAAAGTCCGGGGCAAGATGATAACAGGAGAGTCTGGACAGACACTGGGTTTATGATCTCCTCCTGTCTGGAGCCAGAAGCCGACTTGAGACTGCCGTTGTCAGAGTGCTCCAGGATCTGTTTCTCATGATACACAGGGCATTCAATCTTTCCGAAGCATTCAATATAGCTGATCGCTGGACTTTGCTTTACCACCTCCAGGGCAGGCTTTAGTCCTAGCTGATAAAACCATCCCGGTGGTAGTGAAACTGGGTGAATCCTCAATGGCCTGAAACTAAGATCATGGACTAGGTTCTGATCTGAAAGCCACTCCAGGTCTCTGCTGATGTCAGTGGAGTTACTGTGAATTTAAAGATGGGGGGGGTGGGTATGGGGGGGGACCTTCTGATTTTTCTTTTTAATGGGAGGGCAGTTTTCTAGGATGAGCACGGTACGCTCTCCAGGCAAAGTCACATCCTAGGGGCTGGGTTGGCCCTGGTGACCCAGTCGGTGGTGGTGGTAGCCTCAGTGTGTCTTTGTAACATTGCTTGCCGCATTCAGCATTCTACCTATGATACTGGCCAGCCTGCAGCTAACGCAGAAAGCTGCAGCCCAAGCACTGGGCAGAATGCCAGCTGCCATCAGCCTGCTGCTCCTGCTGGCTGGCTTGGCACATGGATTGAGTCAGGGTTTTACAGCTCTGAGATGGGAGTATCTGTAGAGCTGCTGGTGCCCTGTGTTGCATCTTGCCCCGGGATCTGAGGGAAGAGGGCTTTTACACCCAACGTTTGCAGAGCCAAGGCAGCTGCCTCTGATTGTTTAATCTACTTATTGTTACTTAGCTCCCACTGGCCTCAAAATGCTGGACAGGCATTTAACTAACCACCCCTCACAATGCCCCGGGGAAGCAGGTATCTTTATTATCTCCACTTTACAGATGGGAGCAAAGGAGAGGAGACAAATTGCACACTAACCCTGGCTCTGACACAGGTTTGAACCCAAGCCCCTCTTCCATCCACACACGTGATCATGGGCCCAGGGGGCCCACACTGAGATTGGTCAATCAGGGCAAACTGCAAAGAATGGGGCAGACAATCCCCCAAACTGGTGGTTATTCTAATAATTAGATTCACCAAGCCAGCAACCAAACAGCTCCTACAATGCCTTACTGGTTACCCAGAAGCCAAAAATACAGTTCCCTTAAAACAATCCAGCCTTGGGCTCCCACCCAGACAGCCAAGTCAAATATGATGAGCATTACTGAAAATCTTGTTCATTATATAAAAAGTTCTACCAATCCCAAAGGACCGGACACATTACCCCCCAGGTCAATAAATATTTCAGATCTTACCCAAATACACGCTTATAGCCAATTCTTATTAACTAAACTAAAATTTATTTAAAAAGAAGAGAGAGAGTATAGGTAAAAAGATCATGATACATACAGGCTTGAATAAAATTCTTAGGTCAGTTTCATAGTAGAGATGGTGAACTTTGGAGTTACAAAGAGTTCTTTCAGAATTAGTTCCATAGGTTATAGTCCAATGTCCAGCTCCAGTCTGGATCACCCTGATATTGGACACCTTAGTCTTGCGACTGGCTCGGGTCAGCAGAGGACTCTGCTACGGGGGTTAGAGCCTGAGTCCCACTATGACTTGGGTCCAACCCTGTCACTTTGCAGTGTGGACGCAGCTCAAGCCGCAGACCCGAGGCAGAAGGTCTGCCTGGCACAGTACGGACGCTTCAGCACAGCTGTGAGACCCAGGGCCAGCAATTGTAAACCCAGGTTTATAATGCAGTGTGGACGCTCAAGTGCAGGCTTTGAAACACTGAGTCCGCAAGCCCGGGTCTGCAGAGCTGAGTTTACAATGTAGGGTGACCTAGAGTGACTAGACAGCAAGTGTGAAAAATAGGGACAGTGGGTGAGGGGTAATAGGAGCCTATATAAGAAAAAGCCCCCAAAATCGGGACTGTCCCTATAAAATCATGACATCTGATCACCCTATTACAATGCAGTGTAGACAGAGCCATACAGATTAAATGACAATGCCAAGGCTCCATAGCCAGTGGTAAGCCCTGACCCTGTTCTTTGCCGGACAGCAAAACTCCAATTGACCCCCATTGGGAGCAGGCTTGACTCCAGTGTCAGAGATGGAGTTGGGACTCAGGAGTTCCTGGTGCCCGGCCCCATGTTCAGTCCGCTGGACCTTGCTGCTGCTGTATCATTCTGCCAACGCCATGGGGAAGGTTTTTAATGTTGTTTCATTCCCATGTGTAAAAGCATCAGGGTTGCTGCAAAAGAGGGGTGTTCTAAGGGCCAAATGTATCATAGAATCATAGAATATCAGGGTTGGAAGGGACCTCAGGAGGTCATCTAGTCCAACCCCCTGCTCAAAGCAGGACCAATCCCCAACTAAATCATCCCTGATGTAAATCCATGGTAGGTAACAGATGAATTTGGCCATAAAAATGATTATTGATTGGGTCTCATTCTCCGCTGAGCTGTGCTGGTGTGAATCTGGAGTAACTCCAAAGCAGCTCTATGGATTCCAGACTAACCCGCGATCAGGATCTGGTCTTAAACCATTTCTAAGGGCCTGATTCTGATACTGTTGCTGCTCCATGGAGGGACGCCTGCCTACACTGTGAATTTGCCCCAATTTCAGCCACTGGTACAGCGACGACAGTGTAGACAGGCTGCGCTGCAATTTGCACTGGCACAGCTCACCTCAGTTTCAAGCAGGAATAAACTCCACAGGTGCAAATAGTGGCTGAATAACGCCTTCATCTGGGAATAGTCTCATTAGAGCCCATTAGTTTGGCCCTAAGGTCGGACTGAATGAAAACTGAGCAAGAACCTCAGGTTTTGCCCAATATTTCTGCTGCCGACGATGGTACGATAAATAGGCGTATGGATCAGTGTGCGTATCTGAGCTACCGGACAGTTTTCTTCTGCCCCATGGAGGCGAGCTTGGCAGTTAACATCTCCCTTGTTGTTTTCTAGGGTGTGATGGTGGGGATGGGCCAGAAAGACAGCTACGTAGGGGACGAGGCTCAAAGCAAGAGAGGAATCCTTACTCTCAAGTACCCCATCGAACATGGCATCATCACCAACTGGGACGACATGGAGAAGGTAGGGCGGGAAGCTCTTGTTCTCCTTTGGACTCAATCGGCCAAAAAAACCCACCAAACTTTCTCCACTGTTATTTTTCAAATGGTTTTGATCATTTGCCTTTAAGAATCCCACTCTTCTGCGGAGTCGAATAGAAAAGCCAGTGAGCCAGTCAAGGGTTATTTTAATTTTCCTTTCCTAATTTCAAAATGTACTCGCGTCACTCGCTGGAGATGGTGTTGCAAGTCCCCCATCTGCGCCTGATCTTGGAGGATGAGTTTAACATCCCCCGCGAGAGAGGCTGGCTCTTTGGCTCAACCTGTAGCAGCTCGCACTATTAGCTCTGGCGGTCCCCAGCGTGTCGGCCAATGACTGTGGCGGTGACACTGGCATGAATTTTTTATTGTTGGGTCCAACACCGAAGTCCTTCCATTGTACATCAGCTGTGGCCAATGCAAGACTGTTTTCTACAGCATTTACATAACAGCCTCCTCTGTGGGTCATCAGCAAGGGTTGAATCCTTTACCCTTTATCTCCAAACCACAGGCCTCTACCGCTTGAGCTAAAGGAATGACTCCATCAATTGCTGCCGGTAATAGGCTGTTATCCGCCATGGGAGCCAGCCATTAGAGGGGGACATGGCACACTTCATGGGTGTATTACACAGATGCTATAATGATGGCAGCTACAGAAACCTCTCTGATTTTCAGGGCTTTATCCAATCTGCTGCCCCATTCATTGGGGAGATGACTTCACAGACTCGGGAAGTGTTTCCTGACATACAGCCAGTATTCCCCTTTACTTAACGTTCTCTTATCTCTCCTAGGTGTTCCCCCCTGAACCATCCTAATCAATCCCTCTCATTCCATGTGGCTTACACACCTGTTGGATGGTCATACCCCCCCACCCCCACTGTAGACCCCAGCTTGTATTTTAGCCCAGCGGTACCAATTCATTTCCATTTTATCATAAATCAAACCCTCAGTTTTAATTTCAGACCTGGGTGGGTGGATGGAAGTAGGACTGGGTCCCAAAATCTGAGCCCTGTTGACTCTTTGCTTCACTCCTGAGCTGCAGTCTCGTGTCTGCATTCTAGCTGCAGTTTAATTCTGGGCTGAAAGGGTTAATGTGGATGAGTCTGGATTTTCCAGCTCAGGCCCATTTCTAGACCGAAGTCTGGTCCATGCTGTGGCTTTACCCAGCTTCCAGTCACCAGCATAGCTACACTGCTGCCTACCCCTGGTGTGGACAGGGCAAAGCCACCACATGCACCAGTTGCATTTACATCTGCTTTAAACTGGGGTAAGCTGCGCCAGTGCAAGTTTCAGTTTAGCCATTGTACACGAGCAGTTTGCCCCGGTGCAGCTGCACTGATGGCTGAAACTGGTGCGAATCCCCAGTGCAGACAGACCCATATCCATTCCCTCCATGGAGCCAGTTAGAAGAACTGATCCTTCAGCACGGAGTCTGAGCTACCATTGTCGTTTTGTCTCCTCCGGCCTAGATCTGGCACCACTCTTTCTACAATGAATTACGAGTGGCTCCGGAAGAACACCCCACCCTTCTCACAGAAGCGCCCCTGAACCCCAAGGCGAACCGTGAGAAGATGACCCAGGTAAAACATCAACTTCCTGGAATGTTCCCTCCACTAGTCTCATGGTAGGCACTGTCCCATCTGGAGGGAAATCCAACCAGACTGTATACTGGTGGAGGGGGGGAGGACTCTTGCTCTTCTGGAGTCCCTGAAAAATCTTTAGTGTGTTGGGATCTGAGAAGCTAGATCCGTAGTTGAAGAGCTTTGCTTTAGCTGCCTGATGTCCAGCCTTTGCTGATATCATTGGTGGAGAAAAATGGTCCACAACTGGTTAGATGGCAAACGCCAACTCGATCCCCTCTCGGAAGTTATGTGGAGAAATACAGCTGAGCTGTGGGAGGTGCTGGTCCATCTATAGAATGGGATGCCCTTAGATATTACTCTTAGCTATGGGTGAGGTCCCCTAGCCACACCATGCGGAGAATATCCATAACTAGCACACTTGTGGAAGCAGATCCGGAACCCAGAGGTTCTGCTGTTGCAGTGGATGATGTAATTCTCTATTTACCCAGCCAAGCCCCACCCCAGATGGCGGTTGAAGAGTTTGGATACCGAAAACTCAACCTGCGTTCACTGGGCTATTGGGTGCATTGTGGGACCCAACCGCCGCAGGTGTTTCTGTGATGACAGCAGCATGTCTTGCATTTCAGCACCCTCCTATCTCTAGATTGGTGTGTGTACGCACGCACGCATTGGATGTCGCGCAGTCAGCAATGCACTTCGGGATGCATTGCATGTAAATGTGCTGCGTGCATTCCACATCCGGCGATGCACTGACCTTGAACATTTGAATCGGAATTCTTTTCAGATCATGTTTGAAACCTTTAACGTCCCCGCCATGTACGTTGCAATCCAAGCTGTGTTGTCCCTCTATGCGTCTGGCCGTACTACTGGTGAGTAGTTCTCTTCCACTGATGACGCGTATGTGCTGTCGGCTTGATTTTGCAGACGTGCCGGGCACCCACAATTCTCACTGAGTTCAGTGGGAGCTGCATTTTCTCAGGACCGTTTAAATCCACTACTGGGTAGACACCCAAACTATTGGTCCGCCTAAATCCTGCTCTTTTGGGGAGCAACTCTGAGACGGAGATGGGATGCTGGCAGCTGCGTCCCCTATAATAGATCTCCTGATGGCACAGAGTAAGCTTTCTTATAGTAGGCCAGGGGGCCTTGGTGCAGCATATATTGCTGCTCCTCCAGGCAAGAGCACAGCATGACCTAAGCTGCTGCTGGCTAGAACTTGTTAGTGACGTCAGAGTCTGTGTTAGCCAGCTGGGAGGGCAAAGGCAGGCAAACCCTTCCATTTGAACACATCCCCTTGATGTACAGGCTGGCACACTTGCCAGGGATATCTATCCATGCATCACGAAGTTATTCTAACTTCCTGCTACCATCCCCCTCTTTTACATACCGGAGCAGAGGATTTAGCCCTGCTGGGGGCAAAAGTATTTTCAATCAAATGCCCCTCTTTGCCAATCTAAGGTATTTAGATAGGTAGAGATCTGAGGGCCTCACACACTTTAACATATTTATCCTCAGATGCCCCTGTGAGGCAGGGCAGACAGGGAATTGAGGCACAGAATGATTTGTTCAAGGTCACACGGGAAGGCTGGGGTGGAACAGGGATTTGAACCTGCGTTTCCCATGTCCTATGCTAGTGCCCCAACCACTGGACCCTATTTCCTCTCTGAAAAGCTTGGCTTGTTGTGAGGAGTGAATTATGATGTTAATAACTGAGGCATGCATTTCTCTTTGCTCGCTGCACGTAAGAGAGATGCAGGGCCAGCAGATCCACGGACCGTCTTTTAACTCCGCTCTTTCCATTGTCTCCAGGTATCGTTCTGGACTCCGGGGATGGTGTCACTCACAACGTCCCTATCTATGAAGGATACGCTCTGCCCCACGCGATCATGCGCCTTGACCTGGCTGGTCGCGATCTTACGGACTACCTCATGAAGATCCTCACGGAGAGAGGCTACTCTTTCGTCACCACTGGTACGAAGGGGAGCGTTTGGTCTGGTCTCTGTGGGTTCGGCACAGTGACCGGAGAGAAGGTGCCCTCAGTATCTAGAGGGAGTGGGGAAGATTCTGATCGCATTACAGCCACCTCTGTTGTCTGATCACCTCCATTGTCTCATGAGACAACAGGGGTGGCATTTAATGAGACGCTAGCGGGTGACATGAGACTTGTGAGTCGGGGGGCAAAAAGAGGTCATAGATGTGGGACAATATTTAATGATGACACAGTTCTCTGCTGGCAGAGGTCACATCTCATGACATCAGGCCAGACTAAATTTATAAAGTTTAAGGCCAGAAGGGATCATCTAGTCTGACCTTCTGTATATCACAGACCATTCAGTTGTCTCCAGTTACCCCTGTATTGAGCCCAATAACTTGTGTTTGGCTAAAGCATCTTCCAGAAAGGCATCTAGACTTGATTTGCAGACCCCAAGAGACAGAGAATCCACCACTTCCCTGGGTAGCTTGTTCCCCTGGTTAATCAACTCTCACTGTTAAATGAAAATGGGCCCCGTAGTTCTGACAGCTCTGCTCCACCACTGCTTGGTGCTCCCCACCCTTGCCCCAGTGGAATGGAGACCATGTCCCAGCTGCGTAGCTAACAGCGCTTGCTCCTGTCTTCCACAGCCGAACGAGAAATCGTGCGTGACATCAAGGAGAAGCTGTGCTACGTGGCCCTGGACTTCGAAAACGAGATGGCCACAGCTGCCTCTTCCTCCTCCCTAGAGAAGAGCTACGAGCTGCCTGACGGTCAGGTTATCACCATTGGCAACGAGCGTTTCCGTTGCCCGGAAACCCTCTTCCAACCGTCCTTCATTGGTGAGGGTCCATTCCATCGCACCCTCTTTTCATTTAAAGATTCTGCAACTTTCAGATCTGGATCCAGAGTGTGAGGCTGTTTGGATCTGAGGGGTTGGGTAGAGCCCATTTCTAAATATATTCACTGATACGGCGGGAGAGGGGCAGAGGGCGGGTAGGTTGGTTGGGTTATTTATTTTTTCCATCCGTTTAAATACTGGGACAGATGGGATGGGGATATACTAGTAACATCTTCCCCCACCCTTCTACAGTCCATATTTTCCACGGTGGGACTCTCTCTTGTAAATGCTTGAGGCAAATTTAAGAGGGTGCAATTCCTCAGGTGACTGTGGTTTGTTTTCTCTTCTAATTGCCATGAATAGGAGACAAGGAGGAGGGCCAGACTCTGCTCCTTATGTGGCTTCAAGGCAAATGTCACTGAAAGTGTCACTGGTGTACATGACAGCAGAGCTTGGCCTTTGGGTTTAATTAGAACCTCTCAGCCTGGGGATAGAAGATGCAGCCATTGCTACACAATAGAGAGTGCATAGATATTATTTGTATTGCTGTGGTGCCCAGGTGCTAGGTGCTGTACAAATGCAAAACCAAAAAACAGTCCCTAAAGAGTTCACAATCTAAGTACAGAGGCTGGATTTGCTGCTTGACCCTAGGCCGGTCTGTCACTTATATAAAGCACTGATCACTGTAGTAACTATTCATAGGCCTGTGTAAAGCAACCACCCCACTAGCTAGGTGCACATGAAGATTCAGGTTATAAGGGAAGAAGGTTATGTATGCATTGATGTCCTGATGTACCTCCCATTGCAATCAATGGAGCAACTCCCACGGACTCCAGATGGAGACGGGTCAGGCTTTGAAGGAAGAAAGGTGCTGGTGAGCAGTCTCTGTCTGTGTAACACAACACTGATCATGTGCTGCTTCCCCCCAGGCATGGAGTCTGCTGGAATTCACGAGACCACCTACAACTCCATCATGAAGTGCGACATCGACATCCGTAAGGACCTGTACGCCAACAACGTCCTTTCCGGGGGCACCACCATGTACCCTGGGATCGCGGACAGGATGCAAAAGGAAATCACAGCCTTGGCTCCAAGCACAATGAAGATTAAAGTACGTCTTAGTTATTGGCTGCTAGGCAGCGCATTGGGCATCTCTCTCCCTACAACCAGCGGTTCTCAGGACCCCAAAGTGGGTTGTGACTCCATTAGAGAGCTGGCGTTAGACTTGCTGGGCCCCACCGCCTGGCGCAAAAGCCGAAGCCGGGGGGTTTCAGCCCTGGATGGTGGGGCTCAGGTTACAGGCTCCCCGCTTTGGCTTTGTCCCCCCTGCCCTGCCAGAGGCGGCGGGGCTCGGGCAGGCTCAGGCTTCGGTCCCCCCTTCTGGGGTCGTGTAGTAATGTTTGTTGTCAGAAGGGGGTCCGGGTGCAATGAAGTTTGAGATCCCCTGCCCTACACGAACCACCTACAACTTGATCATGCAGAGTTACTTCAGAAAAAGTTGGGCAGTAAAACTTTTCCCATTGAGACTAAATCAAAATATCCATGTAGATCCTTTGTTTTCCCACATTTTGAAGGTTGTCCGGATGACCAGCATTTCACATCCATAGTTTGATCCCCTTTGTTCCATTAACTCACACAACTGAGCATGACCCTCTGCTACGTAGGCAGAAGTCACCTTTTATTAACAAAGTAGGACCATTCTGTGACTCTTTCTCATACAAACTTTCCACTGTGTTCAGTATTGCAGAGCCATGCAGTGCATAGCTTGGCCCAAAAGTTTCTAACTCCAGAAAGCTGCTTGTTAATACTACAGGGGAAGATTTAATATGAAGCAAATAAGGGACTTATTATTATTTGTGAATTGTCTCACCAGAGCCTCTAGAAGCCCTAGTCATTTGGCCTAATCTTGGTTACTGGGTTTGGTAGCCTGTAACATACAGAGGGTCTGACTAGATGATCATAGAATATTAGGGTTGGAAGGGATCTCAGGAGGTCATCTAGTCCCAACCCCCTGCTCAAAGCAGGACTAATCCCCAGACCCCTAAATGGCCCCCTCAAGGATTGAACTAATAAGCCTGGGGTTAGTAGGCCAATACTCAAACCACTGAGCTATCCCTCCCACCCGACAGACAGCTGGTCCTGTTTGGCCTTAAACTCTCTGGACCAGGAACCATTTTGCTTGGGGCTGTACAAACACAGACAAAAAGACAGTCCCTGTCCCAAAGAGCCTGTGGTCCTAAAGCCCTTAGGAACTGTAAACAAATTTCTCCTGTAGCTTATAAGGAGAAGTAATTACCTACCACTGAGTCCAAGTCCGCACAGACAGTAACAGAAACTGGTTTGCTTTTTATGGGTCCAATCCTGTGAGGTGGGGCATGCCCTTAGGGCCTGATCCAAAGTCAGGTGGAGTCGGTGGAAAAACTCCCATTGATTTCAATGACCTTTGCGTCAGGCCCTCCCCTTGCATTCAGCCCAATGAGAATGGAGGGCGCTCAGCACTTTGCTGGGTCAGACCTGTCTGTCTAAGGCCATGTCCACACTACAACTCCGGTTGTCGCTGTGCTGCTGCAGTGTAGATGCTTCCTACACGCTGGAACAGGTTTTTCTGTCACTGTAGTTAATCCATCTCTCCGAGAGGCTGTGGGTAGGTCGACGGAAGAGTTCTTCCAGCACCCTAGCCGCGTCTACACTGGGGGTTAGTTCAACCTAACTATGGGGCTCAGGGTGTGAAATTTTTCACAGCCCCGAGCGATGTAGCTAAGTCAATCTAATTTTTAAGCGTAGACCAGCTCTTAGTCTGTATGTCTAGGTGTCCGTACCATAACTGTGGCTTCTGGAAGTGCGCAGCCTTGTTTCACCTTGTAACCGGATCCTGTCTGCAATTGTTTCGACAGATCATCGCCCCCCCTGAACGTAAATACTCCGTCTGGATTGGAGGCTCCATCCTGGCCTCTCTCTCCACCTTCCAGCAGATGTGGATCAGCAAACCGGAATACGACGAGGCTGGCCCTTCCATTGTCCACAGGAAGTGCTTCTAAGGACAGAGCGCCCGTTCTTCAGGACCTCGGGTGCTTCCCGGTTCCTTCTCTCCCTTTGCAATTATTTCTAACCATTTAAAAAGCATTAAAACTTTTTTTTCACGCCTTCCCTGCATGTGGTGCTTTGTTCCCTGCCTTCCCGGCAGGCTGTGGGACTGCACTTCAATGGGTGATCTTCTTTGTAGGATGGGGGTGGGGGCAGGGGGTTTAAAGCTGCGATCAGAGAATAAGAATGGGCGAACAGCTGCAGGATCTAGCATCCTTGGTGCAGGCCAGAGCCCCAGTTCAGCTGCGCACAATTGCCTTGTAGCATTGTTTGTTTGTCCACCCCTTTGAAGAATTACCTGTTTATCATGACAATACTCCTTTCAAAATTGGCCCATGTCTCCCATTCAGCCTCTTTCTGATGAGGGTGTAATTTCCATATCAAAGTTTGCACGGGTGGCGGTGGGGGTGGGGATTCATAAGGGTCCTTCTAGGGCAGTGTTCCTCAACTAGGGGGGTAGGCCCACCTAGGAAGGAGGACAGAGACCAATTTGGGAGTGGGAGGAGGTCATGGGCCAAAGGAAGTGGGAGGAGGGAAAACTGAGTGAGTGATGGTACCCCTAACTTTCCCTCCCTCAGCACACTTACTGCTGCAGCAGCAAGTAAAACAAACTTCCTTAGGAGGATGTAGGAGAGCTACCAGGGAAGGGGATGGCAGGAAGATGGGGGCGGGGGGGTTTGACACCAGGAAAAGTGGATGGGACTGGGGGGGGGGGGGGAGGGACCAAGGGAAGAGGAACAAGAAAGAAATGAGAATAAAAGGGAATTTAAAATATATTAGCTATACCGAGCAGCATAGCTGCTGGAACTGGGGGAGATGGGGGTGCTACCGCACCCCCTGGCTTGAAGTGGTTTCCATTTTATACAGGATTTACAGTTTGGTTCAATGGCTCTTAGCACCCCCACTATACAAATTGTTCCTGCACCCCTGCAGAGCAGAAAAAACAGGGACAAAAGGAGGTGATGGGGGAGGGCGAGAAAGGACAGGAGAGCAAGCGAGTTCTATGTGTAAGCCCCTTCATTTTCAGTTTAAACCGATTTTTACCAAAAAAATCCCGGGTTTTACAAAAAGGATTATTCTTTTTCCCCCCTGATTTTCACCCTACTTTTGTATCATGCAAATATATAAAAAATAACTTGTTTTATTAGGAAAATACAATGCAATGCATGCGACATATGTATTACGATAATACGTTAGTCTGTGTGTATATGCAAAGCAGCCTGTGGAAGTAAAGCTAGAAGAAGCACACAATAAACAAACAGGAACCCACGCAAGCCCTGAAGTGCCTGCGCATCTGAACGTACTGATGAATCTCACGCCCACCATGGACACATTTCAAGTTGTTAGCAGGGAACGGTTTAAAGATCTGACCCACTAAAATGGGAAGAAAACGAAAATCTGTATCAGAATGCGTTTCAGCACACAAGGAAGTATTTGAAAGTTTTTAAAAAACAAAAACAGGAGACAAAGATTAAGTTGAGTGTATGCGCGGCAAATGTTGTGGCCCAGTTATTAAATGTAAATATTTATAGGCTAAGTCTACAGCAGTAAACTGTTTATTCAAATGAAAAGGTTTATTTGGGGATTAGAGAGATACTGTTTTCTTAAATTTGGAGGTGGCATTGTGTTTTGAGTTCTGTTTTAGTTCTGCAGCAAACCACATTAAATTCCATTCATCAAAGCATTAATTCACTGAATACTTTTCCCCCTGTCCTTCCGTCCACCAAAATAAACCCCGATATTTACCCAGAAAAATTAATAGTTTTTTTCCACCAATTTTCACCTGTTTTTGTTGTTGTAGTAATAAACACTGATAAATTCCTGGGAAAAATTAAATAAAATAAAAACTGAAAACGAAGAGCCCTACCTATGTGCCATGCCCTTATGTTGAGGGTCCATAGCCCAGAGCACAGAAGAGACACCTAACAGGGCTGGTAGAAAATCTTCCCTCAAAACTTTTTGATGGGGAAACTTAGTTTTTGGCAAAACAAAACTTTTTGTGGATGGTGTCTACGGTCCTTATTTTTCTTTGGAGAAACCAAACGGCTGAAAATCTTCAGCTGAAAACATTTTGGAGTTCAGCAATTTTTTTTGTTGTTGTTGAAATTTTCCACTGAAACACCTTCTCCCCCACCCACTCCCATGTTCCAATCAGCTCTAGCACCTAGAAGGGGTCCAACCAAAGAAAGAGCTGGGAACCTCCGCTCTAGGGAGCAATATTTGAAGCAGGGGCTGTCTGAACTTCCTAGGGCAGTGCTTGGGCTAGTGTAAATGGACACTGCTCCATTTGACCGGAACGCCCGGTTGAAAAGGGACCCTGGTGGCTCTGGTCAGCACTGCCGACTGGGCCGTCAAAAGTCCGGTCGGCCGAGCAGCGGGGGTCTGGGGCTAAGGCAGACTCCCTGCCTGCCCTAGGTCCGCACGGATCCTGGAAGCAGCCAACAGGTCCTTGCGGCCCCTAGGTGCATGGGCAGCCAGGGAAGCTCTGCGTGCTGCCTCCGCCCCAAGTGCTGGCTCCGCAGCTCCCATTGGCTGGGAACTGCGACCAATGGGAGCTGCAGGGGCAGCGCCTGCGGGCTCGAGGGCAGTGCGCAGAGCCACCCTGGCTGCCCATGTGCCTAGGGCAGGGGTGGGCCAACTACGCTTCCGGCCCGTCAGACGTTTTTATCCTGCCCTCAAGCTCCCGCCAAGGAGCAGGGTCAGGGGTTTGCCCTGCTCTGCCCGGCGCTCCCCAGCCCCGACTCACAATTCCCTTTATGAGCTCCATCTTCTGGCACGCAGAGCCAAACTGTGCAAACTGTGACATCACCGCGCTGTTTCTGGGATTGGAACCCTGCCCCTACGCGGCAGACCCCCCCCGCTACGCGGCAGCACGCCCAATCCCCTCCCTGTCTCCTATGGCCCCACCCTCGAGAGCCTCGAAATCGCCCAGGGGCCGCTCCCGTCCCAGCTAGGGTGACTCCGCCCGTTGTGGTGCCTGGTACGGCCGCCTTGGTGTCACTGCTGGCAGGGCCCCTAGGAGTCCCCGGTACCACCCCATAGAACCCCCCCTCCCCTGCGCCACACCCCATGAGTCCTCCTCCTTCCCACTTTAGTAACATCCCTTATACAGCTCCCCCATGCTACACCCCATAGAGTTCCCCTCCATCACCGGGCATTCAGGGCCTACCATACAATTTCCTTACCCAGATGTGGCCCTCAGGCCAAAAAGTTTGCCCACCCCTGGTCTAGGGGCTGCAGGGACCTGGTGGCTGCTTCCTGGGAGCTTCCGCCACTCCGACCCAGAACCACCTCCCACACCACAATCCCCTACCCTAGTCCGGAGACCCCTCCTGCACCCCAACTTCTGGAGCTTACACAACCCAAGCCCCTGCCTCAGCCCTGAGCCCGCTCCTGCACCCCAGACCCCTCATCCCTGGCCCCATCCCAGATCCCACATGCCCAGCCAGAGTCCTCACCCCCCCCACACACCCCAACCCCCTGGCCCAGCCCAGAGCCCTCTCCTCACCCTGAACCCCTCATTTCTGCCCCCACCCGGAGCCCACACCCCCAGCCCAGAGCCCATACCCCCCCCAACACCCCAACCATTTCCCAAGCCCTGAGCCCCCTCCTGCACCCCAAACCTCTCATCCCTGGCCACACCCCACAGCCTGCACCCCCAGCTGAAGCCCTCACCCCCCTCCCATACCCCAACCTCCTACTCCAGCCCAGTGAAAGTGAGTGAGGGTGGGGGAGAGTGAGCTAGGGAGGGAGGGAGGGGGAATGGAATGAATGGGGGCGGGGCCTCGGAGAAGGGATGGGGCGTTCGGTTTTGTGTGATTAGAAAGTTGGCAAACCTATAGGAAGGCCTGGGAGAGACACAAGCAGGGGGACAAAAAAAAAGGGACTGCAAATCTTTGCAGGCAGTCCTGGGAGAACCCTGAACAAGCCAGGGAAAGACTGCAGAGTATTCCAGGCAGAAAGGCCTGGGAGTAGGAAGAGAGATGTTTGTTTGTTGGATTTTAATGGGAGATTTTGAAGTAATTTTCTGTGAATAATCCCAAACCCCAAGGAGGACCTGAGTAAGGGGTCCTGAAGAGGGGGAAAGAGAGGCAGGGTACTGCAGAGTGACCTCTGGCCATGAGGGGGTGATCAGGTGGTGACTGGCTCTGTTACAGATGGCAATACCTTTGTTCTTGTTAATATATCGCTACCCAGTTGGGATCAAGTGGGTAACAAATACTCCCATGTGAGTCATGCCAGATCTCTTTTCTGGAGCGGAGAGGTAGCATCTGATCTCAGATACAATAATCCTAGAATTAAGGTGTGGGCACTCTGAAATGGATTTAACTTACATTGTTAAGGAGTTGATTTAAACTTCATGATATAAATACAGCCTAGGTTTAAATTGATTTTAACACCTTGTCTTATTAGTAGAGTTACCATATTTCAGCAAGCAAAAAAGAGGACGGGAGGAGCCCCGCCCTAGCCCCGCCCCTGCCCCTCCCACTTCCCGCCCCCCTCAGAACCCCCAACCCTCCCCCTGTTCCTTGTCCCCTGACTGCCTGCTCCTGGGACCCCTGCCCCTAACTGCCCCCCAGGACTCCACCCCCTACCTAAGCCTCCCTGCCTCTTGTCCCCTGACTGCCCCCTCCTGAGACCCTCCCCCCATCCTAACTGGCCCCCTAGGACCCTACCCCCTACCTGTACCCTGATTGCCCCAACCCTTATCCACACCCCCACCCCCAGACAGACGCCCGGGACTCCCACGCCCCATCCAACCACTCCCCACCCCCTGACAGCCCCCCCCAGAACCCCCGACCCATCTAAACCCCTCTGCTCCCTGTCCCCTGACTGCTCCAATCCCTCTCCCCACCCCGCCACCTGACAGCCCCCCCCCAGAACTCCCAAACACCCCCCCCGCTCCTTGTCCCCTGACTGCTCCGATCCCTCTCCCCACTCCTGCCCCCTGACAGCCCCCCCCGAACTCCCAAACACCCCCCCCTCGCTCCTTGTCCCCTGACTGCCCCCTCCTGGGACCCCTGCTCCTAACTGCCCTCCAGAACCCCACCCCCTACCTAAGCCTCCCTGTTCCTTGTCCCCTAACTGCCCCCTCCTAAGACCCCCCACCCTAACTGCCCCCCAGGACCCTACCCCCTACCTGTACCCTGACTGCCCAAAACCTTATCCACCCCCCCAAAAAGCCCCCCCCAAAACTCCCGACCGCCCCCCCGTCTCTTGACTGCCCCCTCCAAAATCTCCCTGCCCCTTCTCCTGCCCCCTGGCTCCCTTACCCTGCCGCTCAGAACATGGTGTTGGGCTCTGTGCGGAGCCGGACACGTGGCTGCGCTCCCCAGCGCAACACACAACCCGGTCCCACCCCACCCAGTGCTGCCGGAGCGGGGCGCTGGGCAGCAGGGGAGGAGGAGCTGCCGAGGCCCGAAGCAAACGGCCTGGCAGGCCGGCCGGCTCAGAGTGCGGGGGAAGGGGGGGCGGGGAGGAGGAGCTCTACAGCTGCTCCAGTGTCCAGCCCGGCAAGCTGCGGGGGAAAGGCTCTGGCTGCCGAATCACTGGACCTGCCGCCCCTCTCCGGAGCGGCCGCCCCAAGCACCTGCTTGGTAAGCTGGTGCCTGGAGCCGGCCCTGTCCACCACCTCCCTAGGTAACCCATTCCAGTGCTTCACCACAGGGCTGCTGAGAGTGGGTTCGGGTCCCGGTGAAAATTTTTTTTCAGGCACCCCAGCAAGGGCGGACCGGCTAAACAGGGCCGATGAAGCCAGGGAAGCCGGGCCCTGGGCCCCCTTCCGGACCACCGGGCCCCAGTAATTTGTACTGGCTTCCCCCCCCGTCTCGTCGGCCCTGCTTCACCAACCTCCTAGTGAAATAGTGTTTCCTAATATCCAACCTAGACCTCCCCCACTGTAGCTTGAGACCATTGCTTCTTGTTCTGTCATCTGCCACCACTGAGAACAGCCGAGCTCCATCCTCTTTGGAACCCCCCTTCAGGTAGTTGAAGGCTGCTATCAAATCCCCCCTCATTCTTCTCTTCTGCAGACTAAACAAGCCCAGTTCCCTCAGCCTCTCCTCCCAAGTCATGTGCCCCAGCCCCCTGATCATTTTCTTTGCCCTCCGCTGGGCTCTCTACAATTTGTCCACATCCTTTCTGTAGTGGGGGACCCAAAACTGGATGCAGTACTCCAGATGTGGCCTCACCAGTGCCGAATAGAGGAGAATAATAACTTCCCTCGATCTGCTGGCAATGCTCCTACTAATGCAGCCCAATACACCGTTAGCCTTCTTGGCAACGAGGGCACACTGCTGACTCATATCCAGCTTCTCGTCCACCGTAATCCGCAGGTCCTTTTCTGCAGAACTGCTGCTTAGCCAGTCGGTTCCCAGCCTGTAGCAGTGCACGGGATTCTTCCTTCCTAAGTGCAGGACTCTGCACTTGTCGTTGTTGAATCTCATCAGATTTCTTTTGGACCAATCCTTCAAAATTTGTCTAGTTCTTGACTAAGAAAAGGTGTCAAGGGCTTGTCTACACAGGAAATTATATTTATGATGGCAGAATTATACCAGTATACTGGAATTATAGGTTTCAGAGTGGTAGCCGTGTTAGTCTGTATCAGCAAAGAGAACACACAACAAAAACACTAACCCAGGAACCTATCCTTGCAACAAAGCCTGTTGCCAACGCTGTCCCCATATCTATTCAGGGGACACCATCATAGGACCTAATCACATGAGCCACACCATCAGAGGTTCGTTCATCTGCACATCTACCAGTGTGATATATGCCATCATGTGCCAGCAATGCCCCTCTGCCACGTACATTGGCCAAATCGGACAGTCTCTATGCAAAAGAATAAATGGACACAAATCAGACATCAAGAATTATAACATTCAAAAACCAGTCAGAGAACACTTCAATCTCCCTGGTCACTCGATTACAGACCTCAAAGTCGCAATACTCCAACAAAAAACTTCAAAAACAAGAAACTGCAAATTGGAATTAATTTGCAAACTTGACACCATTAAATTAGGCTTGAATAAAGACTGGGAGTGGATGGGTCATTACACAAAGTAAAACCTATTTCCCCATGCTAATTTCCCCCCCTACTGTTACTCACACCTTCTTGTCAACTGTTGGAAATGGGCCATCCTGATTATCACTACAAAAGTTTTTTTTCTCCTGCTGATAATAGCCCACCTTAACTGATTGTTATAGCTGGTATGGCAACACTCATTTTTTCATGTCCTCTGTGTATATATATCTTCCTACTGTATTTTCCACTGCATGCATCCGATGAAGTGGGTTTTAGCCCACAAAAGTTTATGCCCAAATAAATTTGTTAGTCTCTAAGGTGCCACAAGTACTCCTCGTTCTTTTTGGAATTATAGGGAAGCTGTATAATCTAAACTGGAATAAGTGTGTCCACATGGAGAGTTACATTCAGATAATTATGTTGGTAAAATTGTATTGGAACAGTGCACAAATCAGCATATCATTATAATGAAATCTAGCTGTATCAACATATCATTATAACTGAAATGTGCATAAATCGGCATAGTTTTCAGACAGGGACATCTGCCTAGATCGGCTAGAATCTGCAAACTTGGCATATTCTTATAATAAATGCTCCCTAGATCACTATCATAGATGTGCATAAATCAGCCTATCATTATAATAGCAACCAGCATCAATATGCATACCATAATCAAATCGATGTCAGTATATCAGTACCATGAAAATCTACATAAATCAGCATATTATTATACTGGCAATCGGCATACGGCTTCATATCATTATCATACATTGATCTACGTCTGCATATGACTACAACGGCAAGTTGCATACGTCAGCATATTATAATAGTCATCTGCATAAATCAGCATACCGCCATAAACGCGATGTACGTCAGCATGCGAACGCGGCGATCAGCGCACGTCAAACCCGCGCGGCGCCGCCACCGGAGAGGCACATAAATTAGCATATGATTTGCATCTCGTTCAGGGCCCGGGCCCGGGGGCGCGGGATGAAGCCGCTGTTGCCCCTGCGGCTCTGGCGGGCGGCGGCCGGGGGGCTCCCGCGCTGCTTCGGCATGGCCCGGCGCGGGGGTCCCGCCTGGCGGCTCTCCATCGAGGGCAACATCGGTACGGGCGGGGGGCGCTGCGTTAGGAGGGGCTCCGTGATGGGGGGGCTGTGAAGAGAGAGCGGGAAGCTGGGGGGGGCGGTGAGGGGGCTGTGAGGAGAGGGGGTACTGGGCAGGGGTGGGGGCTGTGAGGGGAGCTGGGGGGCTGTGAGAAGAAAGGGGAGCTGGGCGGGGGTGGGGGGCTGTGAGGAGGGGGGCTGGGTGGTGGGGCTGTGAGGGGAGCTGGGGGTGCTGTGAGGAGAGGGTGGTGCTGGGCAGGGGTGGGGGCTGTGAGGAGAGGGGGTGCTGGGCAGGGGTGGGGGCTGTGAGGGGAGCTGGGGGGCTGTAAGGAGAGGGGGTGCTGGATGGGGAGGCTATGAGGGGAGGAGGGGGTGCTGGGTGGGGGTGGGGGGCTGTGAGGAGAGGGGGTGCTTGGGTGGGGGGCTGTGAGGAGAAAGGGGAGCTAGGGGTGCTGTGAGGAGAGGGGGTGCTGTGAGGAGGAAGGGTGCTGGGTGGGGGGGCTGTGAGGAGGGGGGTGCTGGGTGGGGGGGCTGTGAGGGGAGCTGGGGGTGCTGTGAGGAGAGGGTGGTGCTGGGTGGGGGTGGGGGCTGTGAGGAGAGGGGGTGCTTGGGTGGGGGGGCTGTGAGAAGAAAGGGGAGCTGGGGTGCTGTGAGGAGAGGGGGTGCTGGGTAGGGGTGCTGTGAGGAGGAGGGGTGCTGGGTGGGGGGACTGGGTAGGGGGGTTGTGAGGGGAGCTGGGGGTGCTGTGAGGAGAGGGCGGTGCTGGGCGGGGGCGGGGGCTGTGAGGAGAGAATGCGCTGAAGGAACATCAGAGGGGTCAGTACATCAGAGCTTTGGGCTAGAGTGTGAGAGAGAGAGAGAGAAAGGCAAACGGGCAGTGACAGTGCCCTAGCCTGTGTCACTGGCTATGGTGGTGTCGGTGTGGAGTGCAAACAGATTAGATATCTAAAAAGATTTGCTTTAAAGCTCTGTGTTGGATCTATCTTGTTAGTAACATAAGACCCTTCTATGCCCCTTATATTGCAAACTCTTAAACACATGAGTAATCACATTGACTTCAGTGGGATTTAAAGTTAAGGATCTGTGGAAGGGGTTTGCAGGGATTGGGATCCAAAATATTATTTTGGAAGCTTGGACAGCATGCTCAGTACTGTACAGAACAGAAAGCAAGAGCCCATAGTTGTGGATCTTTTCTTTCAGAATCCAACAGTGCTCTCCTTAAATAATGAGATTATGATTTTGCTTCATAGTGTTAAATTGCACACTCTAGCACTTTGCTAATTCACACTAATGGATGGAAGATTCGTTGCAAGTGACCAAACTTTGGAAACTAGTGTGGAACCAATAAAAAGCAAGGGTAATGAATCTTAGTGCATACAGTAGATTGTATTAAAATTTCTATCATGTTAGTACCCTGATGCCCCAGCTGAGATCAGGGATGTACTGGGCTAGGCACAGTACAAACAGAATACAGTACAGTCCCAGACTCAGAGTTTATGATCTAAGGCCCCAATCTTCAAATACTCATTATGCATAGAGATGAGTGTTTTTAGAACTGTGGCCTTAAAAGTTAAGGCAGACAAATAGTAATAGACAACCAGCTTATTTTGTTAGTACTAGTACTTCATAAAGTCCTAGTAAGTCTACATCTTAGGTGTTCTTTAGGTGCCTCTTATATGTTGTCTGTGTCAAGTAAATGTATTGTTATATATTTGGTTTAAAAAAAAAAAAGATAGGGTCTCATATTGAGTCTCCATTCAATCTTTGAGAAGTGGGAGAAGCTGTTAATTGTGTGCTGATTTGAGAGAGTTTCTTCTGTATGGAGAGGGGGGTTACCAAAAGGTATTTTTAGTGTATTTTTTAAAACAAAATATGTACTAAATACATGTCAAAACAGTGGCAACTTAGCTGCTATTGGAGGCAGGATATTGGGCTAGATGACTAAAGGTCTGATCAGGCATGGCAAATCCTGCATGTATCATTGTCTCTATTTTTGCTTAGGAAAGTCTCTTTTTTTTTTTTTTTTTTTTTTAAATTGAGCTTACTTGCAGGATCTGATAATGCTTTCCTAACCAGACTTTGACAACTGCTTTTGTATTTTAATTTGCAGCTGTGGGCAAGTCCACTTTCGTAAGGCTGCTGGGAAAAACCTTTCCAGAATGGCAAATGGCTACAGAACCAGTGGCAAAATGGCAAAAGGTTCAAGCTTCCAGTACCAGAGAGGTAAGTGTGAAAGTGAATAACCAGAGTGGGGGTTCGTGGGCACTGTGACAAGAGTTTCCATCACCTGGCTTTAGGCTTTTCAAAATTTGTTGTGTGATTTTTAGTGGTGCTTATGAACCCCGGGGACCTAAATCCTCTCTTTATCCGCAGCGTAGGTACGTCACGGGCAGCGTCAGGACACGCTTCGCTCATTGTTCTATTATTGTGCCTCAACCTTTCCCTGTAAGACAAGGTTAAGAAGGGAGTTCAGTGACAACATCATCAGGTTTAACTGGTGTTTATGCAAGATGGTTTTCCTCATCCATAAATCTCTTCCATAATTTGATACTTGAATAGATACATGTTTTTAAAGGGGAGATAAATATTTAACACGCCAACTCCTGTGATCTAGACTACGATTGCATCAACTTTAAATTCTTAAGAGCTTTAAAAAATAAATCCCTATTTCTTAATACAGCTCATCCAAACATCCTGTATCCAGAGGACAAATATTTTTTTACTTGCATTGAGTTCAGCTCTCTAATGGCAAAAGAAATGTTGAGCAGAACAACCCGATTCTTATTAAAGACCTAGATGGGATCTGCTAATGCTCTGTATCTCTGTAGTCTCCCTGATATTTCTTGTACAGGACTTGCATCTTTAATTTATCATGAGCTCATTGTCGTGATTTTTTTTTTAAAATGATGTACATTATAGGCCCAATCAACCGCTGCTGACCAGCAATAGTAGCAATTTTCTATGAAGTACCACAACCCAGGAGGGGACAACACCTGCTCTCCTCCTTCATGATAAACTCCATGGAGTAATTGGGGTAGGCGGGTAAGGCAAGCATAATTTTTGTCCCCAAATGCTTGACAAGCAGCCATCTGGGATCAAGGTCAAGCATGTGCCTTGTTGCTAAGAAGGCTAACGGCATATTGGGCTGCATTAGTAGAAGCATTGCCAGCAGATCAAGGGAAGTGATTATTCCCTTCGATTCGGCACTGGTGAAGCCACATCTGGAGTATTGTGTGCAGTTTTGGGCCCCCCACTACAGAAAGATGTGGACAAATTGGAGAGAGTCCAGCGGAGGGCAACAAAAATGATTAGGGGACTGGGGCCCATGACTACGAGGAGAGGCTGAGGGAACTGGGGTTATTTAGTCTGCAGAAGAGAAGAGTGAGGGGGGATTTGATAGCAGCCTTCAACTACCTGAAGGGGGGTTCCAAAGAGGATGGAGCTAGTCTGTTCAAAGTGGAGGCAGATGACCGAACAAGAAGCAGTGGTCTCAAGTTGCAGTGGGAGAGGTCTAGGTTGGATATTAGGAGGGTGGTGAAGCACTGGAATGGGTTACCTAGGGAGGTGGTGGAATCTCCATCCTTAGAGGTTTTTAAGGCCCGGTTTGACAAAGCCCTGGCTGGGATGATTTAGTTGGTGTTGGTCCTGCTTTGAGCAGGGGGTTGGACTAGATGACCTCCAGAGGTCTCTTCCAACCCTAATCTTCTATGATTCTATGTGCGTTAGAGAAAAAAGATTATTGCTGAGTTTTCTGTGTCCAGTTCTGGTGTCAACACTTCTTTTAAACTGGAGAGGATTCAGAGAAGAGCTACGGGAATAATCTGAGGTCTGGAAAACATGCAGTAAGAGATTTAAGGAGCTTAATCTATTTAGTTCATCAAGGAAGAGGTTAAGAGGTGACTTGATCATGGTCTAGAAATCCCTTTACAGTGACTCTAGCTATCAAAGGCAGAATAAAATCCAGTGGCTTGTAGTAGAAAAATTAAAACTGGAAATAAAAAGTTGTACTTTAACAGTGAGGGTAGCTAATCATTGGAACAACTTAACAAGGTAAATTCCTCATCACTTGGAGTCTTTAAATTGAGGTTGGCTATCTCTAAAATGCTCTAGTTCAATGGCCCTCAACTTTTCCAAACTACTGTACACCTTTCAGGAGTCTGATTTGTCTTGCGTACCCCCAAATTTCGCCACACTTAAAAACTACTTGCTTACAAAATCAGACCTAAAAATACAAAAGTGTCACACAGCACATTATTACTGAAAAATTGCTTACCTTCTCATTTTTACATATAGTTATAAAGTAACTCAATTGGAATATAACTATTGTATTACATTCCAGTGTATAGCATATAGAGCAGTATAAACAAGTCATTGTCTGTATGAAATTTTAGTTTGTACTGACTTCGCTATGTAGCCTGTTGTAAAACTAGGCTGAGTTGATGTACCCCCTGAAAGAGCTCTGCATACCCCCAGGGGTATGTGTACCCCTGGTCGAGAACCATTGCTCTAGTTCAACTACAAGCTATTGGGCTCAAATAGTGTCACGTACCTAGCAGAGAATAACCCCCTCCACTGCAGGAATCCCTGGGTGAAATTCCCTGGCCTATGTAATGCAAGAAATCAGACTAGATGATCATAGTTATTCCTTCTGATGTGCAAATCTGAGTCTTGCACCAGTTCTACACAGAATACCCTGCGTCCAGTCATAGGGATGGATAGCCTGAGAACCTCTTTCAGTGAGACTTTCTTCTTAAATGTGCCTTTTTGCCATTCCCTAGCAGACCTCGTCTTCTCAGAACTTTGGCAACCTGCTTCAAATGGTCTATCAGGAGCCTTCTCGGTGGTCCTATACGTTCCAGACATACTCCTGCATGAGTCGACTTAAGGCCCAGCTGGAGCCCCTTTCAGAGAAGCTGTTGAAGACCTGGGATCCAGTGCAGATTTTTGAGAGATCTGTATACAGTGATAGGTACAGTGCTAAAAATCTCCAAACTCCTGACTGCTCCAGCTAAACTACGGTGCTTTGTTAGTCAGTATGTGCGGAGAAACATGGCAATGCCATTTAAGATACCATGCCTCTTTTTATAAAAAATAGGCCATGTTTGGTGCCTACACAATAAATACCGTTTGTTTTCTAGAGGTGGGTTTCTGACACAAACCCCTTTAACATCAACAAACTGATCAGGAAATCCTTACAACTATGTAAATAGGCACTTTTCTGACCCCTTTCACCATAGTATCACAAACATTTCTTATCATAGTACCTCTGTGATGTAGAGAGTATTACCTCTGTTTTACAGGTGGGGAAACTGAGGCACAGAGCCTAAGAGCCAAATTCATTGCTGTTCTGCACCTTGTATTGTCACTTACACCAATGTAAAATAAATGTAAAATGCCATCAGAACAGAAGGGTAGAATTTCATACTTGCTGTGCACCAGTGTAAATGACTGCACAAAGTGCAGGGTGTTGGTGAACCGAACCCAAGGTTGTACAGGAAGTGTGTGGCAGAGGCGGGAATTGAATCCAGGTCTCCTGAGTCCCAGTCAAGTGCCTTAACAAAAGATCATCCTTCCATAAACTGCGCCAGATTTTGTCTCTTGGCACCTACAGGAGCAGCAGAAACGGTGGATTAATGATTGAATTCTAGGTCTCTGTGATGCACAAATCTGCATGTGTTCAAGCATCTCAGAAATCAAACACATTCAGGGTATATTCTGGACTAGTGATGAGATGATAACGCAATCTATGTGGCACTTGAATGGGCTAAAGTCCTACTGTCAACATAAACTTGAAACTGATATTTAAAAAAGAAAATCACATATGTTATTAATAATAGGTCCAGTGGTAATTGGTGTCCTGTAAAAACCTAAGAGAGGGAACACAAGAGGTAGTTGGATTTTCAGATTCAAATTTGTTTTTCATTATTTTTCTTGCTTCCAATTTACAACGCACTCGACTCAGGGAATGAAAGTAGCCTGGTCAGTTTCACTCTTAGGTATACATGGAACTCTGCCTGATGGTGGCCTGATTCATTTAGGTTAAAAAGGTCAAACAAAATTATCTTGCTGATACCTCAAGGGTCATAGGTTCATGTAATGTGCACATGATATTTATGAATGTTTCACATGATTTTAATTGGAGCAGTTCATACATGTTCACACTGCTTTCATTTACTCTGGTATAAATTGGAAATAACTCCATTGTAGTTACCAGTGTGACTAAGCAGACTTTGTCCTACATGAAGCAAGCACACTGACTGCCACCATTCTCAGCAGTCCATTTCTAAAGGACAAACGAAAACCTTAGCTAGTAAGCTAAATGTCCTTAAGTTCCAAGGACTAGTTAAAGCTGATCTGTGGTGTTTGTTGTGCTGTAGTCTGTTTCATTTCCTGATTCTCTTGCATTACCTTGATGCTATTGTGGTTGGTTTTCCAGCACAGCAGAAGAATGTTAATTAAAGCAGTTAATTTAAAGGTTTATATATTCATTTAAATGTTTCCATTTATATTCTTTCAAAGAAACAATCTTTAGAACCTAGTTTAACATGTATTTTGAGTTGCTAATTGCTACTTATGTTGCAGACCAAAAAGAACCATCCTCACTCATTTAATTAAAGTTTCAAGTGTGTACTGGAAGGAGCTTGATATATTTTGTAGTTCCTGTCAGATAATGGGACTTGCAGTGTTTAAACAGATGTTGACTTGAAAAATGGGAATTACAAGGTTTTCTGTGTGTCCAGTTGTATGAAGTGGAGCATGAGGTATACTGAAAGTGTTTGTTTTCCAAAGAGGTGTCTCCTATGATGTAATGCCTTCTAGGCTATTTGGAATATGTTGGCACTAGATCTGGCTAAAGGGTCACTTTTTCCAGATGCCTTGGTGAAGTGGATTGGAGGTGAGGTAATAAACTATATTTATGCATTCGCTGAAAGTGAGGGAAGTGTGAACATTACATAAGAGAAGCATAAACAGTGTGTTCGAAGCAAACGCTTTGGGTTGAGACTTGTGAAAGAGGGAAGTAATTCATGGTGTGTGGAAAAATATAACCCCTGACTATAATTCACTATTTAAAAAAAAATAGTAGCTGGCTGTTTTAGTAGCATCTCTGTAATTCAAGGGCAGCATTTCAGCAAAGGGTCCTGCAGTAGAGGGTTTTCAGTGGGACCAGTCCAAAGACTCAAACAAAATTTGTTAATCTTGAGGCCATGCTCCAAGACCCATTTCCACAGTTTTTTGCCTGCAGGCAGCGCGGGAGGGAGTTAACACCTTTTCGGTTCTGGGGATTAAGCTCTTCTAGAAGGGGAAAGTTAATGTATGATACCAATCCCACATCGCAGTCTGGGAAACCTATTTTCACTTAAATGTGTTGGAATTAAATGTCGGAGGGAATTGGTAATGAGTTAATTGAGCCTTACAACTTTAGGGCGCTGTTTCAAATCGTGCTTAGGTCAGTAGTGACCAAAAATTGTTACTGCCCTATGTCATGCCCAGTTGGTGGTCTGTGTGAAATGAGTTGGTGAGTCTCTGGGGTGGGGATGGAGAGCCTCACATCACACCACACAGCCAACAGGATTGGTACTATCTGACCTCATCATTGCTGGTGGTCTCAGCAGACGGATAAAAGACTGAATGCTCCAATGAGATACAACTCCCTTCCCAACCCTAGAGAAGGTCTGTTGTATTAATTTAGGTGGAGTACATATGGGCCAAAGGTGTTAACATAACCCAGTCACCATCCAACACTAAACAGTCTTAAACAAGGTTTGGTATACAGAGACCTCAGCCTGCTTAGCACCATGGCGCAAACACCATTAAAAATCCAGAAAAGGTTGTTGTTTTTTTCCCCCAGGGGGAGGGATAGCTCAGTGGTTTGAGCATCAGTCTGCTAAACCCAGCCTTGTGAGTTCAATCCTTGAGGGGGCCATTTGGGGATTTAATTGGGGATTAGTCCTGCTTTGAGCAGGGGGTTGGACTAGATGACCTCCTGAGGTCCCTTCCAACCCTGATATTCTATGAAAAGAAGGAAAAACAGTTAAAGCATTTGAAATGTAAAGCATTAAATAAGGTTTTAATTTAGCAACATTTCTTGTTTCCTTTCCCTTTTGCTAGAGAGAGGTTTAAAAGGAAAAGCCCTTTGTTTGATAGTCTCTTAGGCTATGTCTACACTACAGACCTTATAGTGGCACAGCTGTACCGCTGCAGTTTCCTGTGTAGCTGCTCTGTGCCAGGAGGAGAGAGTTCTCCTGCCGGCGTAATTAAACCACTCCAGATGAGCGGCGGGAGAGCATCTCTCGCTGATATAGTGCTGTCCACACTGGCACTTAGAATCATAGAATATCAGGGTTGGAAGGGACCTCAGGAGGTCATCTAGTCCCACCCCCTGCTCAAAGCAGGATCAATCCCCAATTTTTGCCCTAGATCCCTAAGTGGCTACCTCAAGGATTGAGCTCACAACCCTGGGTTTAGCAGGACAATGCTCAAACCGCTGAGCTATCCCTCCCCCTGGGAAAACCCTGTGAGTTAGGGGTGGGTTTTTTCTTCCCCACACCGCAGACTGACAAACGTGCTAGTGTAGACAAAGCCTTAGATGGTATCCAAAAACGGCAATAACTCTTCTTTTTGGGGGGAAAGAAAAGCTGGTTGATATGGGCTAAAGCTGCTGTTTGTTGAAATCAGTTTTAGAAGAAAAAGCTCTCTTGTTTCAGAGTCTCTTACGTGGATATAACTCATCCCAGATTGTGTTTTGAATTCAGCTGGAGCTGACAGAAATGGTGATGTCATCTGGGTCCCTCCCTGTGGCCTGGTTTGGTCAGAACATCTGTCACGATCACCAAGGCCCCAGGTTGCAGGAAGTGGTAGTGGTGGCAGCCCTGATGGCAAGTCTTGCTTCAGTAGCCTCCATTGTTTCTTTGAGTGTCCCCACCCTACCCTCAAAATTCTCTTTTTGTAAGGACCCAACAAGGGAGTGATGTGTGGAATAGCCCATTTCCTCATTATTTTGTCCACCAATTAGGCCTAATAGCTGGCACACCAATTTTGGTTCACTAACATCCAGCTCCACATAATCTATTTTTCACAAGCATGATTTCAACAATCCTTGAGAACTGTATCAGTAGGCCATTTTTGTTTAGACTGTTTCAGTTTTTCTGTCTCCTTTTTGTGCCTTTTCCCATCAATATTTGTTATTATAGGTTATTGTGACATCACATGAACTTTCACTCACTTCTTACAATTAAACTCATGACTAAGGGTATATTTATAGGCCCTATTATCACAATGGGCCCCTACAAGTCAAGTTCGAGGTACATTGGCAGGGTGGTGTAAGAGGGAAGCTCCCCCTGCCACTGTCAACTCCATCCCTGTTCTGTAGGTAAACATGCCCTCATCCTCCAGGGCTGACAGCCCAATCAACACCGCTACAACTGCACAACCTAGTCCAGAACTAAGACAATTAGCAATAGAAAAACCCTCGAGTAACTGTTCTGCTATCCAGTGTGACACTGTTTGAACAGCCCAACTTGTCTCTCTTCTCTGGCTACTGAAATGTCTGTGTTAAATCTATGCTGTCGACATGGCCTCTTGGAGCAGGGGCTGTGTCTTCCTGTGTGTCTGTGCAGTGCCTGGTGCATTATGGATCTTACCACAGTTAAAATATACTTTGTCATTCTAGAACTGCAGGGAGTTTGTTTAGGCAGGTTTAATTTACTTGCTGTTCTCTTTTGTTCTTCCTTCCCTAGGTACATCTTTGCTAAGAATCTCTTTGAGCTTGGCCACCTTGCTGAGATTGAATGGACCATTTACCAGGATTTGCACACCTTCCTCCTACAAGAGTTCGGGGATCGAATTGCTCTGCATGGCTTTCTGTATCTCCAGGCAACTCCAGAGGTAACTGAGAGCATGACTGGGAACTAACTAAAATCATCTCTAGTGGCTGCATTGAAGGCTGGCCTTGCTTTCCTTGAGAGGCAAAGGAACTCTGGACCATATCAGCTCAGAAACAGACTGGGACTCAAGAGGTCTGGGTTCAACTCCCAGCCTTGCTGTGTAATTTGGGTCAAGTCAATTAATCCCTATGCCTCAGTTCCCAATCTGTATGATGATAATAGCCCAGCAATTAATGCGGGGTGGGTGTCTCTGAAAGGTTCCAGAAATGTGAGAGGGTAAAAACCAATACACCTAAGGACTTGTCTGCACTAGAGATTCCTGTGATTGCCAACTTATTTACCCGTCCTAGTATAATTCTGGCACATCCTTCTGTAAAGAACCTTCTAACTGCTCTGAGCTCTCACTGTAAGGGTCTTGACACAGTTTGCAACTGCTCAAGGCAGGAAAGCAGCGAGTAGTTGAGGTCAGTCACTAGTTGTATTATGGTAGCTCCTGGAAGCCCTGACCAAGATTGAGGCCCCAGTGTTCAAGGCACTATATGTATACATAGTGAGAGACAGTCCCTTTTCTGAAGAACTTGCACTAAGCAGACAAAACAAAGGGTGAGAGGGGAAACCGAGGCACAAAGAATCCAGTTACTTGGCTAAGCTTACACAGCAGATCAGTAGCAGAATCGGGAATAGAACCCAAATCTCAAGTGCTAATCCAGGGCTCTGTGAACTGGACCACATTGCCTCTCCAGTGAGGGCTATTTTCTTCTAAGAACTTATTCTGTAACCCAGAGGGAAAATCAGTTCTCTCTGTTATGTAGTGCTGACTATGCAGTCTTTGTTCCAAACAGCTACTCCTTGTTCTTGTTTTTTAAAGGCTTAGCCTCAGTATATGGGAAACTACTTTCGAGGGTTGGGGGAATATAGACTGCTTTTATGTATGGATGGCTTCTCTCGGGGCTTCCTCTTTGTGCATCATGTTGGCTCTTCCTCTATCTGATAATGGCTGGATTCAGCTTCTTCCAGAGCTGTATCTGTCAACACTGACACAAGTTGCCGCCCTTCTAGCACTGGGCGGGTGTGTATGTAAACATACCAAGTATGGGGCCCAGTTGTGCTTGTAGTGAAGTTAATGGAGTTTTGCCCCTGACTCCAGTGGATGAAAGGTCAAGTCCTTACATACCCACTAAACGTCTGGCCCTAGACAGGCATTGTGTCTTCTAATTTGTCTGTCGTGTGAAGCCATCCCTACTTTGTGTGGCTGCATCCCTTTCCAGCTGCCTAATGCTGAATTTGAACTGCTGCTGTTGTCTGAAGTGCCCCATACCCATTGGCCCCATGCAAATGTGGTTGGGTTTGCAAAGCAGACCTCATTGAGTCCTGTCCCAAATGAGTGGGTCATGCTAATGGAGGAGCTGTCATTTCCTCCCTTCAGAAATGTTTGGAGCGGTTGCACCGAAGGGGGAGGCCTGAGGAGAAGGCGATCCAGTTGGAATATCTGGAGCAGCTTCACACTCAGCATGAAAACTGGCTAGTAAAGAAAACCACGGAGTAAGTGACAATAGAAATGGCTTCCAGATTCTCAGCCATGCAAGCCTGGCACTTTAAATGGGTGAATAATATGTCTTCTGCTGTGCAGAGGTGCCTGTTTTAGTTTGTGGCCTAGCTCCCTACCACCATCCTACCTGTATAATCTGGTACCCTTTCCCAACCCTAGAGATTCCCTCCTTGATGCCTCCATCTGTCCACCACCCTTCTTCATCCCTCACTTAGTCCTCCCATTACCCAGCCAGCTTTCTGCCATCTATCTTAATGACACCGAACACAGTCTTCTAAGGACATTTCAGCAGGTTCATCCCTTTCAGCAGTAGGCTCCCCTTTGTTACTTGTGCTTCTTTCCATCACACCAAATCCTGTAGTTCCTTCCCAGAGACCACTCTAACCCAACTACAGTCAGATAGTCAAGGGGCTGCTGCTTCTGGGGCTTCTTCACTGACTACTCATTCTATCACATTTCGTACCACACAGCAGGGTCACAGAAATATAGTCACTTGCCCAAGGTATCACAGCCAATCAGTGATAGAACCCAAGGGTTCGGGGTTCCAGTCCTCTGCTCTATTAGGCATGTTCCCTTCCCAGATACCAATAGGGTATAACAAAATTCATGATGGGCCTCAGAAGAGGGAGAAAGCTCATCTACCTCATGAAAATCTAAGGTGACCCCTTCCCTTCCATAGTCTTACCTTGGGTTTTGCTTGTATAATGTGCTGGTAGTTTACTGAATCTTGGAGTCCAAACAGGGTATAGGTATCTTGCTCGGAAGCAAGTAGAGGGCTCTACTCTCTTAGGTGCTGATGCCAATGGGAGTGGAGGGTTCCAGGCATCTCTCAGCATTAAGCCCTTTGCTTGGAAATCTTCTCTTTTGATGGGGCAGGAGGGAAGGGACTTGTTCTCTGCAGCTGGAGGAGTCTTTTTTTTTTTTTTTTTTTTCTCCCTTTCTTTTAATGATGGTGAAATTCTATATGCAGCAGACATCCTTCTTATGATAAAATAAACGTATGTTGAAGCAGTGGTGTGACACATCTGTTCTGTGTCTGGGCATATTGTCTCTTACCTCTCCCCAGAGGTACACTAATAAGCCTATTGTTCAGTTCTCTTGTTTTCTTCAGGGTCCACTTTGAAAACCTAAGGAATGCTCCAGTCTTTGTGCTTGATGTCAATAATGATTTTGAGGATGACCCAGCTGAACAAGAATTGCTCATGAGGAAGGTAAGCAGTGATGATACCAACTCATTTTTGCTATTCATGTAAAACGCAGAATTAGACGTGTTGTGTGAGAATGAGGAATATTTTCTTTCTCCTTTGCATGTCTTTCTCCTTCTAATAGCCATCTGTTATGTACTGTCCTATCAGCTTGGACTGTCCCTGCAGCAATATCATCTTATACTCTGATCCCATTTCATCCCACAAGCTAATCAGTCAGCAATTGGACAAGAGAGCTCCAGGTGCTGTGTATGTATGCTAGTTACTGTCTCCAGCATCCAGGCCTGGTATTAAGAGATGCTGTGCTGCTAGAGGTGATGACTTGTAGATAAGACATAAAACTAAAGGCCTGATTGCTGTGAGATCTTCAGAGTCACACTTCTTGAAAGGCATAGTTTTCCCCTCTTGGCCAAATGCCGTATCCGGTAATAACATGCTATTTGTGTAAATTACCACTGAAGTTGCTGTTGGATACGATTTTCCAGTTTCCTACCCTAAACCATAGCATTTTTGTAAGCTGTTAAACAGCTGACGGGTTTCACCCCAGAGGCACTGTATTTCAGTACTGGAGAAAAATGATCCCTCTGAATAGATTTTAAAACTATAGCTTCTCTCATCCTTGAGGAGCCTGAATAAATAGAAGATGACACTATTACTTCTCTGATCAGTGAAAATATACCGTGAATTCTGCCAGGAAGTCCATAGTGGAGGTTTGTTTGTTTAAGAGCGGGATAATGTTTGTCCATTCTTATTATTACTACTTGTATTATGATAGGTTTCTAGGAGCCACAGTCATGGACCAGGAATCCATTGCGTGAGGCGCTGTGCAAACACAGAAGATAGTAGTATTCTTCCTTTTGTGGGGTTGTATTGATGTGGTGGCTGGCTTGCTAGAGGGAATGCTGGTATTTTCCCAGGGAATACATTGGTGGGATTGTATTCTACCAATATTGTGTATGTAATGCATTCATGTAGGTATGAGTCTAATAAACGAGTTACATTTCACAGACTTATTAAATATGAGTACATTGCAGTGTTACTGCCTGTCCTCTAAAATGTATATGAAAAATTGTGTGTTTGTACAGCGCCTGCCACAATGGGGGGCCTTGACCTTGATGGTGAACTTTGAGCACTACTGCAATGAAAATAGTGATATCTTCTTCATTGACCCCCTCCAGGTCAAAAATTTTAAGACCTGCTAAAGCTTGTTGCTCTATCAGTATTCCTAAGAAAATAGTCTAACTTTGAAGTCCTTGTGATGACTCCTTAGCAAATAGATTGTTTTGAATGAAATGTAGAACTACTTAAGTTTTTGTTGCATGCTTTTCGTGCAGTCTGATAAATTTCACTTTTATAAAAGGTGCTCTCTTTCCCTCACAGGTAAAGGCTTTTATAAAGACTCTGTGATCTGAAGCTTTGCCATCTCCCTCCACTACCAATCCAGAATTTCTTATTTATTTGCGACCAGTTGGACCTGATAATGCTGCTTGCCATTAAAAGGTCAAACAAAATAATCAGCAAATCTGTGTGTCAAACTTGGAAGGCCAAAAATGTAACTGAGGTATTTTAGTGAATTACACTTGAATTCTGTGTTTTTCTTCCAAACCAAATGTTACTTTTCCAGGGAGGGAGAAAAGATGTACAGTCACCCATGAGCAACCCTATAGTAACAAACCCATGTGTCTAATGGAAAGAAGAAGATTAAGAATCACAGAAAATTAATTTTCTGATCTTCCAAAGGGTGTTATGATCAGTGGGGGGAAGAAGTGATTTTAGACGTTATGAAGAATCCCTTCTACTTATGCCACAGCTTAAGTATTTCAAACTTGATTTCCTTTCATTGCTGAAGGTGATCTTCAGAAACCTTCTATTCCATTACATGCTGAATGCACCCAATGAGGGTGTTGTAAAGAATTATAGGAACCAATGGTCCTGATTCACCACTGCTCTGCACCTGTGCAAAGTGAATGTAATATGCTGCCAAATCACTGTCAGCATTTCACACTCATTTAGCACAAGTGCAAGTGGTACGTTCAAGTCAGTGGAGAATAAGACCCAACATAGCCATTTTTGGCACTTCTAATCCACTCATTGCAGTAGAAGGCAAAGACTTATTTAATATTAAGCCAGCTTCTCTTATTAAGTTTGCAACTTACTTGGTGTGTTTTCCACATCTTGAGCCTAATGATGAATTACCCTAGTATCATCTCATCAGCCAGATAGCTGCTGTAGCCCTGGCGGAAGGAAAAGAGAAATGGCATACCATATATTGTCTGAAAAGCTTTAATATTTTCACATTTTAAAGTAAGTCTAATGATTTAGAATAGGGGACTGGAAGTCAGGACCACTTGGGTTCTGTTAGCACCCCCACCACTGACTTGCTCTGTTACTTCATGCAAGTCATTTAGCCTCTTCAGCATTTATGAAATCCTCAGATGAAAGGCATTTATACATATAATATGCAAAACAGATCCTGTTCTTAAAATACCTTGCAAAATGATAGTAGTTTGACAAACTGTTCTTACCTTACCTCTCAACCTGGTACCTTGGATGGGCCAACACTAGTGCAGTCCACCCTGGGGTGTAATTTGGACATTGCAGAAGCTAAGAAGGGGAGAAGAAAGAAAGTAAGACATGAATTTCAGTGGAAGTTGGCTGCCTGCCTCCCTTAAGTTCCTTTTGAAAATCTGATCTGAAATGCAACGAGTTCAGCGGTGCACAAATGTCTTTGTCCGTCTAGCTCCCACTTTCCTCTAAGCAAAACCTTTCCTTGCTGAAACATACCTGAATGGATTTGTTAGAAGGTCAGCATGTCCCTCTAAGACCATAAAGCCTCATAAGACCAATAAGTCTTCAATAAACATGAAGAGACAAAGGAGAAGCAGGAATGGTCTTAAGACAGGCAGTTTTGAAATACCAGAGAGAAATATGGCCTTGTTAAGACAGTAGCAAAGATCTTTCCAACTGTGTGTGTGCTGAGATGCCCTTCATAATCCAGCTCTTGTGGGGCCATTGTGTATTGCATGAAATCCTAGCCCCTTGAAGTCCATGGTAAGACTCCTGCGGACTTCAGTAGGGTCAGTAGTTTACCTGTTGGTGAATCAGAGGGAATTTTGTGAAATGATTGTCTCGTCACTTTTAAGTTGTAGACCTACATGTTACTGTTAGGTTACACTGCAACACTCGGCAGTTCCTATGACCAAGAAGGACTAAAATCAAGCAAATCTGTATACGTAGTTTAGTTTTAGACCTGTTTAGTCTAAAGGTAAATCGTAAACTGTACAAACTTATCTAGATATCACCTTGTGCTCCAAGGGGAACATAAATACATGTCTATAGATGTCTGCAGGGTGAATATTTGAGGAACAGCCACTTCATAATGTAAATTTGGTGGACAGGTTAAATTCTGAAGGAAAATGCTGTGTATTTATTTAGCTTGTGTTAAATTAAAAAGTATATTACTTTTCAGCTGTCTTGTCCATGTTTTGGCTGTCCTGCAGTGAAAGGAGCTGTGTGGTGGTGAATTGCATCAGTCATGCAAATCCGTGTTGGGGATGACTAGTGACTATTGGCAGGATTGTCTTGTGGCTAAAGAGATGGACTGGGAGGCCTGGGTCAGACCCACTGTGTAATTTTTTATTTATTTATTTTTTTGGGGGGGGGGGAGAGTCACTTAGAGTTAGATATTCAGAAGTGGCCAGCACACTGGGTGCTGAAGTTCATTAAACAAGTCATCCATCTTCTTTCCCTTTGCTTCTGTAGTGGGCACTGGCCGCTGCAACTCCCAGTTGGCTTCCCATCAGGCCATCAGTGCCCGTTACAGTCTCAAGTGGGACACTAGATGGCGCTTGACCTCCAAGCTCCTGTTTCCTGATTCGATTTATTTATTTTAAACTGTGCTCTAAATTGCTTATTTGCTAGGAATAATAAAAAGCGTGGATGCTCAGAGGTAGTTGCAAGGGCTGTAAAACAAATAAGGTGGTTTTTTTATGCATGGCGAGGTCGCAGCAAATAGGGAAACAAAGAAGCCAATGTTCCCAGGGTGGGCAATTTTCAGACTTGCTTTTAAATAACCATAGCTGAGTATTACCCCTAATGTGTATTCTTAATCAGTTACTTAGTAATAGGAATTCTGGATCAAAAATCACCTGCCAAGAAAGCTGTCTTTTGTCTCCCATGTGGTTTTAGATCTCAGCTATGCCGCTTCTATTACAAAATGCAAACTTATGTTCTGCTTCCTTATAATTTCAACACAAAATAGTTCTTTTGTTCGAACAGATTTTCTTCTCTTCCCTAGTTACACAGTCACCTTCTTTCTATAGAATATGATTAATTAAATGCACTTTCCTAGGGATAGATGGGCATACATGTTGCTGTATTTCTTAATCCCTGAAAGCAACCTTTCTTATCATACTTCGCATTTTCATAGCACTCTTCAGCCCTGGATCTCAAAGTGGTCTACAATTGTGAGTTGGTATCATCATCATCATCATCATCATCATCCCCATATTACAGATGAGGAAACTGAGGTATGGGGAGGTGAAATGATTAGCTGAAGATACCCCAGTGAGTCAATGGCAGAGTGGCATATAGGAACCTTGCTATCCTGATTCTATCCTCTAACCATTTTGTGAACAGACTGCTTGGTATTTATATCTAATTTACTTCACCCTCTGATCAGGGTAATTCTGGTAACCGCTCTGTCAGGGGACGTTACAGGTATCAAATACTTACACTCCCTGGAATTGCAGGTTGGAATCTAAACAGAATCAACTCAGCCTTTCAGAGGAAGATAAACTGAGATCTGTGCAACTTGCTGTGTTTAAAGGAAACCTTTGAAAACTGTGGTTCTGCTCTGACAGAGCCCATTACACTTTTCATACGAGTTGGCCTGTTACTAACATATGTCCTACCCCCAACATTTGCACCGCATGCTGTGTGCATCAGCTACCACCTTCTCCCCAGCGTTGGCTGCATTTCAGTGGTTGTGTAGCTATAGATCTAAACCACTTGAGGATACTTCAGAATAAAAAGTGCTACAGAAATATAAAAGATATTGGGTCAATTTTTTATTGGTGTAAACTAGTGCATCTCCACTGACTTCAGTAGAACTGTGCCAATTTATACTAGCAGAGAATTTTGGCCTGCGTATTGTTTGGAGAATAAGGATTGCCTGATTGGATCAGAACCGAGGTCCAGCCAATCCAGAATCCTGTCTCTGCTAGCTGCCGATAAGAGATGCTTCAGAGGAAGATATCAGAACCCCCATTGTCCTGGTCTGCACTGAAATTTGCTGCTTCTACACCAAATGGATGACACAAACCATCCAAGGAACAGGAAGTGAAATTCTCTTCTGAGTAGGAGGAGAGGTTTTTTCCAGAGACACATTGTCTCTGCAAAGCCTCCAGGTGGACTAAGATACACATCTCACTGCTTGTTTTGCTGTAGTGGGCCAAGCTGCCTCTACACCATTGCCCACCAGAGTGCCTCTTTAGCACTGCCTAGAGGTGGGGTCTTTAGCCTCCAGGGTTACTCATTCCTTGCTGTGGCTGCTTGCAAAGGCGATCTAGATTTATTGTTTGGAAAACTGACCAACCCTCACTGACTTGTGACCAGCACAGAATAATCCTTCATCTGTGTGTTTGCACTGGGATGACCTCAAGTGATACAGATGATGTAGAAAGACCTTTTGTCTCACCACATTCGGAAGCCCTGACTGTTGTTTATGGTTGAGCATCACCATTGAGTTTGCTTTATCAGGCAACACTTGGAAAGTTACATTGTAAATGTGCAGTAGGTGAGTGTCTAATCCCCTTAATCCTGTATTTAAAAAGCCTGACGTGTTTTGTTTTGGTTGTTTTTCCCTATCCCAAACCACTTTTAGGGAACTGGAGGGACGAGGCTTCAAATTATGCCAAACACTTTTATGCTTTAGTTCATGTATTAATAATAAAGGACAGGTGGTTTCCTAAGGTCTGTCATGTGTGGAGCTGAAGTAGTGGGGCCTGTAAACACAACTTGTATGGGAGTCCAGTTGCAGCTGGTGTTTGGTCAAACAGTGCTCAGAACCTGGTATGCTGGCTATGCTGAGCCAGGCTCTCTATGCTGGTTGATTCCAGTGGAGTTATACCAAAGTAACTCGAGTCATGGAGGTGCTATTAGCTAGGTCTGATTCCTGCTAGCTACTCTCTGAGCCTGATTGTCCACTCCATTACACTGAATTAACTGGGTTGTCGGAAGCCAAACTCCATTAGTCTCCTTTTGAAAATCCCGTGACCGTGTGAGTTGCCCCAGTGCATACATAGTGTCTCTTTCTTGCCATGTTATGTTTTCACTGGGTTGTTTATTCCAAGTCCCTCGAAGCAATGGGATAGAGTTTTTTGCTGCTATGCTACTGGTGTGTGAATCCAGCCCTGGTCAGTAGCGACTGTTGCCCCATGAGTACTATTTGGTGTCTGATGTGAGGTGACTTTCTCTTTAATGATCACTTGTCAGACATTATTTACACTCTGATGGAAAAAAGCTGGCAAGTGCAAAGACATAGAAGTTAAGGTAATTTGATTTTCTGCATCATAAATCTCCACAAGCTGTGTAAAATTCTCATGGTTGGGCACTTTTATAAAACAAAAGGCCTGATTCTCCTCTCCCTTACCCCAGTGTAAATCCATTTGAATCAGGTACACCAGTGTAAGAGGAGAAGCAGACCCAGTGATTTTACAGTACTGGTACTCCTGGGTTTCTCACTAAGGGTATGTCTACACTACGGGATTAATCCGAATTTATATAATTCGAATTTAGGAAACCGATTTTATAAATTCGAATGTATTCGGCCACACTAGGCACCATTAATTCGGTGGTGTGCGTCCAAGCTACCATAGTAGCATCGATTTCCAGAGCGTTGCATTGTGGGTAGCCAATAACATTGAATTGCCAATAACATCGAATTGCGGCCACACTAACCTTAATTCGGATTAACAATACCGATTTTGACGCTACTCCTCTCGTCGAGGAGGAGTACAGAAATCGAATTAAAGGGCTCTTTAATTCGAATTAAATGGCTTCGTTGTGTGGACGGGTCAAGTGTTAATTCGAATTAAAGCAGCTAAATCCGAATTAAAGTCGTAGTGTAGACCAGGGGTAAGGGTTCTCTTCTATTCTTAGTCTGGAGTGGCAACTACTATCACCAGTGCAACTAACTCCATGGTGTCACTTTGGATTTACACTGGAAGAGAGCAGAACTTCACTACTTCTGTAACAATTCTCAAATGAGGTGGTCTCCTTTTGAGACATAGGTTACCCACATGTCCAGATTGTCTCCATTTATTCTGGTCCAGGTCCACTGTCTTCCCTTGGGTAAACGAAGACAGAATTTGGCCCATAGCAATAAGCTTTTTTTTCCCCCCCCCCCCTTTCTTTTTTCCTACTGATTCTATTCTAAGTACTGAGTGTATCCAGTTTTACAGGGAGTTATCATACATATTTGGATTAGTTTTACATTGTGCATCTGTCTGCGTTTGTTTAAACAAACAACATTATGCTGTTCTTTAGAGTGGAAGGCTAGGATTTGCGAGACCACTGGCCCAGCAACTATGTGGAACTCAACCTCCACCCCCACCTAATACACCTAACCCAATTATCAAGTGCTGTGGTTAGGTGAAGGACAGAATCCCTAAATGACCCTATCTTGATCAGCTTATGTGTTGTAGTAGTAAGAGACAGTATACCCTTTTTTTCTTTTTTCAAGTCTCTACAGCAGATGCATTGTTTATTCTCATTTGTGCATAGCAACGCAGGAATGCATTGTGCTTTACATAGTGACTAAAGTTATAGGGCTGTATTCTCCTTTCACGCTGGTTTTATATGTCTCCAACTTCATTGATTTCAACAGAGTTACTGCTGATTTATGCTGGTGCCAGCAAGATCAGAATCAAGGCCACGGGTCCTGTGCCCAAAAGGTTTGCAATCTAAATTGATCATGATAAGCTGCTGGAGAGGAGGGATATTCCAGTTCACCAGAGAGGTTGGAGAGAAGGAAGATGGAGAATAGGGTTATGGGGTTGTTAATTCTCTGCCTTCTGAGTGCTCAGGAATCTCTTCATCACCCCAGCTTTACAAACCTATCCCCAGATACATTCAGAGGCAAATGCCTCCTTCCCCTGCTGTGTGAATTTACACAAACACATCAGCTAGAGAACTATGTGGAATATCCAGACTATGAACACATGAAAATACCAGACGGGACAGGGAGGGCTGGGTTTGGGCCCTTATCAGTGCTGGAGTGGACTCTTGCTAGACATAGCAGAGAGATAAAGGACAAGGTATCTGAGGTTTGGTTTATTAAAGGAGTCAGGATTTTTTTTAAAGCTGACTCCATTTGGCTTATTTAAAAATAAATAAGTGAATGAATTTGGTGTTGCTGAAAGGTGCAGTCTTGAGAGCCCAGCTAGAAAACTGGCCTAATTCTCATTGACACGAAGGCCTTTTTATCCTGCTCTAGCCATGTGAAATGGTCAGATAGCTACCTTCCACTTTAAAGCCCCTTTACAGAGCCAGGATGGTATAAAGGGACCTACTGTAATTGGGAATTCAGGACTAAAATAACCTGTTGATCCCAGCACATCATTGCAAGCTCACGTGCCCCACACTGCCCCCACCACTTGGCATGTTTACACTGCTATTGCTAATCCTGTTTTACCCTAGGGTTAAACATGGGGTGGGGGGGACAAACGTCGGCCCTGTTTACAGTACAATTGGCAAATCAGGTTTAGATAATATGTATTAAAACAGGACTAGCAAATGTAATGCAAACCAAGCCACTGGCCAAGATTTTCAAGGAGGGACTGGTAATTTTGGGTGTCCAACTGCAACCACCATAAAGGGGCCTGGATGCTGAGCACTTTCTGAAAATCAGGCACCTTGGAGGCATTTCAAGCTGGGCATCCAAAATCATTAGTCACTTTTGAAAATCTCAGCCACTGTCTGTAACCTCTGACCTGGAGGGACCATAATTCAGTGGAACCTCAGTGGCCCATTTATTCATTAGTGTTTGTTGGGACTGCCCACTAAAGGTGCCACTTGTGAGTGGGTTTTGTAATGCTGATGTTTATGGTAGTCCATGGTCCTAACTCCTTGAGGCGCCTCTGAACATTCCAGCCCTGGTGCCAAAGTGGATCTGCCACTTCGCAAAGAAATAGACAAGTGCCTGCCCCAAGGAACTTACAGTTTCCTCTCTCGATTCTGTCAGCCAGCTGTGATCTAGCAAGTTCTTGGAGTTAAAGCTGCAAATGACTGGGGATCAAACTAAACTGGTTTGTGTCCTTACGCATCTCCCGATGTGCCAGCAGCATCCAGGTGTTCCCTAGAACGGCATGCAGGGATACAATCTTTTAAATGACTGATCTTGATTCCAGCACCTTGTGTGCATTTCACTCAAGCAGATGCTCAGATGAATATGGATGTGAGAAATTATTAGCATAGACCAACCCTGGGCTTAGAATTTTTAAAAAAAAATGTTTGGTCCCTGATGGCTGAAGCAAGGAGAGAAATGCATAGAGATTTAACCAGACAGTACAGGAAATATGGTATTTCATCTCTCTCTTCTGCATCTCTCAACTGAAAGCACTTCTTTGCCTTACCTTATACTTCTCAGTGCGTCTCCCCCTCTGCTGTTATTTCACATTGTAACCTTATTGTTTTAACTCTGCAGTGTTTGGGGATAGTTTGCATGGAAGAGGCTGAGCTATTAGATCACAGAACAGTCTTCTCAGGCAAGTGTGAGAACTTCATTGCTTGAGTCATTTTAAACGACTCCGGACAAAGTACTTTGTCCAATGTAGGAACAAATCCTTTATTTGATCCTACGTGGGATGGACTATAGGACACATCAGTTCTCTCCAGTCACTCATAGCTATAATTCTAGGGTCAACCCTGCTCCTGCTGAAGTCAATGGAGGCTTTGACCTCTATTTCAATGAGGGTAGGGCCTGGTACTCTTTGACTCAGGGAAATAAGAAGACCAATGTATACAGAGAATTAGGCACTTCAGTGGGACTGTGTGCAGACTCAGGGGTCAGAGGAATTTGAAGAATCATGACCTTAAGTGGAAAGCATACTCTTCAGTGAACTAATTTGCAGTCATGGAACACAGGCTACTGCATTGCAGCATAAAGGACTGGAAACTTTGAACGTGTGGTGACAGGTTAAGAGGAATGGAATTAGGCTCTCATTGGGAACATATTCAAATGCAGTTTGAATAGTGATCAGAACGTTCAAAACCTGGTGTTGTGGAAATGAAAGAGGCTCCTCATTCTTCCTAGAGCACATGAAACCAACACATGTTGATGTAAAAACCAGAGGGTTTGCCAGCACGGAACCCTGGAAAGGCATGTTACAATCATTGGAGCAACTTGCCTTCTGCAATAAAAACCTTTAATTTAAGAGGCCCCGCTGAACACTGCTGCAAAAATCAGCTATATGAAATTCACAGCAAACAAGCAATGAGCCTCATCTGAGTCCAGAAATCAGACCAGTCAGCTGATAGGAGATTTCTCAATCATTGGTGCTGACTTGACACACCTTATTGTAAAGAGCTGGAAAATTTCCCCCTAGTTTACTAAAGGCCTGGGCCCTAATTCAGGAACGTTTTTTGGAGCATGGGCTGAACTCTAAGCATGTGCTCACCTTCTATTAAAGACAATGAGATGTAAGCACATGCCAGAGGCCGGATCCATTGAAATCAGTGGACATTAGGAGCCTGAATATCTTTAAGGACCTGGACCTAAATGCTTTGCTGAATGGGAAAGGAATTACTCATGCACTTAAAGTCAGGCATGTGCTTAAAGGCTTTGCTCAATCAGGGCTCTAAACCTTGTAACAATCTTGCACTAGACCCTGTGGGATGAATTAATGAGTCAATAGAATTTTTAACAATAATATTTATATAGTGATATACAAACATTAACAAATTAATCTTTATGATCTCTTATTAGGTAGGTATTAGCACCTGGTGAAACAGAGGTACAGAGAGATTTAAGGTAGTAGGTAGGGAATTGAATTTGTGCCCTGTGTTACTTCTTTATATTGGCTAAAGCTGGCCTGAATGGTTGTGTGTGTTTAACTGTAGACATGTCAGGATTGTTAGTCTGGATTTTCCTCCTTGAGTATTTTTGTTGGTTTTAAGGATGGGGTGAACATCATCACCCCTTGATTGACTTGAGAGGCAGCCTGGTCCAGTAGCTAAAGCACCAGGCTAGAAGTCAAGAGAGCTGTGTTCTGTTCCCAGCTCTACTACAGACCTTCTGGGTGGCCTGGGCAAGCCATTTCCCCACTCTGTGCCTGTTCACCCCCAGCCCCACTCTGTGTTTGCCTTGTCTAGTTAGAATATAAACTCTTAGGCCCAGATCCTCAAGGTATTAAGTACCTAACTCCCCTCTATTGATTTCAAGGGGAATTAGGCACATAAATAGCTTTCAGGATCTGGGCCTGAGTCTCATAGCAAATCTCTTACTCTGTACAGCACCTAGAACAATGCGACTTCATTGTCAGGTGGCCCCCTAAGCACGAATGAAATACAAGTCATAATAGTGGTGAGTCTTTATTACAAGATCTATTTTCTCCCAAGGTTTCTCAGGCCTTAAAGCAAAGACTAAACAAAGGTTTTAAATGCTCTGAATATGAAATCACTTCCAGTCTTCATTAATCAGATTTCCAGTTCTCCAGTCATCCATACAGACTTCCAGGAACAACAGAATAGAGAAGAGCTAATTTTTTTAAATATAGAAAACAAACAGCCACAGAAAAATAAACTTTAAAGAACAATAATAATAATACTCCTCTCCATCCTTTCAAGCCTTCTTCACACATCACTTCTGCCCTTGGCTGGTCAAGGGCCTTGCCCAAGATCGTATAACAAGTCAGTGCCAGAGCAGGATAAAGCACAGCTGCTGCTGACTGCTAGTCCTGTACTTAATCCTGCTGCCTCTTCCATCTTGAACGTCTCCCATTCTATTAGTTCACTCCCCATAATCTGCATTCAAGTTGCTCTGAAATGTAAAGGCCTCTTTGATTGTTGTGTCTTCCCTGGTTGTCTTGCTCTAGTGCCAAATTAATCAATTAGCAAAGTCCCCCCATCTGTTAGCTGGACGGGCTCGGCGCATACGTTGCCCACATGCCAGAGAAGGCACAAACCGCGGACACTTGTGGCTTTGTAGCCAGCAGCTTTCGCGGCTGTGAGAAAAGGGAGCTTGCCTGCAGCCAAGCCAGCAGGAGCTCTGCTGCACTTGTCTTTGCTGGCACTGGTGCGTTGCATTGAGTTTGGAAAAGCTGGTAGAAAATGCAGGGGAAAGTGGCGCTGCTTCTGCACTTAGACTCAGAGAAATGTTGGGCTGGAAGGGACCGGGGAGGTGATCGAGCCCAGCGGGTGAGGCAGGATCAAGTCAACCTAGACCAGGGGTCGGCAACTTTTCAGAAGTGGTGTGCCGAGTCTTCATTTATTCACTCTAATTTAAGGTTTTGTGTGCCAGTAATACATTTGAACATTTTTAGAAGGTCTCTTTCTATAAGTCTATAATATATAATTAAACTATTGTTGTATGTAAAGTAAATAAGGTTTTAAAAATGTTTAAGAAGATTCATTTAAAATTAAATTAAAAGGCCGAGCCCCCTGGACCAGTGGCCAGGACCCGGGCAGTGTGAGTGCCATTGAAAATCAGCTTGTGTGCCGCCTTTGGCATGCGTGCCACAGGTTGCCTACCCCTGACAGGTGTTTGTCTAGCCTGTTCTTACAAACCTCCAGTGATAGGGATTCTACAACCTCCCTTGGAAGCCTGTTCCAGAATTTAACTGCCCTACCCTTAGAGTTAGAAAGCTTTTCCTGATATCTAACCTAAATCTCCCTTGCTGCAGGTTAAACCAATTACTTCTTGTCTGACCTTACACTGAAGAAACATTGGGTAGGATGAATGTAAGACTGTCCTTTTACGGTGAGTACTGCAGAAGCCCTCTAGAGGCCCCAGTCAAGGATCTGGGCCCCATTGTGTTAGGCACTGGATGTACCCCTAACAAAAAAGCCCCAAACAGCTTGCAGCCTAAGAGGGATGACAGGTGTATACAACAGATAGACGGGGGTAGCACAAGGTAACAGTGAGACGATCGTGTCATGTAGCAAGCAACAGCCGCAGCATGCAAATTACCTGAACATTGTTCAGTCTTTGACTTATTAAAGGCGCCCATCCCTGGCATTAGACAAACACAAATTCAAAGAGGACTGAGCTTGTTAACAAAGCCTCTGTCCCCCATCAAGAACTAATCACGGTGCCTAGATGCTACAAATCTCTAATTGCTTAAATATAAATCCTTAAATTATCATGATTGTTACTTGCATTAGGGTAGTACCTGGAGGCTCTGGTGCTGATTGAAGGCCTGGTGTGCTAGGCGCTGTACAAAGACATAGTGAGAAACTGCCCCTGCCCTGGAAAGCTGAGCTCATTCTGCTTTCTCCATGGCACAGTCCATCTCAAACTGGGGAAACTGATACCTAGACTGAAAACAAAGAAGGGTTATCTTGTTAAGGGCCCCTTCAAAATAAAAGCCAGGCTCACAATAACAAATCAAGTGTGTGCATTGTCCAGGCCCTGAGAGTGGCCCTACAATAACAAAACCAGAGCATGTATGACCAAGTCATCCCCAGAGTACCCATAAACCCAGCTCCTAAGGTGACCCTACAATAACAAACCAGTGTGTGCATAAACCCAGCCCCCAAGAGTGACCCTCCAATAACAACCTCCCTCATCTGTGGTGTGGCTGACAGACTGGGGTGGTGCCAGACTCAGCCAGCAGGGGGAGCCAGAGGGAAGAGGCCAGCACCACTGCCAAGGCCTGCCCAGGCAGGGAGTGAGGGGGAGAAAGACCTAGAGCACATGGGGGGTTGGGGCATAGGGGAATGTAGAGGGCACAGAGGACACCTGCCAGGCCCCCTCCAAACTGGGAGGAGGGGTTCTGCTGGGTAGGATGCAGGCACCCCCTACTGATGACATGGGGACAGAAGACTGGGGAGGGGGAACACATAGTGCTAGGGGGAGTACAGGAGGTGGGGGGGGGGCACAGAGCGCTGGGGGGTGGGCATAGGGAATGTGTGAGGCACAGAACTCTGGGGGACACAGTGCTGGGGGGGGCTATGTATAGGGGGCACAGAGCGGTGGGGGCACTACTGAGGGGAGGAATGTGGGCATAGAGTGCAGGGGAGATGGGGCATGGGAGAATGTGGGGTGACAATGTTTGGGGACATGGAAGCATTGGGGGACAAGTGTGGGGGTTCCTATGGGGTACACAGAGTGCTGGGGGGGTTGGTAGGAGCTCAGGGGCTGCAGAGTATGGGGTGGAGGGCTGGAAGAGAACTGGGTACGTGGGACTGAGAACACAGAGTCATGTGCTCACCCCCACGCTGGCACAGTCCCGGTTCTGGGGTATAAACGAAGGACATGGTGCTACTGGGAGGGGAGAGTGAGGAAACTGAGCTCAGGTGTACAGCCAGCTTCTTGTGCCTCCTCCCTCAACTTCTGGGGCACAGTTACTGCCAACCACTGTCCTGTGGCCACACCTACAATAACTGTCCTGTGGCCACACCTACGATAACAGCCCCGTGCGCCCTAGACGAGCCCCATCTCCTGGAGTGACCCTACAATAACAAAGCAGTGTTGTGTAGCTCAGCCCCAGGAGGGATGCTACAATAATACCCTAAGGAGCAACCCTACAATAACAAACTAGAGAGTACCCAGCCCACTGAAGCAACCCTATAACAACAAACCAGTGAGTGCATGGCCCAGCCCCTTGGAGTGACCCTACAATAACAAACCAGTGAGTGCATGGCCCAGCCCCTTGGAGCGACCCTCCAATAACGAACCAGGGAATGCAGGGCCCAGCCCCTTGGAGCGACCCTACAATAACAAACGAGGGAACACATAGCCCAGCCCCTTGGAGTGACCCTCCAATAACAAACCAGGGAATGCATGGCCCAGCCCCCTGGGAGCATCCTACAACAACCAAGGCGTGTGCCCGCTCCCCAGCTCTCAGGAGCACTCCACAATAACCCCCCAACTTGTGGGGAGCCCAGCAGCTCTTAGCACAAAGGAGTGTGCGTGTGTGACATGATCGCCACCTTGCCCCCTACCCTTTCCCAAGTCCCCTGCTGCGCCCTGGGAAGCACCCAGCAGTGTATTGCCCTGGGAGCAGCCCAGCCCAGCCATATTTCACAGCTGATGGATAATCCCCCCCCCCCCCAACTGCTCCCCCTGGCGTGTGCAGCTGGGGCGAGGGCACGTTCCGGGCCAGCATGTGGAAACCCTCCAGAGCCCCCGGTAGTGGGGGAGCCGCCTGCCAGCCACGGGAAGTGCGGGCAGCCTCAGGGCAGGGTCCTGCCGGGGTCCCGTCCCCCCCCAGCCGGCCGGGGAAGCAGCCACAGCTCTCCCCGCAGGGGAGCGGCAGCCCCCCCTCCCCTCTCCGGGGGGACAGAGGCAGAGCCTGGCTGGGCGGATCGTGCGCATGGTAAAGCCCCGGAGCCATGTGTCTCCAGCCAAGCGCCTCCGGGGGCTGGGCGCCCCGTTAGCCGGGCAGGTGAGTGCGGCTGGGCGATAGCCCTCGGGGGTGCAGCCCCGCGGGAATGGGGGGACCCCGGGAGGAAGTCTTGGGGCGCAGTAGCCCCCCAACTTCCCGTAGCACCCCCGGGGGCAGGCTGCGGTAGCCGCACTCCAGGCGGGGCGGTGGGGGGGGGTCGGGTTCACCCGATGCCCCCGGGAAGGGGGAGGTTACCCGGGATCCCGCTAGCTCGCTGGTCCCGGGAAGAGGAACTGCTGGTCCCGCTGGGGGGTCCCCTGGCTCCGCTCCAGGACCAGGGGGGTTCCGGGAATTTGTGCTCCTAGCGGGGGGGTCTGGCCGTACCCTCTCCCCTCCCCCCGCATTGTGGGGGCGCTGCTCGGAGAGGAAGCAAAGTGGTTCCCCACGCCCTTCCTCTCCGCTCCCCGCAGCTGCTTGGAAACTTTCCCCATTGTCCGTCCCCTGCACGGGGGCTGGGGGTGAGCTCGCTCTGGGGCTGGGTTGAGGGGGGGGTTCCCCAGCTCTGCGAGGCGCCAGAGCCCGGTGGGCTCATGGTGTTTAGAAAGAGGCCCCCTCCTGTAGCAGAGGGGGAAGGAGCTGGCTGCAGGGCTGGTGTTGCAGGAATCTCCAGAACAAAGAAGCAGAAGCAGCAGCAGCAAGCAACGTGCTGCAGCAGCAGCAGCTGCCTTTGCAATTTGCATCCACACTTCTGCTTGTTCGTTTCCCCTCCTCCCTCCCCCCCCCACTTCTCCTCCCTTCCCCCCACTTCTCCCGCATGCACTTCTCTCTCTCTTCTTTATCTCCGTGCCGATTCACACGTTTGCAGGGCTATTTGCTGCACCTCTTGTTGCTGGTAATGGCTCTTTGTGTATTGGGGGCTGGAGGGCAGTGGGGTGATATGTGTTTAAAAAAACAACAACCCCACCTTCCAAAGCGGGGTAGATAAACAGATCGGTGGCTAATAAACTCTCTCTCACACACACGGCTGCAGGCAAACAAAGATCCGAAGTTAGCAGCGAAGCTGTTAAGAGGGAAAGCAGTTTGCAAAAGAGACTGAAAGTGAAGGGGTTATTAAACTTCTGCTCTCGCTCGTAACAGCAGCTTGGATCTGTCATGGTTGGGGTTTAAGGAGTCCCGATTTGCCAAGTAAAAATCGACAGCGCGAAAGTTGGGGAGTGGATCTTCTCCACGAGTGGTGGGAATTTAAAGGGGTTCTGGTTTAAGCTATCAGTATCTTAGAACAGTGTTTTAAATGTACCTTTTTCCTGGAGGAAGTTTTTTATTTTATTTTGAGATTTGTAATACTTGCTTTAATTGCAACTTCAATGTTTAAGTGCTTGTTTTTGGAAATGACTTAGTGTTGGCGAAGGGCACACAGTCATTTTAATTTTGAGTTCTTAGCCTTACCATGTAAGTTACCTTGTTTTGGCACTTGATCTGGTGGTGTGAGTGGGAGTGAAAATGATTTAGAGCTACAAAATTACTACAGTTACAGTCTGTCGTGTTTTTTTGTTTTTTGCTTCCTCCACCAGAAGACACCTTCTTGGCTCCTATCTCTTCGAGATCCCCCAATCTTAGCTAGAGAGAGAAGCTTTACTATTATTTTGTCCTGGAGACTTCAGCAACCTAGGAGATTCCAACTAAACTCTGCAAGTTTCCAAGTCACCACTCCCCTGCCCACCCCCCTGCCCACCCCCCCCCAAAAAGTATAGTGGCATCCAGGATGATCCCCTCGCAGAGGGTCTCTAAGAAAACAGAACTCAGAGTGTGGGAAGGAAGCACCCCAAGAAGAGAGAAATCACTCGGGTGTAAAACCAGATGAACTGCAAAGAGGGTGGAACGGAGCTGGAAGGTTTGGCAGAGCGAAGAGACTGAACTAGTGGAGTAATCGCATTTTTTTAGCTATAGATTTATATTCCCCATTTTTAGTAAGGGGGAGACGCCCCCCCCCTTTACCAGTCCTTTGGCATCCTTCAGTATTTAGGTCCAGCAAAAAAAAAAAAAGTGCTCCCCTGCCTTGATCCAACAAGGAGCCATGAAGAAATTCCAGTCGTTGCTGCAGCTTAGGAATGAATCGGCAGGTGCCTACAGCTTCCCTGAAGGCGGTGAGATGTTGAGTGCCTGCGAAGGCGGCTTTCTAATCCTGGAGAAGAGCGACGTCTGTCTTGGGGTGGACGCCACCGGCCAGGCGCCAAAGAAACGGAAGCGCTGTGGGCTCTGCGTCCCCTGCTTGAGGAAGGGGAATTGCGGTGCCTGCACCCACTGCGTGAACCGAAGGACCAGCCACCAGATCTGCAAAATGAGGAAGTGTGAGGCGCTGAAGAAGAAAAAATCGGTGCTTCTCAGAGAGGTGAGTGCCCGATTGGGCTGTTGAATGAGCTTGCGTGGCTGGTAACGGTGCGTGAAGTCCGTGCTTTCCACTCCCACTCCACGGGGAGCTCTGAAAGCTTAGAAATACTACACTTCCTGCATCTTCCTGGTTTGCCTAAGTGGGGGGGGCAACTGGTGGAACTCCCCGGTGCAGGATAATATGGAGGCAGATAACAAAGATGCAACTCGGGAAACCTATTAAAATAGGGCCCAACAGTTATGGGTGAGTTCTGCCCTCTCACCTCCTGGGTATGTTTTCCCCACTGCTCTGGCACCTGATGTTGTCCTCGGTGCTCATGCAGCCCTGGTGACAATGACTACAGAGGGGGGAATTTGGCTTATTGACTGTAGTGGGGTCACAGGGATGTCAGTGAAAGTGGAATTTGGTCCTTGTGTGTGAAAAGTGCGAGTAATCGTGGTCTGTGGGGGGAGAAGTGCAGGTGGGTTGGCTGGCTGTGGGGCGAAATTGAGCTCCCCAATCTGGGGTTTAAGGCTCCTTCCACATCACTTTGGGGATGCTTTGGGCTCCTATAAATGCAGATCCTGTTGGCTCCTACTTTGGCCTCATCTTCTCCCCCCCAATCCCAAGCAGTCCCCTCGGCCTTAGCCTATGTGAAGACATCCTAGAGGGCAATTCCATGGCATACTGAGGGTGTGAAGGCACTGGCCCCTGCTTCCGTCTCACCCTTCCTGTGCAACCCCTGTGCAGGGCATCAGTGGTGTGGAGGGCCTTATGTTGACTCCTCTGTCCCTGGGTGAATTTCTTCCTTGTGTGAACAGTGCCACCTGCAGGGAGGCTAGCTTGGATACAAATGAGAGAGGTTCTATCAATCCTTATGCTTCAGGGCTCTAGCTGATCCCTAAGAAGGGTCAGGAAGAAATTCTCTTCTTCCTTCAATGGCAGAGCATTGCATTATTTGGTGCCATTATGGAGCATCTAGGATTCACAGGACTTGTGAGACTGGATCAGACCCAAGGTCTGTCTAGTTCAGTAACCTGTCTGACAGTGGCTGGCGCCAGAAGCATCGGGAAAGTTGCAGGAAACCTAATTCCTAGTACTTGGAAATTGGATTAAGACCAGGAGCCTCTGGCACTGGGGACAGGATACTGGATGAGATGGACCATTGGGATATTGGGGGGGGGGGAGTGGAGTTCTCAGGGTAGTTGCATGAAAAATGGGATCTTTATTTCTTTAAAAGCTGACCCCGCTTCCTGTCTCTACCTGGGAAACCACAGCTGTGGCCGCCAGCTCCTCTTTGATTGCTGTGGAATTGATTGGGGTGTAATGTGCAGAGCTTATGATCTCAGGGGGGCCAGCTATAGCGAAGGCAAATGCACCTTTAAACAAAGATCCTGTGTCCAAGCCCTGGCTGGGTAAGAAACGACGCAGAAATGATCAGTCTGTGCCGATGCTCACAAAGGGAGTTTGCTCTTCTAGGAAGAGGTTGGATGGGAAGATAACTTGGACGCGTTTGGGCTGACGTTTGGTGGTGGCCCTCTTGTCTCTCAGTGTGCACGTTATCTCGCGCTGCTCTTAAGCCAAACTGGCTTGCGACAGCAAAGAAAATATTTGTGCAGCTCGGAGAGCTGCGGGGGGAGCGGGGCATGGAAGTGGCATGAGTCAATTGTTGTGCATCGCGGCTGGAGCTGGCTAGGAGAAGAGTCTTCTTCTGAGCACCATATTGTAGTGATGTACACAGCTAGGGGGAGTTGTTTGAATCTGCAGAGCAAGGTTTTTCTTAGGAGAAACGTGCCCCTGTGTACCCTACTTTTATTATTTATTTAAATCGTGGTCCGGATTGGCTCACCTGTTGTGCTAGGGGCTGCACAGACCCATAGGCAGACATGGTTCAGGCCCCAAAGAAAGTCAAGATGCAACAGGTGAGTCTCACAAAGGGGCGGAGGACGAATGGGACGGGAAAAGGAACGGAGAGGCTAGAAGTGTGCAACTTGATGCTTGCAACTCACAAGAATTCCCGGTCAAATTAGCATCCCCACCCCTTCCTGGGGAAAAGTTACCCTGGCCTGCCTGCCTATTCTTTTAATAAGGTATCAAGCACCAGCCACCTCTCTCTTTGCATGGGGTTCTCAAACTTTGTCACAGTGTGGACCATCTCTTCATGTTGAACATGGCTCGAGGATCCCACCCCTCCTGTTTGCCGGTCCCCAGGCCCCACCTCCCTTCCCGCTTGTGATCACGAAACATCCCGGTCTGCAGCAGTTGCTTACATGGGAAAGTGTCAGTAGGGTGGTAGCGTTCATCACCGCAGCCGCTTCTTCGAATGTAGTTTAGCAGCTGGAACAAAAGTGGAGAGGCAGCACAGCTTTCCAGACCACCATCTGGCAACCTTAGCATTCTTCTTACTGCAGTTTGGGATTGTTTGAAATCCAAACTACCCCAGCTGGAAGAAGAGCTCATAGATTCCGAGGCCAGATGGGCCCACCATCTAGTCTGATCTCCTGGATGACACAAGCCAGAGAACTTCCCCAAATAATTCCTAGAGCTGATTGTTTAGGAGAACATCCAATTTCGATTTTAAAATTGCCCATGATGGAGAATCCACCATGACCCTTGGCAAATTGTTCCAATGGTTAATTACCCTCACTGTCAAAATTTTTTGCCTTACTTCCAGTCTGAATTTGTCTAGCTTCGGCTTCCAGCCTTTGGATCATGTTAGACCTTCCTTTGCTAGATTGAAGAGCCCATTATGAAATGTTTGTTCCCCTGTAGATACTTTAGAGTGTAATCAAGTCAACCTTTAACCTTCTCTTTGTTAAGCTAAATAGATTGAAACAATCCCAGATAAGGAGACCTTCCTTGGGGGGGGGGAAGAGCTGAGATGGGACGGACATTGTATGTCCCTCTTCCTGCAGCTCTGATCCTCCGTATAACTCCACCTAGGAAAACCAAGGAAACCTGCTTCATTCTGTAGAGCGAGATCCTATCAATAAAGCATCTCTGAGTGAGAGCTATAAAACAAGACTTGCAGCATTATATAGGACAAAGATTACAAATTTCTGGTTTTACCGGCTGGGGTGGTTGCTACATTCTGGTTAAAAATGTTGCACATGTAATTCTTAAAGAGACAGAGAGACCGGGAAGTAGCAGCAAATTCCTTTCCCCTTTGGAGCATACCAAGTTGAAATACTTCTCTTTGCACACTGCTGTCTGCCACGCAACAGGCTACTTTGCCCTATGCTGGCTGCGTTTTAGCTGTTTGTACGAAGACTTGATCTATGCACAGTTTCATCGCTGGTAAAACCATGTCAGGGGTGTGATTTTTCTGTTTGTTTTTAAACCAATATATTTATTCTGGTTCAACCCCTCGTGTGGATACCGTTACACCAGTATCAAGGTGCCTTATACTCATGCTGGATAAAAATCAATGATTTTTTTAAAAGGATTTATTTAAAATTTAAATTAAATAGGTTTACTTTTTTTAAAAGAAATGTATTACATTTGAAAATATGACAGCCTGTGCTTATTTTAAAGAAGAACAAGATGGGGAGAGCTCAGTCTAAATCTTCAAGAGTGACTAATGATTTTGGGGGGGTGTCCAGATTGAGGGGCACTTAATAGCCTGATTTTTCAGAATGTGCCATGCACTCACCCTCTGAAAATCAGACCCCTTTAAGGTGTTGTCTCAAGTTGGACACCCGCAAAATCACTAGTCGCTTAAGAAATGTTGGGGTAGTGTTTGGGGAGACCCAGAACCGTTGATCCAAGATGACATGGTAACTTAGTGTTATATGGCATGAAACTAAAGACATAGCTTGTGAGTTTTTTTTGTTTGTTTGGATCACATTCCTGGGCTTTCACTTGAAATTACTGGAAAAGGGTATGGAAAGATGCCATCAAATAAATGATCTTGGCATATCTCCTAAAAGTGGAGGAAATGTGAAAATGTAACAGACTGTTGGTTATTTTTGGTTAGATGTTAGCTTTCCCATCATCTTTAAATTAATCTTTCCGGGAATGGAGTGTGGTGGGTCTACAACTCTTTAGGTTTCCAGGGGGAAGCTTAGATATCGCTGCTGTCCTGTTAACCAGCTTGATTGCTAAACAATGTTACTCCTCTGGATGTCCTGCTTGTCAGAATCCTCATGCTTCAGGGCATCCGCTAACCTCTAGTTATTGGGGGTCAGGAGACAACTTTCCCTGGGGACAGGTTATCCCAGACCTGCCTCCTGCAGGGTTTCATGCACCTTGTTCTGAATCGTTCGGTGCTGGCCATCGGCTGTGTTGGGGTATTGCACTAGCTTGACCGCTGCTCTGATCCAGGTATGTCACTTCCTATGATGCTCTTACTATAGGCCTGAATTCTGCAACCTTCACTCATGCAAGCTGTCGCATTGAGAGGTCACTCGGGCAACTTGCCCAAGGTAGGGACTACTTAACATGACTGAGAGTGGAAGACTTGGGCTCCTTTTTCTCAGCACAGCTCATTGTCTTCTGGTTCTGGAGAGCAGAGTCCGATCTGTCAGGGACTGAACCGTATCGTGGCTGGATTTCAAGGGATCTCTCTGTCTTTAGCCTGGAAACAGACTTGCTTGGCTTTTAAATGGCTGCACCTCCTGGCCCAGCTGTCTGTGTCAGTGCAATGATAAGGCCCCTTGGGATATGGGTGTGGAAAGTTGCTTTCTGACCGGATCAAATAGGGATGTATTAGTGCTATTGGACAAGATCTCCTCTGGAATACTGTGTGCAATTCTGCTCACCCGTGTTGAAAAAAAGACTAATTCAGACTGCGAGAGGTGGAGAGAAGGGTGCTGGGATGGTCAGTTGAATGGAGAGCCCCGAGAGGAGACTGAAAGAGCTTGGCTTGTTTAGCCTAGCAAAGCAATGACTGCCAGAGGATATGATTGCCCTCTATAAATACATCAGGAGGGTAAACACCAGGGAAGAGAGAGAGCTCTTCAAACTAGAGGACAATGGTGGCTCATGAACAAACATAGGTTGGAAGTTAGAAGGTTTCTAACCATCGGAGGAGTGAGGTTCTGGCCCAGCTACCAATAGCAGGAGTGGGGGCAAACTACCTAACTGGCTTGAAGATGGAACTTGCTAAGTTTATGAATGGGACCTAGTGACGGCATTGCCTGTGATAGCCAGGGACTGGACTCAGTGACCCAGGACGTCCCTGTGTGTCATGCGGTTTTAAAACGAAAACATGTGCGGTTACGACTCCTGCCTAAATGTTGAGGTTCTTATTTCGTTGTTGGCTGCCGGATGGGGAATCTTGCCCTTTGTTAGACAACTGGGGAGGAGGAATAGAACATCTCAGGGGTGAGGTTTTAGACTTCTTGATTGTTCAAAGAATATCCATTCTGCATAAGCACCCGGATACTGTCTCTTGGTCTGTTCTTTCTCTCTGTGAATTATTCACCTGCTCTCCCTCTCATTTCACGTTCCTCTCTCTCTCTCTCTCTCTCTCTCTCTCAAGTGTCTCCAGCGGAAGACAAGCGCTTTCCAACGGCACAGTGGCACTTGTAACTCCTGCACAGCCGGGTTTTCCGCACCATGCTGGCAGCAGCGTGAAACTGACTAAGAGCAATCGCGTTTGCGGTTCACGTCCTAGCACCCCTGCTGGGTGAGGGCTCAGGTGGGGTTATGCTGGAGGAAGATGGGAGTCTGCTGCTAGAGGGGCTGGGAGGAAAGAGGAGCTGCTGTATTGGCAGAGGTCGGAATCTCGCTGTTCTGCACCAGTCTTAATTTCTGGGTCTTTATGCAGGTTGGATATTCTTAGGGATGGATTGATCTTGAATGATCAATGAGAGAGAAACTCAGATGATTTAGAATGGGGGCAGCTGTGTGGAAAAATAGCCACCTCTGGGCATTATAAACTCTTTGACTGCTCGTTCCAGGGCCCATTGGGCAGGAGGTCCGATTAGATTGTGGCCTCTTCTGGCTTTGAAATAGGTGGGCTAAATTTTCAAAAGGGGCTAGTGAATTTGTAAGGTGCCGAACTTCAGACTCCTTAAAGGAATCTATTTCTCATGAACTGCTGGGCTCCTGCCCTCTGCATCCCAGGCCTCTTTAACGTGTCCTATTGACGCCCCTAAAGCCACTTTTGCAAATCTTGGCCAGTTAATCCATGGAAGATTAGAATCTGGCTGTGGCAGGTTTAAAATAAATAAAACCCTGGCAAACACCAAATTTACCTGCAGCCGGGCATGCTATTTAAAATAAAGGCTGCACCCTTTAACCCACTCCACGGCTCTGAACAGCTTTGACCCAAACCCTGTCTGCAGTGATGGTCTGCTCTGGTGCTCTGATGTGCAATCTCTGCTCCGGGAATGCAGGGCTTAGACATGTCATGTAAGTTTCACTAATGAAAGTTTCTCTGGGCCTTGGGAAATTGACAGCATAGTGATTCTGCCATAGCTGTTCTGGAATAACACCCCCATGTGGATGTTCTCTTCCAAAATAAGTTGACTGTTTAGTCTGGATTAGTTACTGTGCTTTGGAAATGGACCAGCTATCCTGGAATTCCAGAATAGAATGTCCCACACTTGAATAGCGATAGCAGCATAGTTATTCCACTACAGCTATGGTTGGCAATTCCCCCGTAGACAGAACGCCTGAGTTAAGACCTTTGCTGGACCCCAAATGTCCCCTGCCCAGGGCCACTGTGGAATAGCTCTGCTTGTACCCCAAATTTTGAGTTCTTCCCCTCCCTCTGGCTTTAGCGCACTTTGCCTGCCGCGGGCTGTAAGCCGGAGTTGGGAGAGCAGGGGATTCGCAAGCTGTCCCGCAGCAGCGACGTGATGTGGCCATGGGAAAAGCTGATCCACCGGCCTGGTTACCAGTGGTTTAGTTATGTGGAAGGAGGGGGCGGCTGCCTCTCGTTCCACCCTTTCTGTGCCTGCCAGCATCTCAGAAACCTCTCCTAGTGCGGAATTGTGTGGGAGCTCTGCATCTCTCAGGCAGACACTGCCGGGCTAGTGTTCTCTAGCTATATAACCCAGAACACGCTGCCCCTGTTGACTGGCGGGCGACTTCCTGTCAGTTAATGACTAATTTTCCAGTTTCTGTCGAGTTGCTCGGCTGGGTGAAGAGAGTCAGCATTCGTGGAAGAGCTAGCTGATCAACTCATAACAAGACGCTTATTTCTTTGGGGCTGTCATGGCGTTATTTCATCGCTCAGGTTTGGAGCCGGGGCTGAACGTTGGTGGGGGTGGGCTGTGCTCATCACCTGTTACGTTAGGGATTTGGAAGGAGCATCCAGTTCAGTAATCAGCACTCAACGTGGTTTGGTCCTGAGAGGGGATGTGATTTGCGTGAGGTGGGTGGGAGAGCTGGGGATAAAACCCAGGGCTCCCGATTCCCGGTCTAGTGCTAGATGCTTTGGGTTGTGCAACCCTAGAGCGAGAGGAACATTGAAACACAAATAAAATCCCTCGGTGGTGGTAATATAGACGTGATCCCAACCTTTACACAAGTGCAAGATGAGGAGGAGCTATGGGCCTTCTTAAGGAATAGCATCTACAGTATTTTCTGTATTTAAGCCATGAAAAGGCTTCCAAACAGTCTCAGGTAAATTCCCCATGTTCTTCCAGTCTAAACAGCCCACCCTTCCTAGGAGGGCAGAACTGCAGTTGTGGCTCCCATGGGAACATCTGAAATCACACCCTGAGGCGCTTCAGAAGGCAATGTCTACACTGGGTTTTGGGGACCCTGGGAGTAAGCCTACCAGCCTGAGTCAAGACACTCGGGTAGCAGGGCTCACGCTAGAGCCCTTTGAAGTTGTGGCTCGAATTACCACCAGGCACTGAACCTAAGAACAGCCATGTTGGGTCAGACCAATGGTCCATCTAGCCGGGTATCCTATCTGCTGACAGTGGCCGACGCCAGGTGCTTCAGAGGGAATGAATCAAACAGGGCAGTCATTGAGTAATCCATCTCCTGGCATCCAGTCCCAACATCTGGCAGTCAGAGGTTTAGAGACACCCGGAGCATGTGTTTGCATCCCTGACCATCTTGGCTAATAGCCATGGATGGACCTGTCCTCCATGAACTCATCTAGTTCTTTTTTGAACCCAGTTATACTTTTGGCTTTCACGACATTCCCTCAGCAATGAGTTCCACCGGTTGACCCTGCGCTGTGTGAAGAAGTACTTCCTTTTGTTTGTTTTAAACCTGCTGCCTATTACTTCCATCGGGCGACCCCTTATTCTTGTGTTACGTAAAGGGGTAAATTACACTAACTTTCCCCACACCACTCATGATTTTGTAGACCTCTGTCATATTCTCTCCCACAGTCGTCTCCTGTCCAAGCTGAACAGTCCCAGTCTTTTTAATCTCTCCTCATAAGCTCGAGGGCTGCTTACACAGCTATCTTTAGGGTGCTAGCGTGAACCCCGCAAGCCTGAGTCTGTTGACCCGGGCTGGGAGTCTTCCTCCAAAATGCAGTGTAAACATACAAGGGCACTGGGGGGATGTCCAGGAACTGCCCGGCTGTAGCGCCTAGCTGGTGGCTCATCCCTGCTACAGGCTGATGGGCAGCTTCCCTGATTCTCCAGTGCACAAACTTCTCAGAACGAGGGGTGGAGCAGAGCTTTGCTTATTGCCTTCGGAGGGTATATATCACTTAGCCTGGAGGTGATTGCTGGGCTATTGGAAGAGGAATTCTCTTCCTGTCAGTCCCCCCACTCCCCACCCCTTACTCCAGCTCCTGGAGTAGGTGGGGGAAGGGCAGAGGCGCTCATGAAACAGAATGCAGATGGAGGGATTTAAACTTCTCTGGCTGTGGTGCTGCTTGGCTGGGCTCCCCTCCTGAGCTTGTGCTCCAGAGAACGTCCAGTATCGGGGCTTCCCCCGACCTTGTACATTTCCTAATGCAATAAGATCTGCCGGTGTGACCTCTAGCCCTGTATCAGGGCCTAGATCCTGGCAGGAGATGGACTCTGATCCAGGAGGTGTGCGCCATCTCATGGCTTGGCAGACGTGGCTTTGAGCTTCATGGGAGTCTAGACTCCTTGGGGTCCATTCCCAACTCTGCCGTTGACACAGCAAGTCAAAGCAATTCCCTATGCCCCAGTTTCAAAAGGCGCGGGGGGGGTAGTGATGATGTTTACCCACTTTTGTAAAGAACTCTTTGGGAAGAGATGGTCAAATACGTGTCTGCAAAGTGCCTCGCACCAGCGTAGTAGGAAACTGGCTCCCCATCCTGAGAAGCAGGCAATGTCTAACAGAAGGATGGAAGGTGAGACAGTGGCTAGGCCGCAGGACTGGGAGTCAGCAGCCCTGGGTTCTAGTCCCAGCTCTGCCACTGACCTGCTGGGGGATCGAAGGCGAGTCACTACTTGTTTCCCTTCCCACCCATCCGGTGTGTGTCTTGGCTGTTTCGTTTGTAAGCTCTATGGGGTAGGGACTCTACCTCTATATGTACGGTGCCCAGAACAGCGGGGCCCTGCTCTAGGTTTCGAGGGCCTCTTGGTGCTACCATAATACAGCTAACAAGGCCAGACAAAAAGCGGGTTATGTTTAGCACAGGGTCTTGTTAGTTCTGTGTTCTTTGTTTTGTTACCCTTGGACTAGGGTTTATTGGCCTCCTGGAAGAATGGGGGCTTGGAGGAGAAGAGAGTTGAAGCAATGTGGAACTGGTCTATTTTTGGGCTAGGCTCTGGGGATTAGTCCACAAAACTTGACCCCTCTTCATCTGCCTGTTACTGATTTGACTCTGAGATTCTGATCTCCCATTTGCACTGCTATAACTCCATAGTTGCTCCGTTGACGTAAGTGGAGTGACTCTGGATTAAAGCCAGAGTGAGTGAGGCCTTGTCTACGCTACGGGTGCTACAGCACCAGAACTATGTGGCTGTAGTGTAGATGTTTTCTACATCAATGGGACAGTTGCTGTAGGAACTCCACCAGGCGAAGTGTAGACCAGGCCTGAGAGCGGAACCTGACCTTTAGCTCCAAGGCCAGACTTGTTTCTGGCGTTGTCGGGGGTGACTTGGCTCTTCTGAGGAGCAGAATTAGCTTCTTCCTTGGGCATGGTTGATTCTCTTGGACTGCAGAAAACACCCGTGTGTGTGTGTCAGGCCCCGGATGGATTTCCCTGATGTCAGGTGTTGGCTTACGAGCTCCAGGCTAAAGCGAGAGGGTGGATTTCTGTAGGTGAGTAACACTTGTGACTCCTTTTCTCCTCCCTCTCACTTAGGAACCCAGTAGGCCAGCTCCTGCTGTGTATATTCCAGGCCTTGTGTAATCACCTGGCCCAGGGGGACAGGTGTGGGATTTCACAAATCATTAGTGGCGCTTACAGCAGAGTGGATTTTGCAATTGAAAGAGCCTCTCACAGGCTCCTCCTCCCGGCTCCACTTGCAGAGCTCTGAGCCTGCTGCGGGGTTTGCTTCAGTGCTCTGGGTTTAATCATCCAGGTATCTAGGAAGGGGTTAGCTGCGGAGCTGGGTCAGGAGATGCCTAGGTCCGTGCCCGCTGTCTCTGCTTTGCTGCCCCAAGGAGTCTCGCGTTGATGAGGTGTGTGTGTTTGAGATTAGCCGATTGGCTGACGGATGATGCTGGCCGCCGAGCTGAGTTTGGGTCTGCTGAAGGGCGCTTGGACCTGGTGTCCAGTGGTGCTGGGCACCCTCAGCCCCCTTTGGCTCCCCTTGGAGCGGGGGGCACTCAGACATTGGGAACGTCCTTTGGCAGCGTAGAACTGCCCAGCGCTTATGCGGTGGAGAGGGGACGGGACTGAGCGTCGGGAGACCTGGATTCTTCTATTCCAAGCTCTGCTACTGACTGTCTGTGCGCCCTTGGGCAAGTGCCGTCCCCTCTGGGCCTCCATTTCTCTCCTTGCCCTGCGGCTGGGGGGGGCAGCGGGAGGTGGAAATGGTGCTTCATGATGCTCGTTGAGATCCTCAGATGGGAGGTGCTCTACGGGTGCTAAGTGTAACTCCTCATAACCACAAGTAGCCTCATGTAGTAGGTAAATGCAGGATGGGAAGGGTGGAGTTGCTTTTCCAACTTCCAAGGACAAACACAGTCCTGGTAGGATCTCTGATTCCCGAGGAGTCCTGGGTGAGCCACAGCTCGTTCCACAAATTTACCCGTTTTAGTCCATTTGTGAGCAGCCTTTTTTTTTTTTTTTTTTTTTTAAACCCTTTTTCTTTTAGTAGCTGAGTTTGTGGGTTGTTAGGTTGCATGAGGCTGGTTCAGCCTGTGGGTCCTTCCTCCCAGCTTGGAGCAGACGGGGGGGAAAGTGGGAATGGGGCTGCTAGCTGGATCCACTAACCGTGTGCCCTGCTGCAGCTCAGTGGCAGAGCAGCTCTGTGGCTTCTTCCTTCCTTGAACCTCCTGGTCGACTTAGGTTGGGAAGGGCAGGGAACGGGCCCCTCCTCAAACCTGGAGTGAATGCAACCCGACTGCATTTAGGGGTTTCCCTCTGCTGGGGGGTGCGAGCTGTGTGTGTCCAGGCTTCTGCTCAGAATGAACCCGGAGTGAGTGAGACTCTGTTTCAGCGTGCGGGAAAGTGGAACTCCCTAGATGGTCTGCACCGGGTCGATCTCTGTTCCACCTACACTGATTTGATTGGTTTCAGAGGGGTAGCTGTGTTAGTCTGTATCAGCAAAAAGAATGAGGAGTCCTTGTGGCACCTTAGAGTTAGTCTCTAAAGTGCCACAAGGACTCCTTGTTCTTTTTACTGATTTGATTGTATTCTATATAGGCAAGCTTGGCAGAATTCGATTTTTATTTTTCTCTAACTTTGATGGATAAGATCGACGTTTATTTTTAGCATTTTTGTTCACAGTTGCATGCGATGCTGCATTTTTAATTTTTTTCTATCCATTTAAATGTTCCCAGTTGCAGGATGTTATGGGGGGGGGGGTTAGACAGTCAGGGGAGGGTAGAACAATAATTATTTAAGAAGGGTAGAGACTGAGATTCAAAAAGTTAAAGCTTTATAACCGTTAAATCACAACTTCTCAATATCACGTGTCCAGATGTACAAAGTAAATATCCTTAAATCAAACTCTCAGAAAAATGCTGCTTGAGACCATATAGAATTTTACAGATAGGTCAGTAATTATTATCGATGGAAATAATTTTTTGTTACTTTGTGTGCGTGTACAGTGACATAGACGTTTACCAATAAAAATCAAACCCCTCCAAGGCTCTACTTCGGTTTTCATACCAAGCTCCTCACCGTAGGATCTGAGTGCCTTCCAACAGTACCTTTAGCAACATGGTAAACAGCTGTCACATGTTGTTTGTTCTCATCCTTCCTCCAGAGGGAGGAGTGTGGGAAGCGGAGTGCCAAGTTTTGGTAGTGTTTTTTTATTTTGTATTTGTTAAATAAATATACCTGTTGCTCTGTGTTTCTGTTAGCGAGGGCAAGGTCAAAAAAACGCACTTGGCGCTTCGAGTGGAAAGTGCTGAGGTTTGGGATGGTCCTTAGGCCATGTCTCTGCTAATGGGCTGTTGTAGCGTTGTCATATACACGCCTCCTATATGGACGGAAGGGGTTAGCCATCACCACCGTTAAACCACCTCCGCGAGAGGTGGTAGCTAGGTGGTTGGAAGAATACTTCCGTCGACCTGGCTGTGTTTACACTGGGGGTCATAGGCGCCGACTTCTACTGGCGCCGGTGGGTGCTCGACCCACCTCTGCCCCCGGGCCCGCCCCGACTCCACCCTTGCCTCGCCCCCATTCCAACCCCTTCCCCAAATCCCCGCCCCGGCCCCGCCTCCTCCCCTGAGCGCTCCACGTTCCCGCTCCTTCCCCCTCCCTCCCAGAGCTTGCTACAGCTGTTTGGTGGCGGCAAGCGCTGGGAGGTAGGCAGAGGAGCGGGGATGCGGTGCACTCAAGGGAGGAGGCAGAGGAGGAGGTGAGGTGGGGCGGGGAGCTTGGCTGCCGGTGGGTGCAGAGCACCCACTAATTTTTCTCCGTGGGTGCTCTGGGGCTGGAGCACCCATGGAGTCGGTGCCTATGCTGGGGGTAGCGTGGTTGCTCCAGTATAGACCAGGCATCAGTTACTGGGGCAGTTCACTCCACAGCCTCGGACTGCCCCGGAGAAGGTTCCGTCTCCTTCACGGACGTGCTTGATTCCTATTGTCAAGAATTCCATTGTACCAGAGGAGCGGAGTTGTCATCCACGGGCCTGCAGCGCTAACCGGTCTGTTCACGGCCTGGGCCCAGGGTGGGGAGCGCTTGGAAGATCAGGACTGAGCCCAGTGCAAAGGGGATAGCCTGACTTCCACTGTATTGTTTCCCCTCTAGTTCTGCTTCCGGCAGTCGCAGGAACGGGGGGAATAGGAAAGTTGCAATGCAACATCTCCCATTTCCCAAGGCGCGGGAACTGATGCACGAGGCCACCTGGCTGCTCCCCAAACTCATCTGGCCGCTCCACTGAGAAACCACAACCTCTCCTGCTGCTGGCGGCCCGTGCCCGAACTCCCCAGCGGAGGGGATTTAGCTGTAGAACGTGTTCTGCCTACACCCGCCCCCTGTCTGCTTTACTGTATGGGAGAGGTGGGTGAGCAGCACGAACCTGGCTGCCGAGCATGGAGGCTGAGGAAGGAGTCTCTCGGGGGGCCTTCGAGGTCACCAGTAAATCTTTGAGTCAGTCCTTTCATCAGCAGCTGTGGTGAAGCTCGGAGGCGGAGTGCCGCTGGTGGGAGAGCCCCAGTGATGTGGATAGCTCTGAGTCACAAAGGGTGGCAAGGGTAAGTTTCTTGCCATCAAAGGTAATCCCTGCCCCTGTGCTGCAAGAGAGTTATTCAGCTGGTAGATGGGCCCACAGCCTCAGCATTTAGGTTCCTAAATCCTACTGGTATCAATGGGAGTTAGGTGCCTAAATACCTTTGTGGATCTGGGCCAAGGGTGTTTTTCCCTTAAATAGGGTGTGAGAATCCCGCTGTCACTAAAGTTCACAATGTTTTATCTTTCTTGACCCCCCTGTCATCCTTAAAGATCCCAAAGGGCGTTTCCGGAATCGCGTCACGCCCTGCTAAAATGCAGCTGTTTCCAGGCTGGGACGCAGCCGCTGCTTAGAACAGCACACAGCAAGGCGCCGGGAGAGGGAGTGAGGAAGAATGCTGTAGCTATTTGAAACTGCGGGCGGGAGTGTGGACTCTACCAAGGACATCAGTTAATGATGAGAGTGGTAGCTAGGACTTTCTAGCATTTTGTATTCTCAAAGCCCTTTACAAACCTAATCCTTGCAATGAGGGATAACAAGTCTCAATTTTACAGATGGTGAAATGATTGGCCCAAGAGCTAGGACTGCAAGCCAGGGTTCCCTGCTCCCCATCTTGTGCTCCATCCACTAGACCATGCTGCCTCTGGGTATAACTTCCCCGCACCCTTGTGACAAGTGCCACCAGACCTTTAAAGCACACAAGTGGTCATGGCTTGGGGCTTGTGGCACCTCTGAAAAGTGGCACCTCCTGCAACTTGGGGCAGCTGGCCCAGTTCTTGAACCAGCCAGGCCTGTCCTTGCTTAGCCTGTGAGCTTCAGCCGCTGGAGGGGGAATGGCTGCGCGCCGCAGCTGGAGCTGTGAAGTTTGAGCTGTTTAATGGCTTACGTGACCCGATGAGTTCTGAGCTGCTCAGAATTGGAAGCGGCGGTGTGGATTCCAGTGGGTGTGCGGGAATCTAGCCACCTGGTTAGGTCCTTGTGCTCTCATCAAGAACAGCATTTTGCTTCCTCTCCTGAGTCACGGGCATGAGTTACAGAGCCGCAAGGACCCTTTGGTCAGTTACAACAATACCGTGCCAATGCTTGTGTATCCCTCCCACCATCCTTCTCTGGGCATGGCGGGGAGGAGAGAATGAGCTACCCAAGGAAGCTACAGGTCGGAAGGTTTCGTATGGCGGTGATCCATAACCCAGCAACAGAAGCACTTTTCCTTTTAACCCTCTCGTTCCCGGTGGGATGGGGTGATTGGCTGAGGATTCTGAAATGTGAGTCATCCCTGATCTCCTTGGGGCGGGGACTGTCTTTATGTTCTTTGTGCGTGCCGCACCTAGCGCAGTGGGGTCCTGGTTCATGACTAGGGCTCCTACGATATACAGCTGATAATTAATTATAATGATCTCTAATGACCGCAAGGCAGAAACTGCTCACGACAGCAGGAGTTCTATAGCTCCCCTGAAAGAGGTAAAGGGTTGGGGAAGGGATCGACCTGCCAAGAATAACTGAGCTTCTGGCTGAGTGAAGGGAGAAGGGCTTTGGAGCTGATATTTAAGATTTCAGTAGCATTGGGGTTCTTCATTCTTTTTAAGGGTTAATTTTTCCATGCTGCGGGTGGAGACCTGCAAATCCTTTCTAGTCACAAGTTCTGTCAGCTTGTTACCAGCCCTCTGAAAGTTGGAGGCACTCATCCCAGTTTTTCGCCTGGCATCTGTCTGTCCCTGTCCGTGACTCAAGGCGGCTTGAATCTGGTTGGGCTAATTATCCCCTTGCCAGCCCTCCCTCGCTGATCTGTATAGACATGCAGATGAGGCTGCAAATGCTTCCGTAACCCTTCGAGTCCTGCTGCGGCATGCAGCCAAGAGCAATCGCCCCAAAGACTTGCTTCGCTTTGGGTCTGGACTGGTCTTGCACTTGCAACTGACTCGGACCCTTGAACGCTGTCAGTGACTCTGAGCCTATCACCGCTAACTTATTACGTGAACTACGGTAATGTCTAGTGGGCCCGATCAATTTTGGGGCCCTGCTCTGTTAGGCGCTGCGCAGTCTAAAAAGAAAAGACAGACCAAGGGTGGGAGAAAGGAAGTCTTATTTCCACTGAGTCAGACCTGCAGCTCAGAGGCAGTTGCCCAGGCTCACCCAGGAAGTTTGTGGCATTTGCTAATTGGGCTCCAAAAGGCCTGGATGATTGCCTGTTCTGTTCATTCCCTCTGGGGCACCTGGCATTGGTCACTGTCGGAAGACAGGATACTGGGCTAGATGGACCTTTGGTCTGACCCAGTAATGCCGTTCTTATGTTCTGCAAATGCCCAAGGCCTGGTTTTGTGTTGCTCTTCTCCCAGGGTTTACACCAGACAATTCAGGAGTGAAACGCTACCTAATCAGAGGTGGTAGCCCTTTGCACTCCCTTTGGCCTGGCGTTACCGACATGTACCAAGTCTGGGATCTCAGCCGCCCATTTCTGGCATGTAATCCTGTTGAACTCAGCTGCGTTCCTCGCAGGAGTAAGCGTTTTCAGCCCTAGACAGTTCCCCGCTGCCAGAGAGGGCACGTGTCCAAGCCGTTCAGAACTGGCGTTACAAGCTCAGTGATTTAACGTGGACGCATGGACGGGGCAAGAAGCCGCCTCCTCTGAAACCCCCCATGCTGCCCACTTCCATTAATTTGCATAAGTAATCGATGTCTTGTTAACAGCTCATTACTGACACTGAAAAACATGTGGTAAAAACTTCCATTCAACATTGGGGAATTTTTTACAGGCAAATTATACTGATGGTGAAGGGAGAAACTGACCAGGTTTAAAATTACAGCTTGAAAAACAACTGCCTTGGAAACCCACCCTGTGCTGATCACCCATTTTTAGACCTGCAGATAAAGCAATCAAGAGGTTAATCTCCCCGCCCCCCCCAGCCTCTGATGAAATCTCCCTTTTGCAGGATTTAATTTCATCCCTGAATCTTATTTGTTCTCCTTTCTTCATTGCCACACAAGCGTTTTACCAGTTTTGTCTCTCCTCCCTCGTAAAGCCTTGCCTTAGAATGCCAGATTGCTCCTTTGGCTAGACTGTCCGTGAGAGAAATATATTCTTTCCTATTAATGAGAGGCGATTGCAGGCTTGAAGCCCTCTACTGTATTTCTCTCTCTGCTGCTGTGAGCACCTAATCTCTTCCTTGGGCTAGCTTGTGTGGGAAAAGATTTCCCCTTTCAGGAAGAAAGGGCTTTGAGAGTATCAAAGACTTTAGAGTGGAGGGGATGAAGGTTCATTATTTGATATCTATAACTAACACACACAATCCTTTAAAGGGATGCTGTCAAGGTAGAAATAATTGCCAGACAACTAGTGATTGAGTGCCTTGGTGGTGTTTTGTTTTGTTTTGCACTCAACTTGAGATGCCTTTAAAGAGGTCTGAATTTTTCTGAGGTGCCCAGTAGGTTCTGCACATTGGGATTCCTTTAAAGGTATCTGATGTTGGCTGCTTAAAATTGCTAGTCACTCACTCCCCTCCCTTCCCCAATCTCGGCCAATTTGTTTAAAGTGCAAATCTGTTTGGCCAAGTGGTGCACAAACAGCATCTGATCTCCCCCTCCCCTGGGCGTGTTGGCGTGAGATCTGCTCGCTCAAATGCCAGGAACAGGTGGCTTTTCATTGTGAGTGTCCTGCCTGCCTGCTAGCCCAGTGAGCCAACCTAGCTCTGAGGGCTGGGTTCTCCTCCTGGTGCATCAGCAGCAGTTTGCCGAGCGCAGTCATTCCACTTACGGCAGCGCAGCGGTAGAGCTGTGCCTCAGGCCCACGGAACCCATATTGCTAGTGACAACGTGCAAGCAGGAAAGACACTTGGGAGAATCTTCAAAAGCACCCACATCATTGCGGGGAGGGATAGCTCAGTGGTTTGAGCATTGGCCTGCTAAACCCAGGGTTGTGAGTTCAATCCTTGAGGGGGCCATTTAGGGATCTGGGGCAAAAATCTGTCTGGGGATTGGTCCTGCTTTGAGCAGGGGGTTGGACTAGATACCTCCTGAGGTCCCTTCCAACCCTGATATTCTATGACTTAGGCACTTCAATTGCTTAAGTATTTTTGAAAAGTTCACTCCCACCCCCCTCCGCTGGAGTCCAAGAGCCACTATGAGTTTGCAGAGCTAGCAGCTTGGAGGGGAAAGGAGACGCCCCTCCAGATCCTTTTTCCTTGCAAACTGACCTACATTGGAGACTCCAGGAACCCACCTTGCCACTGCCACTGAATCGCTTTTCAGAGTAGCTCTGCGCTTTGTGGGCCTAAACTTCCCCATCTCCTGCGCCGCGTGCTGCCACTTACCCCCACGGCAAACTGGGTGTAAAGTGCTACCAGGGGTGTCGGATTAAGGCTACATCTGCGCTCGCAACGCTGCAGCCGACAGCAGGCGTTCTTCCATCGCTGTAGCAAATCCACCTCTCCGAGAGATGGGAACTGGGTCGATGGAAGGATTCTGTCCCACTGTCGGGAGATGCAAACTCCGGTGTGAATTTGTCTCTGTGCCAAACGCTGTCGGGATTAGAGAGAATCTCGTTTAAAGCACTAATGATAAAAAAAAAAAGTTACTAATTTGTCAGCCCTCCCGGGAGCCAGCTGGATGCTATTTCTTTAGGCTTGGGTCTGTTTGCAGGCGCCGGAGCAGAAGGGGGACTTGAATGCCCTTGCCAGGGCAGCCCTGAATCTGCTGCTTACCAGCTTGCGGGAGCGGTTTGAGTTGCCAATGTGAAGCTAGCTCTGAAATCTCATTGGCTGAGGCTGATGTATCGGAAGGATCTCCGCTGGCCTCTGCCTGCACAGCTGCTAAGGAGCAGCACTTTGCTCTCGTTTTCCTCCTGGCCCGGCTCTTGGTGTCTGCTTGGAACTCTAGGGAGTGAGTTTAGAGGGATCGCTGCAGGGGGACGTTGGTGTATGGGGCGAAGGAGGACGGGTCAGTGGTGAGATCATTAGTTTAGCCATTGGGGCACTAGCCTCAGAAGATGCAGGGTTAATTCCCTGCTCTGCCACAGACTCTTTGTATGATCTTGTCCAAGTCACTTAGTTCCTCTGTTGCCCGTCTGTAAAATGGGATAATAGCTTTGCCCTCTCTCCTAGGGGATAAATACATTAAAGACTGTGAGGTGCTGAGTTACTGTGGTAATGGGGGGCCATGTCAGGATCGTAGTTAGCTAGATCCTTACCTGTCTGCTGAACTGGAGCAGGACCCGATGAGCCTCGTAGTCTTGGTTTCTTGAACTGCCGCGTTAAGGAAGAGGCAGCTGCTGTCTGCTCTGTTTTGACAGAATGGGCACCTGAGCCAGATGCTGCTGCAGTCCTCAGCTGTGCAGACTCTGGGTACCCCCATCTCATTGCTTAGATGGCGCCTCGCCCCCTGGAGTGCTGCATTGGACTCTTCCTTAGTGGAGGATCTGTTCCTACCCCCACCGAGTCGCTCCTCCCAACTTGCAACCTACTGGGGGTTTGGTCTGCTTGCGCCTCCCTTGGCGTCCCCGCAGGCCTGCACAAGATCGGCCTCCTTAGCAGCTCCAGGCAGGATCAGCCTCTCTGCCTCACCTCTAACATCTCCTGCAGCTGTCCTTTGCCTGCGTGCACCCCCTGCAGAGGGGACCCATCCCCTCACTCTTCTGCCTGCTGAATCCCTCCCTCCCTCCTTTTAGCTGCTGACGTCCCTGGCTAATTTAGAATGCTGCTCAGCCCACAAATGCAAGGGCTGTTACCATGCCTATAGTGAAGATCTTTCAAATCTAGGCTGTGATGTTATCAGCTAAAAATTACTTTGCAGCAAATTGGTGTGTGTGTGTGTAAGCCTGGTCTGTGGAATAGAATGTGTCGCTCCAGAATAAAATGCAGTGGTATCTTCCTCCTTTTCTTTTCTTTTTTAAACTATATTTGCTTAATTAAATCTCTCTGGATATTAGCAGCCCAGGTCAGTGGAATGAACGAAAGCATCTGAATGCTTTCTGTGGTTTGAGCCTTTTGTGCTAATGCATCTCATTGGGACAGATTCCCGGAGCCAAGTGGCTAGCAAAGATCTTTGCTTGGAGGAGCTGGGCGGCATATATAGGGTGAATACTGTGACCTTTGCCTCTCTTGATTGCATAGGGACACAGGGATTGCCATTTTGGATCAGACCCATGGTCCAGCTAGTCCAGTATCCTGTCTCTGATGTTGGCCAGCTTCATAGGAAGGTGCAAGAGACCCCCTCCTCTCCCAGTAGGCAGACGGGTAACCTGCCTTCCCTGAGGCTCCTCCCAGTCCCCAAACCTGAAGCATGCGGTTTGACTCTGTTAGCACTAACCATTCTAACTGCGGATATTCTCGTTATCCACACAAACATCCAGGCCCTCTTTGAATTTTGCTAAATTCTTGGCCTTCGTGGTGTCCTGTGGCAGTGAGTTCCACAGGCTAATTGCACAGAGTGAAAACTAATTTTTCTGTTTTTTCCAGTATGAACCGGCCACCTTTTCAATTTTGTTGAATAAATTGCCTTGTTCTTTTATGTACTTTTATCATGTCCCCTCTGGCTGGTGGTGAGCTGGGCGCTGCTTGAACTGCAAAGAGACTATGTCCCTTGGGATTTTCCTTGATGATGATCATGTCTCTCTTATTCGTCTCCTGCAAACCATCCCAGTCGTTTCATTCTCTCTTCCTATGAGAGTTTTCCTAGGATCCTCTGGGTGGATGTGAGTTTCATAGTTGGCTCAAGACTGGTCCCAAGAGGGATGGTGGGGGCTGATAGCACAAAGGTAGCTTGTACACAAAGCTGGGATGAGGGATGGGAACCCAGTGGCTGGACAATGTGCTACTAGCGCTGACTGATGCTACCCCGGGTGGCTGGCGGCTGGAATGTAGCAACACTGCTGGCGAGGGATGGGCAGCCAATTCTGAGCCCGGTTAATTGATGCAACTCCACTGATTTAGACAGTGCTACTTAGGATTTATGTTAACCTGCTTGAGCTCTGAATCTGGCCCATGCATTCCTATTCTGGATTGACACCACCTAGCTGTTTGGGGTCTGAACCTGGCCGGCCAACTCTTGCGTTGCTTGCAGATGGGGTGGATGGACGGTTTAATCAGCGGTGGTTTATAGCTCTGCGTGTAAAACAAGGAGCACAGCAGAAACGACTTGCGCTGCTGGAGATTGGCTCCTGACCCACCCACCTGCCCTGCTGCAACTGCAGTGACGGGGGTCACACACGGTCAGATGCCCTGTCCTCTGTGGCAAGTTGGTGCCTTTCTGTGCAGTGTCCCATGCTGGCTGCCTTCAAAGATGGGGTCCCAGCCTAGATGGGCCATTTCTTCAGCTGTGGCAGGACAGTTAATCAGTATCACTAACCACTGTATAGATTAAACTTGATTAAGCTGTTCAGACCTCTGCCTACAGAGAGCCATTTGCCTTGGCTGAGATGGAGGCAAAGATGGAGAGCATGGACTCGTGCCCCCGATACTAATATGGCGGGGTGGGGGAGTGCTGCCCCCACCAGGGGTTTGTCCTGTGGGGCTGGGTTGTGCTGTCAGGAGCCTCTCTGCCTGGGCTTGGTGCTGCATTGTTATGCCATGTCATTGTGAATTGATGCAACTCCCACGGCAAGTTTGCACAACCAGCGTTGTGCAATGTTACAACACTCAAAATAATAATAGCCATAGACAGCTTTCGCCCACAGATATTCCAAGTGCTTTATGGGTGTTCACTACAGAGGCCTTGCAGCCCTGTGTCAGTATAGGCACAGACTGGGGGTGGGGGGGAGTGATCTGACCAAGGGTCACCCACCAAGTCAGTGGCAGAGCTGGGAATATGCCCAGGAATCCTGGCTCCCTTCCTCCTGCTCTACCCACTGTCACATGCTGCCTTTTGGTGAACTGCGTTCAGGATTCCACTGTGGAGGACACACCCTTAGATTCTGGGATTGAGGTTGAGCTGACTGCAGCGCTATGGAGGAATTCCCTCTGCTTCCAAAACACGGACCTGCTGCTGTCCTTGGTCCATCCGTGAGATGCTGTCTGCTGCAGGGGAATGTGGTCAGTGGCCGGCCCGCTGCTTGAAGAACCAGTAATGAGCTAGCACCTCTGCCTTGCTTTCTTTACCCTCTCAGGGATGAGATGCAACAATTCTCTGCCCCGACAGTGCTACAGGGGACAGGAACACTGCATGCAAGGGCAACTTACCAGGGAGTTTCAGGGAGCTGAGTGTGGTGGCCCCAGCTGGACTCTATGCTGTGGGAAATCTTGCTGGTATAGGAAGGCTGTGTGTGGTTAGGGTGCCAGGCTGTCACTTGGAAGACCTGGGTTATAGCCCCGGTTCTGCCACCAACCGAGGGCAAGTCACTTCCTCTGTCGGTGGCTCTGTGACAAGCGTGATCAGAGTGGAGGGCTTGAGAAAGGTGCCATGGGGTCCGTAACGAGCCTGCCAGGGCATCCCCATGTTAGCCTGTGGCCGTCACAGGGCTCTCTACGAGCACAGCCCCTCCTGCAGCCAGCATCAGGCTGTGATACAGAGGGCAGAATGCCTCCTGCTGAAACCCACCCTGCCGCCTGCTGCACCTGGCTACTCCCGGGAAAGTGTCCCCATCTAAGCGCTGACCCTGTTGGACGTAATTGAGCCCAGCCAGAGGGGGGATATGGCCATGTGAGAAGCTGGGTGCTATGGGAGAAAACGCTGAGTTGCCACTTGAGCATATGGGGCAAAGGGGTTTAAACGTTTGTAGCTAGCCCCCTTGCCTATGATGGGCCGAGCCGGTCCCTTGGATCCGGCCTGCCCAGAACTTTGGGGGAAGTTCTGATCAGGATCCACGCTATCTACATGAGTGCAGCCACTCAAGCGCCGTATACGTCCCTCTGACCCTTCTCGTGCCAATGACCCTGGACCTCCAAGGAGCAACCAGCCTTGCATGCCACAGAGGGCAAGCTTGCCGGAGTTGGGCACAACTGGGCGAGTGGTACCTGCAGCCCTGCCCAGGTACAATAGGCTGAAACATTTGCCTGCAGAAGCCCTGTGTTCTTTCAGAGAGGGTAAAGCATGTGCCAGCTGTAATGGAGCTTTAGGAGCTGAAGAGGGGACATTGGTCAATGCATGCTCTTTCTTTGCCTCTCATTCCAAAGGGAGAGAGGGCTTTTCAGCTGCGGGCGTATTGCGAACCGCTGCTAGAGAAAGGGAATAGCTTTCTGTTCGGGAGGTCGTTATTGATTGGGGGGGAAAAGGTGAAGCTCTGCTGCTTTTGGGATCACAGCAGGAGGATCTCTGGCCTGCCCCCAAAGAAACGCCTCCCCCCCAGAGACACAGCGCCCACTGACCCATTCGCCGCCATCCATTTTCACTGTTATTGCTCTACAGCCTTTCTCATTCTAATGAGAGCCGCCTGGCTGGTTAATGGTAAACTCGCTGGTCAGCACTCAGATGCCTTGGGTACGCAGAGGGCCATGCAGCTAGCCAAGGAGGAGCCTAAAGATTGCCATGCTGGCTCAGACCTGTGTTCACCTGTTATCTGGTATCTTGTCTCTGACAGGGGCCAGCACCAGCTGCTTCAGAGAAAGGTGCAAGAGACCCTGCACCAAGCAGTGAAGGGATAACCTGCTGCAGGGAAGGATTCTTCCTGACCCCTAGTAGTTAGAGCTTGGCTTATGCCCTGATGCATTGGGGTTTATAGCCCTTCCAGATTAGTTGGTTCTGTTTAATCCATGCTGTTGTAACTGCGGTTGCGCTTGTCATCCATATAAATGCCCAATCCTTTTAAGGACCCTGTTAAGCTCTTGCCCTCCATAAGCTCATGTGGCAGTGAGTTCCACAGGCTTACTAGGCAATGTTTGTATTTCCTTTTAAAATGAATGGGTTTTCAGTGCACGTGGCTCAATGGAGGGGCAGATTTTCCATCCCAGCAAGAACTGCTTGTCCTTTAGTCTGATCAATTCTGACCTGGGAGGGGCAGAGATCTTTGCTCTTGGCATACATTCGGGCACTCAGAGTGCAAGCAGAGAGGGAAATGCAGCTTGGACAGTCTTGAAACATGCATGGCCTTCCCCTGTAACTAGGGCAAGGGCTAACCTTCTTGGGATGAGACCAAATCAGCAGTGGTTAGAGACAAACCCTCGGTACCAACACCCCCGAAACTTTGGCAAAGCAGGGGTATGACAGATTCCAGATCTGAATTTCACAGCATGCGCCTAACCCTGTAATAGGCTGTTCTGAACCTCCTAGATCCTCATGCCGTCAAATGTGGGGGCACTTGCAATCCAGATTTTGCTCCATGTCTTCGGGGTCCTCTTATGTAGTAGGGGCTCTCAGGGTCACTGTGTCATGCAGAGCAAAGGGGCCGCTAGCAGATATGTGATAGTATTTAAATTACCATAGTACTGAGGAGTCCCAGTTATGGACCAGAGCCCCGGTGTTCCAGGTGCTGTACAAACACACCCTCTCTAACTCCAATCGATTTGCCTCCCATTTGCTTCAATTGGAGTTGCACCGGCATGAGCAAAAGATACATATCGGCCTGTGTTCTGTTGACTGCAGATGGTATTGCTGCAGAGTTCAACCGGCAAACAATTCCTTCAGCTCTATGGAGGACGATACAAGCCTGGGCAAATATTATCAGTCTGGGCATGTTGTTTTTGCCTATGCATTTTTTTAATACAATGCAATGTATTTAACATCTGTTGTTTATACAGAACCACCAGTGCACAGAATTACTTATGCACAGTGGGTAGGAACAATACGTCATTCTCTGAATTGGGCATTATGTTGATGCATGCAAATGCACACAAAAATAGGTGCTGTCCGGGTGCTCCTAGGAAGTTCCCGCTGCAGCCTTCTGCCTGGATGTGGGCCCAGAACCCATCCCCCTGACCCAAACACCCACAAACCTTGCATCTAGATCTGAGCTGTTAATAGTCGGCCTCCATGCCTATAGCCGGTTGAACCAGTACCCAGGATCTGGACTTCCCAGAGCTTTGGGGAAGATCTGCAGTCACCCTTGCAGGCTCAATGCCCTCTCTTGTTTGGAGACCTGCTGTGGGTAGCGTGGTGGTTGGGTCTGTGCCCCCAGCATGCTTGACTCAGCCTGTCAGCTTCTGCTCCACCCGCCAAAGCTCTGAGCCGAATGCTGCAGAAATGGCAGCTTTTCATGAAAACCCTTTGACTTCCCATGTGGTTTTGATCTCCAAGCATGAACCCTCCCCAGGTTCCTGGCCAGCCCTGGGCTGAGATCTGCGTCAGTAGTGACACCTAAAAGTTTTGTGTGGCTTTTGAGGGTTTGAGTGATGAAACTTTCACCGAGCCCTCGCCTGAATTCAATCCTTGTGCGTGTCCGGAGGTGTGAGACTAATAACGCTCAGCGCTGCTGGCCTCTTTTGATCTGAGCCGCTCCAAGAACTTTACAAAGGTGAGTCAATATTACAGATGAGGAGACTGAGGCACAGGGAGAGGAGATGACTTGTGCAGCAAATCAATGGCCGAGCTGGGGGAGGAACTCCGATCCTAGGACTCGCATGCTGGGGCAGCGAACAGTGCTCCGTGCAGGGTGACATGTATCTTAACGTGCTCCTTCTGGAGATGAGTGGCTCTTCCATCATGTTACCAAATCTGCTCAGTTTCAAGCTGATTTGTATTATGGTCGTTCCCTAACCAAAATCAGGGCCCTGTTGCGCTGGACACTGCAGAGACCCTGGGTAGGAGACAGTTCTGCCTGGAAGAGGTTGCCCTCTAAAATACAAAACAGACAAAGGGTGGGGGAAAGGAAGTGTCCTTGTCCACATTTTACAGGTGGGGACCTGAAATCCAGAGAGATGAAGGGCTTGTCGACACTTACAGAGCTGCAGCAGTGCAGCTGTGCCACTGTAGTGCTTAGTGAGGACGTTCCCTTTACCGATGGGAGAGTTTTTCCCGTTGTTGTAGGTGCTCCACCTCCCCGAGAGGCAGCGCTCATAGCACTGGGGTCAGGTGTGTATAACGGTCGCTCAGCGACGGCGTTATTCCAACAGAAGCTGGTGGTGCAGACCAAGCCTAAGCGACTTGCCCAAGGAGTCTCATAGACTCATAGACTCATAGACTTTAAGGTCAGAAGGGACCAACATGGTCATCTAGTCTGACCTCCCGCATGATGCAGGCCACAAAAGCTGACCCACCCACAACAGAATCTTCCAGCCTGCGACCTCTGCCCTATGCTGCGGAGGAAGGCGAAAAACCTCCAGGGCCTTTGCCAATCTACCCTGGAGGAAAATTCCTTCCCGACCCCAAATATGGCGATCAGCAGAACCCCGAGCATACAGGCAAGAATCTCCAGCCGGACCCTCATTTTACCCGCGATGGCACGTTAATGCCTAATTGACTAAAATCACGTTATCCCATCAAACCATTCCCTCCATAAACTTATCAAGCCTAATCTTGAAGCCAGAGAGGTCTGAGCCTCTGGTGTCCTGACTCCCAGGCCAGTGTCTTGGTTGCCAAGCTGGCCTTCCTCTCTGGGAAGGGCGATTTAAAAGCCTGCTCTGGGTGCCCTCACTTATAGGAATCTGTTCTGCAGGCGTTGGCTGGACGGGTTGCGTGCACTGTGTGGAGTGACGCTGGTGATAGGAGCTGGTGGCCAACTAAAACGCTCCCTGTGGGAGAGGGTGGTTCGGGGGACTCCTTTTCCCCAGGGCCCTACGCAGGTGAGGACGCAGAGTGGCTTGAGGGGCCGGTGAAGCAGAGCCCCAGTCGCCGCAAAGTTCAGTGGAAGAAAAAACACCCGCGCTAGCTCAGTGCCCTTTTCTGTTCTTCGAGTGGCCGGGCGTGAGCCGGAACTGTCTGGTGCCCAGGCCCGCCGATCTCTCGCCCACGCTCTGATGGCTTCGTGCTGCAGCGGTGTCGCACTTACACGGGGTCTTTTATCCTTGGCTTCTCCAAGCCCTTTACCAGGCCCACGATGAGTATCTCTGACCTCCCTTTGCGTGAGTCTTGGGACGACCTTAGTCTGTTCAAAGACATCTACAGCTTAAATCTGAGCCCGGGGTTGCCGTCCGTAGTAGTAAAAAGTCGGCGGTGAGTGCTGCCTCCCCCTTTGCTCGAGGCATGGTAGACAGGGAGCGGCTCTGAAGGAGGAGGGGTTAGTACTAGACCCACTTCCCTCCCAGACTCCTGGGTTGTATCCGCAGCTCGGGTAGGGAAGTGTGTCTACCGTTAGAGCAGGGACCTTGGATGCAGGAGCCCTGGATTCTACTCCTGGGAGGGAAGAGGTACTAGGGGGTTATAGTGGGGGAGGGGAGACAGAGTCAGGACTTTGGGGTTTTGTCCCCCCCGCTCTAACCACTGGAACCCCTCCCATCCCAGAGCTGAGAATAGTACCCAGGAGTCCTGACTCTCAGCTGCCCTATGCTAAACCCCAGAAAACGCTCTTGATAACCAGCTCTCTGGAGTGCAGGGAACAGATAATACCCTGTTGAAGGCTGACATTTCTAATGTAAAGGGCCCTTCATCCTAAACTCTCTGCTTGCAAGCAAACTTCACAAGGCTACAGGGATCGTGTCAGTTACCAGCAAAATGTAGCCACCCACTTATTGGGGCAGCGGGGTCTAGTGCTTAGAGCAGATGACTGGTTCAGGACTCCTGGATTCTACTCCTGACTCTGGAGTGGTATCTAGTGATTAGAGTGAGGGGGACTGGGAGTCAGGTCTCCTGGTTTCTATTCCTAGCTGTGCCACTCACCTTCCTACTCAGGCAAAGTCACTTCTCTGTGTGTCAGTTTTCCTCATCTGCAAAATGGGCGGAATACCTACCCTGTTAGGTCTGTTGTAAAGCGAGGTGTTTATCAAGTGCTTTGAGACTGTTTGGTGGACTTATTCTCCGGGTTCGTTGCCTGGTATCATGTTGGCTATGGGACAGAAGTGAAGACTAAAGTCTCTACTTCATCCGTTTTCAACTTTCCAGCTCACCCAGGAAAAATCCCCTCTGTTCCAGAAACAGCTGCATGTTCTCTCCAGGCTCAGAACTTCTCAGTGCCTCTGCTTCTTCCTCTGTTCGGCTCACTGTAAAATGATGTTCCAGAAACCTATCGTTTCTAATGGTAGCAGCGAAGGCGGAGCAGGATTTCCACAAACTGATGTTCACAGATGTTGCTGGCGTACTGTCTAATGGAGAAAATACAAGCCCAGGCTAATCAGTGAATGGCTTACAGAGCCTTCCAGCGCTCGTCAGACATTTGTAGATTAAGCCTGCAACGGACCATTAGAGCATCTAGTCTGGCAGTCTAGATAACACAGGCCATAGAATTTCACCTGGTTATCACTGTACTGAGCCCAGTAACTTGTGTTTGGCTAAAGCAAACCCTCCAATAAGGCACCCAAGCTTAAGATGGAGAATCCACCACTTCTCTTGGTAGAGTGTTCCACTGTTAGAAATTGTGCCTTATTTCTAATTTGGCTGGCTTCAACGTCCAGCCAATGCTGCTTGTTCTGCCTTTCTCTTCTACATTAAAGAGCCCTTTAACACCTGGTATTTTTTTGCCCACTGAGGTACTTATACACCATAAGTCACCGCTTGATCGTCTTCTTTATTAGCTAAACAGATTGGGGCTCTCTGAGTCTCCCACTGTAGGGCCATCAGATTATTTTTGTGGCTCTTCTCTGCACCCTCTGCAGTTTTCCAACTTCCTTTTGAAAATGTGGCCACTGGAACTTGTCACAGTTTGCCAGTTTTGCTCAATGGTTTGGAGCCAGCCAGGGTAGCTGGCGAGAGGAATATGGACCCATCAGAGGCCTGTGTGAAATGAATTTGGTGAGTCAAGTTTCACCAAGAGTCCAAGGACCGAGTGAGAGCCGTGGATGCTAAACTCCTTTTGTGAGCTCGGGGTCAGGGGTGAGGCTTGTTGGCTGGCCAGGCTGTGAGAATCTTACACACGACTGCCTGGGTGGTACCAGTTCTGTTGATATGCAGGGAGGACTGAGTTTCCAGGACTGTCGGTCTTGTAAATTTCATGAGCGCAAAATTCCTATCCAGTTACATTTGTTTTTGTTTTTTAAATCCTCTTCCCTTCTCATGCACCCATTAGCGCTATTCCAGGAACCTGCCAGCTCCGGAAATGTGCTATAAACACCCAATTCCCCGCTATCGTAGGTATCAGCCAGAGCTGTCAGCAAGGGGCCCCAGGGACGGTTTCTGGAATTGGCCCCTTAGGTTATGTCTACACTGCAATTAGACGCCCATGACTGGCCCAGGTCAGCTGACTCGGCTAAGGGGCTGTTTAATTGCCCTGTAGTCATTTGGGATTGGGGCGAACCCTCCCATCTTGCAGGGTCCTAGAGCCAGGCATCCGGAGCCTAATCGTCTACACTGCATTAACCCTTCGGTGTGTCAGTTTCCACCAGCTGCTCCCCAGTTGCCAGCACTGGCGCTGCGGCGAGAAGGATACACTGGGCCAAATTCACCTCCGGTTGGTCGCTCCAGTAACTTGAGTTGGAGGTCCGGTTTCTGGGCCCAAACATCCTCACGATTCTGGGGTGCATTTGGCCCCATGTAGCGTTAAGCAGAGCCTCCAACACCCTCCAAAGTGGCCATGGTTGGAGTCCAGCTTGCGGAGACACAGCAGGGGTTCCCCCCAGAATTGTGTTGGTGTCCACAAAGTGGGCAGCGATCAAGAGCTTTTATGAAGTTTCCATAGGCCTTTGTTGTTGCCACAGTGGTGGTGGGGGCAGAGGGATGCCATTTTCCAAGATGGCAGATGGGAGGGTGAGACTGTTTTCTGCCAGGACATGGGGTGCGAGGGATTTAGCGTCGTCCAGAAAGCGACTGACAGCGGCTGAAAGAGGGAAATGGCCCGGCCAGCTGGAGGATGCACATCCCCTCAGCTTGCAAAGCTTCTGTGGAGCCCAGAGTGGGAATTAAAGTGCAGTTGACATTTACCACCCTAGGGGTGAATTCCCCCCTCGTCCCCAGGCCTCTGTGGGTCAGGGAAGGGTAAATTCACTTCCTTGAACCATGGGAACCTGCTCTGAAAGTCCTGGCAGCCCAAGGCAGGGAGGGTCATTACAAGGAATGAGGGATACCAGAGGCTTAGCCACCCATTGCTTTGCATTTACAAGGGTCTTCAGGTACCCTGGTGTCAGCTCCGAAGCATTAGTGGCATCGGGTCATTAGCAGCCGTGACACTTAGCAAGTGTGCCTAGCCGGGCTGTAGATTTGAAGGTGCTAATGTGTCTGATCAGGGCCTAACGGTATTTAAACCCGGCAAATATTGTTTCTGTAACCTAGCAGAGGATGAACTTTCCATAGCCACAGACCGGGGCACACGTGGGCTACCAGGCAGTGTATATGGAGACGCTCTGGGGATGAAGTCATTGGGTGCAGAGACGATTACCCCCCCAGTCCCAGTGCAGTCTGCGTGATGCAACGGGTTTGTACAGGACTTGGGCAGCTTTTATTCTGCTTCCCTGTAATCCGGGGGTCTGGATGGAATCTGCAGTCATTGGTATCCACAGCTGCCCAGGTGAGAGGCCGCGTATCCTAGTGGGTAGGGCACTGGGCTGAGAGTCGAGGTTCTAATTCTGGCTCAGTCGCTGATTTATTGTGTGACCTTGGGCAAGTCGCTTCCCTCATCTGTGCCTCAGTTTCCCCCATCTTTACATTGGGGGTAATGATACTGACCTGCCTTTGAGGTCTGTGGATGAAAAGCCTTGTGGAAGGATGACATAGATACTCAATTTTTATTGTTTTTAATCATTTTGATGGATAATATCAATGTGTATTTTAAAGCATTTTTTTCTATTATCATGTCATATTTTCCCAGTTGCTCAAAGTTATGGGTTTTAAATATTTTATTTTTATCTATTTAAACGTTCACGGTTGTGGGAAATTACGGGACGGGGCGGGGTCAGACATGAATTATTTAATGACAGGTTGAGGTTGAGATTCAAAAAGTTAAAGCTTTATAATTGTTGAAACACAAACTGTTAACATCCCATGTCAGAATGTACAAAGCAAATAGTCTGAAATCAAATGGAGTCCTCGCCTTCCTTTGCCTGTTTTGCACATTTTGATTGTTATCGATAGGAATATTTTGTCGTGGGTATATGTGTGCACGGGGAAATAGATGTTTACCAACATTTATTGATAACAATCGAGTCCTTCCAAGCCTAACTGTGTGTGAGGAGGAGGAGGAGGAGACAGACAAATGAAGCAAAATTGTCCAAAGTGCAAGCCCCTTTGTACAGTACCTAGCGCAGTGGGGTCCGAGTCCGGTACTGGGGCCCCTAGATGCCACGGTGATACAAATAAATAATAATAAAGTGTGGCTGGTTCAAAACAGGGTGTATAACACAGAAGCTCCCGGCTCCCAGACATGTGATCAGTACACTGGGCCACACCCCCCCTTAGTGAGTTGCATTTCAAGCTCTTTTCGGGCATGGGTACCTGTCATTTTCATGTGTAAATTCCCAGCACTCTCTAAACCATATATTAAAACCTTTTAATTAAAAAAATTAATTAGGGAGATCTATGGATTAAAAAAGTGCTAGACAGAAGGGCCAGATATGACGGGCATTTATATACCACACTGATGAGTCGGGTGTGAATGGCTAGATAACTGTTATTATAAAGTCTGCTGTAGATTGCAGAAGGGTAAATCCAGAGTGACTCCGCTGGACTGGACGTTATCAAACAGGAATGAGGTTAGGATCAGGCCTTCTAAATTCTGCTCTTGGTTACCTAGAGTTGGATGGAGGGGTGCTATGTTGCCTAGTGGTTAGAACACTGGACTGGAACTCGAGCAACCTTGGTTTTAATCACAGCTTTACCCTGGCATGGTTATGACCTTGGACATGTACTGCCCCCATGCCTCAGTTTCCCCATCTGTAAAATGGAGACCATGATACTGACCTCCTTTGTAAAGTGCTTTGAGATCTACTGATGGAATGTGCTATAGAAGAGCTGGGGATGATGATTATTATGCTGCTGTAAATCTGGAGTGACTCCAGTGAAGTGGACAACGTTACACCAATATTAGCGAGGACAGAATCAGATCTTATAAACAAGGTCTCTGACACTGATGTAACTGGAGTCAGAATTTGGTTCATTGCTTTTCTGGGGCTCTTTAAACTACCTCTGGCTGTTGGGATGAACACAGAAGGAGCTATGCTTTCCTGCTGCTTCTCTGCAGCGGTGTAAATCCGGAGTTACGCCAGTGGAGTTAGCCAGGTGTAAAACTGATTTAAGCAGGTGCCCACCCTCGCCGAGCCAGATCCTCAGCTGGTTCAGATGAAGGCAAGCTCTTTAGAAATCTGCGACAGCTGCCCGACTGTCTTTTATTGCTGGCTCGGGCGGGGAGGGAGCGAGAGAACTGCCTGGTGCTTCGTGTGACCTGAAAGAAGTCGATACGGTCGAATCACTAGCAGAAAAACCACATCCCTCTCTTCCTCCTCCTCTCCACACGCACGCGTGCGCGTACACACACATATATACACACACACACACACACACACACACACACACACGGCGAAGCCTGCGAGGATTGGCTCGCCCGCCCCCTCGCTGAGGCGGGCAGGGGAGTGGGCATGCATATCACGTCCACAGTGTTTGTTTCATCGGGGTGGGGGGGGAAGCGAGCCGGAGCTCAGCGGTATGATAATGACTCTAGCGTCTGGCAGAAAGGAAAAAAGCCCCTGAATGCACCAGGGTGTCTGTAACCGAGCTTAAAGGAGAATGAAGCAAGATGGCTGCCTGGTAGTGGTGGATTCTCGCTGGAACTGACGAGGGCTGGGGGGGGATTTTTGTGCGGGGGTGGGCGATCGCTGGCAAGCTGAGAGAGGAAAGAGAATTAAAAGCAGAACAAGGTAAATACAGGCTCTGCCTTGTGTTTCGTTTCAATGCCCTTTAAATGCGAGAGTTGCCCTCCCCAGTCCAAGGGAATTCGATAGGGATTTTCTAATAGACAGTGTGTGTTTAAATAACACACAACATTCCCCCCCCGCCTTTCTACATGCAATTCCCTGGTAGCAGGAGGACTGTGGTACCTGGTGTTGCCAGGACCGGCTTGGCCTGAACTGCATTTTATTCTGACTTTTTTTTTTAATTCCCCTTGCAGGTGGAAATAAGGGACAGTAAAGAAGGTGGGACGCAGGAGCAAGTGCTGGCGACAAAGGTACCTTTCTTTTCTTGTTTAAAGACTGAGGACAAAGCCTGGAAGGGAATCTGCGGCGGGGGGTGGAATTGGCCAACCACTAGCGATAGCGAAGCATGTGTTGCGGTCTTTAAAAACCCAGGCGTCTCCAGCTTTACCCCTGCTGAATTGCAGATGCTTCTTCATCCATACATTTGCTGTTATTATTTTAAGCTGCGATGTTTTTGCAAGGGGGGAAGGAATCACTGCTTTTCAGCAGCTCCTCTCCTCTTGTGGTGCAGAAGCAAAAATAAATAAATATCGCCACAATCCCCTCTTCCCCCTTGTCTTTACAGGGGAGCAGCAGCCTCTCTCCCCTAGATCTGCTGAGTCCGGTGCAATTAACAAGAGAGACTAGACTCCCCCACTTTGAAGCAGGCATGACATCACCCTGATGTAACCATGACGACGGCAGCTGTCATACCTCACTAGGGTGGACCTGGAGAGTCTGTCTGAGCTGCCGTGACCCAAAACCACAACTCGGTTTCTCTACTTCTGGGGAAAAACATAATTACGAAGCGGAGGGGGCAGGCAAGGTTTCTTAGGTTTTGTCACTTGAGGTTTAAGGCCGGTTTCCACTCCGTGTTACGCTGATGTCAACCCAGCTGAAATCAATGGGGTTACTCCAGAGTTAGACCTGGTCCTGTACTCCGCTGCAGATCTGATGCCTGTGCCTTGGGAAAATACCTAGGAGTGGCTCACCATGGGGTTGCTATGGGGACAAAGTTTGGAGTGTGACACTGCAGCTTGCCTCGACGCTAATGCTCTGGGAAATGAGATGGGGGAAGAGGGAAGGTGAGCGAGCTGATTTCATTAGCGGTATCAGGAGCGTTACCTTGCAGGGACTGAGGCCGGGTCTACTCTAGAAAATTAGGTTGGTTTAACTCCATCGGTCGGGGGGTGAAAAATCCACACCCCTGAGTGGTGTTGTTAAGCTGACCTACGGTCCCCTGTAGACCGTGCGAGATTTGATAGAAGAATTCTTCCATCGACCTACCTACCGCCTCTCAGGGAGGTGGGTTACTTACACCAACAGGAGAACCCTTGCTGTTGGCGTGTATAGTGTTTAACTGAAACGTTACAGCGGCTCGACCAATGTGGTTCCGTTACTGTGTATTTGCCAGTCCCACGCAATGGGGTTTCCATCATTCCTCTGGGGAGACCACTCCACAGATCTTGCTGATAGGAAGATTTCCTGATATTCAGTCTGTGCTTTAGAAATAACGGGCAAGATCCTCCGCTGGTGTGAACCATTTTAGCTGCATTGCATCGACGAAACTACACTTTTGACACTAGCTAAGGGCCAGTCGTTGCTTATTTTGTTCTCTGATTAAATTTCCCGTTCCTCAGCTGTGTTGCACCCAGGAGCCAAGGGAGAGGAGTTGGATATGTATATCCTGGCTATTTCTAGGGCCACTTTCACTATGGTGTCTAAGGGCAAAGCAGCTCAAAAGAGGGGGTAAGGGGATATTGATTAAAGTTGGAGCTTCCAGCAACGCTGGGCGTGTTCCTAGCGTGCCCTATGTCTCGTGTTCTCACAATATAAAATATTGCCATTCGGAGCGCCCACGGTGCCTAGCAATGGGGAATCTGCCCATGGTTTGTTACATCAGCGCAAGATCCAAGTCCGGCCCTCGGGCTCCTTGAGGCGAAGTGCTGAGCACCTACAATTCCGTGGTTGCTGCAGGTGCCCGGTGCCTTTGGAAATCAGGCAGTTGGTTACGGTAGCTTCCCTTATACCCATTTGTAAATGACAACCGTCTCTGAGTTTGGGGGGTCCTGTGCAGAGAGGAAATGTAATGCTTGGAAACGCTACCGCTCCCAGTCGTGTAACTGGAGTGGTGCTTTGCAATTTTAAGTAAGGTTGTTCCCGGGGTCCCGATGGAGGGGATCCATGATCCGTAACCTGCTTGTTGCTGTTAGATGCGACCTAGCAAACAATGTGTCAGGTCCTCCTGCTTGATTCCCACTGGGCCTGATTCGGATCTTATATCAGTGACTGTGCAGGTGTTGCGTCATTGACATTAGAGGGTGAGATTTTTTGTAATTCAAAAGCACCTAAGAGAGTTAGGAGCCCACATCCCATTGACATTTAGTGGGTCTTGTGCTCCTAACTCACTTTGGCTGCTTTTGAAAATCCCATCCAGTGGTGTGAGTGAGCGTCAACGTCAATGGAGCTGTGCCAGTTTATGCTGGCTGAGGGTCTGGCCCATTGGATGCATGCACATTTTGCAGGTTCAGCCTCCTGCCAACCAGGTGAGCTGGAGGTTGCATCAGGGCCCTTGCCAGGGAAGGTACCAAATTGAGCAGCTGTTGTCATGCTAGCTTGGTAAACAAACAAGTCCTGACTGGAGTGCTAAGTCTTTGGTGGCACCTAATTAGCACTGATGATGTTTGTTTGCTTTACCAATGTGGATCCTTTATCACAGGTAATTAGGGAAAGGTCAGAGGGGGCAGTTTGCATTTGGAGTGGGGAGGATGGGGAACAAAAAAGACCCTGGCCTGCTGCCTGACCTCTTCCTTTCTTTTGTTTTTGGTGTGAAATGCCACGCCAGCGCAGGTACAAGGGGCAGATATTGTAGTAGCAGGGTTGCAAAGGGTGGGAAAGCAGGCAAATGAGATTTCTCCCTCCCCAAATTCAACCCCTTAACTTGCATTAACCAGATGAAATTCACCCCTCCCCCCTCCAAGTCGGCATTGATGAAGTTTTGGGGGGTGCAGAATGGAATCCATCCCAGCTGGTGGGCACATCGGCCAGACCCTTCCCGTTCCAGCTCCTGTGAGGGGCGCGGTGATGAATGGACAGTTCCAGCCATGGCGGCCACATCCCTTCCACCTCTCCCTCCCCTGTGCTGTACCCTCCAGAGCTCTAACAAAGCCCCCTTCTGCAACAGGGCACGGCCTCCCTTCTCAATCACCAGCCCTTGGGCAACGGAGGCGCCCCGGCCCCACCGCACTGGGGTCCTCAACGGGGTGGGTTCCATGCACCGAGGTGACACCTGCCATTTCGAGGCGGGGGGGGATGGGACGACAGTATTTTGAATCCAAAGCCAACCAAAAGGGGCCTGTGACCGCCATTTTTCTCCTCTGATATTCTCCACTCTTTGCCCGGAAGCATGGTAGCCGGATACCCTGCACCCAGTTATTCCCTGCATCCGTTTCCATTGATCTCTCGGTGGTTGGGATTTCCAGGGTGCGGTGGCACCAGTGGGTTTGTGCATCACCCCGCTCCCCGCCGGAGGCATGCCCTCAAACCCAGATTCACGAGCGGAAATGACTTTAGGTCTCAGCCCGGGTAACCACCTACCTGGACGGTTTGGCACGGTTCAGTGCCACCGTACGTCTTCGCTCAGGAGAGATCCATGCCTGGACTAATGGGGTTCTGGGTGGGTCGGGACTGAGGTTCATTGACAGGGTTGGGATGGAAGGCCCGGAGCTGGAATCGGGGGGGGGAGAGCTGATGGTTAGAACTGAGGGGCATTAATGTTAGCAGAATTGCATAGGGTGGCCGGGAACTGGAATAGTTGAGAAGGGAGGGGATTGAAGGGCATGGGCAGAGCTATATATACGCAGGACTGCGGGTCAGGATCGGGCTGCGTCTGGCACAGCAGAGGGACCTTCTATCAGGCTGGAGGTGCCTCAGGAGAGGTGGAGATGGTTTGCACGGTACTTGCCCGCTCTGACGTAGACCAGCGCCCTGCCAGTCCCTTGCTTCTGTACACCCTAAGTTCACTCCCAAATCTTAAAAACATATTTATACCCCTGTCTGTGACATTCATCTTATTTGTGCTTTGAGTTCACTGGAAGACACTTGACCGATGCCGTGTTATTGGTAAAGAGCCTTGCTTTTTCACTGTGCTCTGATCCAAGTGCAGTTGAAATCAAATGTGAAGAGGCTGGAGATGGGAAAGTCTGGGTCTAATCAGCTCGTCTATATTCCCTACCGATCGATGCTTGTACAAATGGTGGAACAGAACCCTCCCTGCCAAAGTTCAGCCATTGCTGCAGATCAGATCAGCTGGCTCCACCGGAAATGCTGTAACCAGGAAGGGATCTTTCCAAAATGGCCATTTCGCCCATCCCCAACATTGTTGGGAACCCAAGAAGGATGCTTAGCAGATGCCAGTTCTGCATGGAAGAAGATTGGCTGCATTGATTCCCAGTGTGCTGTCAGCATTGTTTTCTGAAAGGTATTCAGAATGAGACCTTGAGCAGAGACAATACTGCATTTTTGTTTGTTTAATCTAAAATGGTAGTTCTGTTTTTTGTAAAGTGTACCTTCTGCAGATCCATTCAGCTGCATCCCTTTAGTAGTAGTATTTCCTTTTTAAAACGAAATCAACTAGCTGGGAAATGTTCACCACTGAGATCTCAATTTCCAAAGCAGCCACATGAAGAAAAACAAACAAACATAAAAAGACGGGTTTATCGTAATAGTTCTAATTGCCTGCTGCATTCTTGTGCCTCCAATCAGTGCAGCATGCAAGGTATGAAATAATGTCTGGATGGCTTTTCCCCAGGGACCAAGCACAATTATGTACTGCTGATGTCATAGAGTGGGATCATGAGTCCCATCACTTTTGGTAAATTGCTACATTTCTTTTTCGGTTGGATTTCAGGTGCTCTGCAAGAGCATCTGTATGTTACGTGCAGTTGTCCATGTAGACTGTGATCTACTCAGGGCATGGAACACCCTTTCTTGTCTGTCTGGAAAGCAGCCAGGAGATTGCGGGTGCTGCTTCAAATAAATAATCATGAAAAGAAACAGCTGTGGGTTTCTTCTTCGGGGACAGATGTTGCGGGGAGGTGGGAGACTGTGAATCAAGTGATCCAGATTGCTGCAAGGACTTGCTCCCATCAGAGGATTTTGCAGTTGACTTCTTTAGGAGCAAGATTGGTCCCTCAGGGTCAGTCCAGAACCCTCTTGTAGCAATACATCCAGCCAGATCATGGAGCCGTATATCTCTGCATTAACGTGGTACAAGCTAGCTGTATCTGGTGGAGTTTGCAGGGCCATTCAGGAAGGTTGATGCCTACTCTTTAGATGGGCAGCTAAGAGACAGAGCCCCCACTCACTGGATCTGATGATTTGTGTGCAGTGGCTTTTTGTTGTCCCAGGTCTGAGAGGTGCAGAGTTCTGGTCCCCTTGAGGGGGATGGCAGCATCGCCTGCATATCCAGTCTGGCGGGGATGTATTTGCACTTGGCCCTTCATTTAACCTCGCTCTACGCAGTTCATCACATGCAGAGGTCTTTCAATCGGCCATGTCCTAAATAGCAGCATTTTGGGTGGGTGGGCAAGAGGTGTGTATTTATTAGGCACTCGGCTGCTACAGCGCCAGGTCCACACGCAGGATTTGCTACGCGGAATTCTCCGGCTTGGATTATAGAAAAGGTCAAATGACATCATCATGGTGGCATCGTCCAGGACTCAGGCTCTCAGGTGCTCCTGCAGTGCCAATAAATAAAACTAGTGCTCCCTTCTGGTTTTCAAGTCAATCAATCGTATACGTACTTACCTAGCTAGATATTATTGTTTATTGCTTGTACTCCATAGATCCTAGGAGCCGGAGTCATGGACAATGAGCCCGTAACACTAGGTGCGGTACAAACACAGAACAAAGAGCTGACAGCCCCTGCCCAGAGAGCTGGCAGTCTAAACGGAAGACAAGAGACAACAGGTGGAGACAGACTGACGAGCTGTTTCAGTTTGGTTTGAAATGGGCCAGGCAGGGACTCTTTACACATGTGCTTAAAAATTAGGAACGAAGTGCATCTGTGCTTGCGAGAGTGAGTGGGGGCTGAAAGGTACCACGGCCAACAATTGTGACTGGTTGTTGTTTGTCAAGCTCTCTGTTTGTACAGCACCTCGCACAATGGGAGCCTGGTCCGTGGTGCAACTGCAGCATAAATCATCATAAGCACAGCAGGTCTTTAGATCAACCCAACCCAACCCCCGATCGCTGCCTGTAGCTGATGTCACAACTTCTAAGGTCTTTATTAATCTGACGAGGGTAGGCTCTGACTTTTTCCCTTTAAATGCCTTCCCCAGCGAGGAGAGTTGAAATTTGCCGAGAGGTAGTTCTCTGCTCCCGTCTTGGCTCCTTCTGCGCTGGTTTCCCAAGCCCGTGACTCTGAGCAAACGCTGGGAGACACAGTGGTGGTTTGTGCCTATTTTTAGCCCATTTGGAGGGCCCCTTCATTCCCTGTCTGGAGACGCTGTCTCTTCGTGCAGTTGGCAGCCGGTGCTCCCGGCCGGATCACGCTGCCTGCCTGCACATGGCTTTTTTAGGTTTACAAACATTACAGCCTCGTGCGTGCATCACCCTGTGAGTCATCAGCCCCGTCACGATTGCAGGGCTCGCAGAACGAGGCGCCGGGGGAGGGAGGAGGCGGTGTGTGTGCCTTCGTTTGTGGGGGGGGTGGAAGGTGAGAAAGTGATGATGACCCGAATGAGAAGTCGGCTGGCCGCAGGAGAGAGTCGGGTACAGTCAGAACGGAGAGGGGACGTGTTAATAAGGAACCCGGAGAGGTGACGGCACTTCTGATCGGCGAACAGCAGCGGGGTTTGTAACTTCCGGACGCGCCACACATTTCTATGGCCAGTCTGTCCAACCCGACCCGGGAATCCCCCTTTGCTTGGATCCCTGCTCCTTTTTTGGGGGGGAAACATACAGTAGCACAGGCATGCTCGGAGCAGGGGAGGGTCAAGGGCAATCAACAATGGCTGGATTATTAACGTGATCCGCATGGCAGCCAAAGGATCCAAACCCTCTTTATTTCTATCCAGCGCCTGGGTTTTTTCTTTAAAAAACATTTAAAGGGACATTGTTGGGGGGAAGAGGATCTAGCGACAGGGTGGATTAAAACTCTCGCAGCCCGAATGGCCTTCAGTTTTGCTGCTGTTGCAGAAGTAGGGGAGAGGGGCAGGGAGGGAGGGTGTCTCCCCCGGCCCCCCAGATCTGTTCCTTTGCACCGAGCCCAGTTACAAAGGGGGCGGCAAAGCAGGACTCCGAAGGACTGGGGCTGCCTTGTTGGTGGGACATTCAGTGGCCTAACGCCATGGCCTGGCTTCGTTTACCGTCCCCATTTAGCTGCTGCTTTGAGAAGAGCAACAGTCCCTCCTCCCGACTGCAGCCTTAGGAGCGCGCCTTGTGCTGCGTGTGCTATTTTTAGCTGCTTGTCTCCGGGCGTCAGGGAGAAGCAGCCGTCGGATCTGTCTTCATCTGCATGCAAAGCTTTCTCTTGCGGCTTGGGGATCTGCGGCGGGAGGGGGGGGGGGGTGGAAGGCGGGACAGACCCAGGGGTTAGCAGGCTGGTTGAAACAAACCAGGTTCTGCCTTCTCTGGGATTGCCCCGTCCTCTCTCTTTTTTGCAGCCCCTGCTCTGCCTGCAGAATGTCCTGGCAGCCTTAATGGAAATATGTTAGCCATGGAGGAATGCAGAGCTCTGATTAGTTCCTTCTGCTCCATGCGCCTTGATTAAGGCCTCTTAGCTGCATTAACTCCTTTTAACTTGACTAGGCCCCTAAATCAGATGGGATGCAGGTCTCTTTGACAGCATGCTTGAATTATTGATGCGCTTGCAGCGTCCCGGATCCTATGACCAGGCGGAAAATGGCTGCGGAGGCCAGGCAGAGCTCAGATTTATTGGAGAAGGGCTGGAGGTGTGGGTGGAGGGGGATTAGAAATCCTCCTGGTTGCTCTCCTAACTGCAGAGCTGCCCCAGGCCACAGCACCGGCCCTCGGTTATCAAAGCTTTCTAGCGCACATACATCAATCCACGGGAGGAACTGTAGGGCTCGGTAACAAGATCTGCCGCGTTTCACCTCTAGGTCAGCTGTGAACTTGGCTGGCAGTGATTGAAAGCGTTTAACATCCGATGGCAGCTCTGTATGAGATCAGGTTTCCCCGCTCCAGCTCCGCATCCCAGAAGCCACCATCCCCCTTGGGGGCGGCTGCAGTGGAGAATTTGAGTTTACCACTGGGACAACGCTGCAGGCAGGATGGGGTGGGGGGTGCTGTAGTGTAGACAGAGCTCAGGTGGTAGCTGGTGTTCTAACCCCTGTGTCTGCTAGGCAGGGCCAGGAGACGCGGTGGTTAGAAAGCTGGTGGCCACTAGTACTACCCCTGGTGGGAAATGTTAAGGAGAAAGGATGAGTAAAATGACTTTAGTCGGCTCACACCTTGCATGGGCAATTACGTCTGAATAACTGGGCAGACGGATAGGGTTGATATAGGTACGTGTAATGTAAGGAACATCTTGAACTCTTTGCAGATAGATGCTGGACCATGGTCCCTCTGAGAGCTGGGAGGAGAACCCAGGAGTCCTGGCTGTCCGCCTGCTGCTCTAGTCACCAGAGTGCACACCCAAGAGTCCTGGCTCCCAGTTCCCCCCTGCCCTAATCACTAGACCACAGTGCCCAGCCAGAGCTGGATATAGAACCCAGTTTTCCTGATTGCACCGCCTCCCTGAACACGTGCTCCTTAGCCTCACATCTTTTACAGAAGAGCCCCGGTAAAAGAGGTGGGAATGGAACCCAGGGTCATTCCGTGCTTTCGCGGGCAAGTGTACCGCTGCACGCAGTGTGGTCACGAAGAGGTAGATAGAGAGATCTAGCAGAGTGTGAATTAACAACCCATTGGAGAAACTGCCGGACACAATAAGAAATGGACTCTCCCAAGAGTTATTGGTTGTGTGCTGTTGTCTACATGGCATGTGCCTGTTTCCATCCAGCCTGGAATGGGCCCCTGAAGTTCTTTAATTAAGAACCTCAGATCCAGGTGGCGAGATCTCAGTGCCATATGGCTAAGAGAGGAGGGATACCGTGGGGAAGCCGCACGGGGAGGTGTGGGAAGGACCTTCTGCTTTGGACCTTGTGGCCTGGGTTAATGGCCATTCATTATGTAGATACCCGGTGTGGATTCCCGGAGGTGCTACTCTCAGTGGAGGAGGGCATCATTTCCCTGACTGTGAGTATCAAAGGTGACATGGGCCATGCATAGTAATGAGATCACAACAGCTCTTAATCGCTGGCCATTCTCCTCCCTCATTTCAGCCAACGCACTGAGATCAACACTCTGCCCAGTCAAAGGGACCCTGAGCACAGTTAACTACCGCCTTTCTGCAGTCAACACCTGAGGTGGAAGGGCTCAGGTAAAGAACCTGCCGTGCTGGGGGACATGGGTACCGTGCAGCAGGTCCATGGCCGGGACCAAACCTGGGTCGATTTCGCAGTGTGTACGGAACGGGTCCCCATCTGGTGTCCCTGGGCACCGCTCCATTGAAGTCAGTAGGGTCAGATCCCCACTAGTGTAAATGGGTGTCTCTGCCCTGGAGTCAACGGGGGCGGATCCCCGGCTGGCATAAATGGGCGAAGCACCTCTACTGACATCAGCGGAGCTAGGCTCAAGTGCTTGGCCCCAGGGCTGAAGAACAGTTTGGAAATGTGATTGAAACCCGTTCAGTCCCGCGTCTCCTGCAAAGACCAAGCTGGCTTTTAAGGGCATCTGGGGACAAGTTGATTTTCTAACCAGGTCCCCAGTGGAGTTTTGACAACGTGGACAGAACCAGACCTCGTTAGAGAGAAGATCCCAAGACCAGAGTTAAGGTCCAGTTGAGCAGCGGCCAGGGACTCAAGGAGATGCAAGGGGATGAGTACGCAGCTCTGGAGACAAGAGGAGCTTCCAGGTGTGCAGTGCATTTCACCCCCCTGTGCTCGTTCTCTTGGTTGCAGAATGACACCTGACCGTGCAGTTGCTGGAGGAAGTCCTGGTGTCCCGGGGGATGGAAAGGCCACCCTAGTGGGAAGAGCTGAGCCAGTGGCAACAGGGACTCCCCTGGCAGCAAGCCATGGGCGAGAAGTTTCATCTTTCTGCTCCCTTGCCTGTGTGCGACATACGCCAGCTGTCACGTGCCTGCTCCATCTCATGCTTAGGTGGCTGCTCCTTCAAACCGTGCTTTAAGCCTCTCCTGAGGAACCAGGCTACTATCGGGACAGCTCATCAAGCAGCGACCCAAGGAGGCATCCTGGACCTAGTTTGAAGAGCAAAGATGGGAGGAAGCAGAACTTCCGCCTGCCCCAGAGCATTATGGGGGAACTAGCTCTGAAATGGCGCGCACTCCCTCCTCCACCTGAGCCTCATGTCTGCTGATACCTAGGTATTTCAGGAGCTGATCTGCACGTCCTGCCCCAATTCTATGGCAGTTTGGTGGCCAGTCCTTCACGGTCTGCAGGGAGAACGGAGACAGAATGGGAACTTTCTGGAGGGCACTGATAGTTCGCACTCAATTAAAAATACTCCAGTGGCTTGGACAGCTAACATGGGCTAAACACACCATGAACTCGAGGCCGGGGTCTGTTTTAAGGGCTGAGCAATCCTGACCGTGCAGTATCGGAGATTATGGCACAGCCTTTCTCCAGTTGTCCCAGAGGTTGGGACTGGAGCGGAGTGTGGTATGAAAGGGCAAGTCAGGTGTCCTGGATCACTGTTTGAGTGTTAATGGGTTAGCGGACGGGGGAAGAGGAGGTCAGTGATATTTGAATGGGTCCTTGTTTTTGTCTGTGAGGGAAAATGGTTAGCAACCCAAGCTTATCTACGTGGTCGTATTTTAATCCATCTGAATGGCAGAGACCCCTGTTTCCATGCTGTGCTTTTGCTGCGGGTAGAAATCAATAAGTTGAACTGCATTAGCCTATAGTGTGTACCTGAGTGGGTGTCCCTTTGAGTAGCTCTGTTGCTGTACATCTGAAGTGTCTGACTCCTGCTGCCATCACCTCCGATGGTGACACGATCTGATCTCAATCTAAGCAAGAGCTGGCTTGGGCGCTTGGACGGTCACTGGAAAGCTGCGGTGGTGCTGTTGACTCAGCAGATGTCAGCCTTTGCTCTGAGTCAGCCGATGTCCCCAGCTGGATGCTGTGCGGCAGGCCGCGGTGTCTTTTAGAAGAGAGGTATTTAAGTTTCCAGTTGAATAAGCCACTCGTCCTTGATCTTGTTGCTGTATGCTGTTTAAAGGCTGCTTCCATTCATCCCAGAGGTGGCTGATCATCCGTTTGCCACTGTGCCTCACTTGAAAGCTACTTCTCTCTCCCAGAACTTTAAACTGGGTGGCTCAGGCCTTGTAATGAAGAACTTTCCCCCTCAATGGCGCTGGTTCAGACCCAGCTCAGATCAGTTGTAACAAAAATCTGTTCCCATCTGGGGGCTCTTTTCTGATTTAGGCAGTTGAAGGATTCTCACCATCCCAACTAGCACATTTCTGGGAAGCTCAGCAGACGGGCCAAAGGTGGTGGTGCCGGGCAATCAGAAAAATCCTCTCTTGACTTGTAACTAAGGGCCACTGCCAGAGGAATTGCTAGCCATGTTCTGAGAAACCACTGCCAGGGAAATGTAGACTCCTGTGATGTCTTTGTTTTGGTCACTTTCTGGCTATTACCACCTGTTACAAGGAGGCTAATTCTTGACATGGCTATACTAGCAGCAGAGGGTTTGTGTCTATTGCATCATGTTAGCGTATAGTACCTTTCTCACAGTGACATGCTTCACCCTTCGTATGCTAGGGGAGCAAAGGACATCAGTCCCTGTTATTGACGGCTAGTTACTAGGTCGATGGCCCCACGGTAACGGGATTCCCAGCAGCAGCGGGGAAAGCCGCAGGGAGAGGATTGAAGCGTGTATGTTTTGGAGCTGACGTAGCTCTGTAGATTGGCTGTTGGACGGGTACAGTTATGGCTGAGTTAGATGACACATCTGGGGCTGCAATGGGTTTTTTAGGAGGGTTTGGTAGACAGTTGGGACGGTCAGGGGTCACCCGTAAGAAATCTTTGTTCGAAGGGTTGCGTTTCTGCCGGGGAATTCTGAGCACCAGTTGTATGGTCTGCCTAGCCCGTTCTGTGGTGAACCGCCCTTGGCATGAGTGGGATCACCCTCGTGAACAGTAATAATCGGAGATGAGCCATTAGCTAAACCTCTTCTGGCACTGGGGGAATCCAACTCTAGCATTCCCCAGATCTGAACTGGGCCAGCGAGAGAGAGATTTAGAATAAAGGTGGAAGAACTGAAGCAAACATGGTTTTCTCCTTACTGCGTCAGGGATGCGCCTGTCATGTCCCCTGTGAAATCAGGTAGAATCCTCCATCTGGGTTACAGCCTTAAACCCTGTATGGACCGAGTATAAGACAGTTACCCAAATCCCCTTGCTGTGGCAGTCAGGGTCCAGTGCAGTGTGTACTCTGAACTGTATTATCCGGGTGAATGCAGAGATGGCAGCTAAAATCCATACTTAGCCTTTATGATACTTCTCAGCCTGAAATCACTTCATGAACATTAACAAATTAATCCTTGCACTATCCCTCGGCGTGAGTACTTCTTCTTATTTGGGTTTTATCATCTTTCCCTTCTCCCTTATTTTTTATTCTGTACAGATGGCCCAAAATCAAAACCTTGGATTCAAACAGCCCTTTATTCACCCAATTTTTGTTAGGCCAGACGTGGGCCCTGGTTCAGCAAGGCACTTGGGTGTCTGTTTAACTTTGAGCACATGTTTAAAGTTAAGCACGTGCTCAAGAGCTTTCCTGCCTTATGGCCACAGTTACAGATAAACAAATAAGGGGGCAATCCAAGCCTTGTACTTTAGCTGATCAGCCATGAGGGTATGGAAGAAACTGGTCCACTATGACGTATTGCCCAGTTAGGTGCATTATGGGGGATTTTATGCCTTCCTCTGCAGAACTCTGGCATGAGAGCCAAGGTGGTGTACTAGATGAAGCCTTGTTCGGCTCTGGCAGAATTAGTCGTTTGAGTTTACATGGGCTACTGACTTTTGGTTGCCTCAGTCCGTCACAGGACACCATTGGCCTGCTTTTCACAGGTGCTGAGCATTTGCAGCTCCCATTGTCTGCAGCTGGTGCCCAACACTTCTGGAAGCCAGGCCCACCATGCGTGAAGTTGGGCACCCAAAAGCTTAGGCACTCAAACTAAAGGTCCCTTTGAAAACGTGGCTAGTACAACTTTTCCTCTGCTGAGCTCGGCCATTAACCATTGTAGCCCACCCGACAAGTGTGTCTACTTTGCAGAGAGGTTGGGGAGAAAATGAAATCACAGAGAGTTGGAGTGACTTTATCAAAGTCATGCAGGAAGTGTGTGACAGAGCTGGGAATTACACCTAGGTCCCTAGATTTCTAGTGCCTTTTCAATTAGGCCACCTTTCCTCCCTGTGTTCTCGGACTGATGTTAACTCAGGAGTAACTCCAATGTGGCTACACCAATGAGCGACAGCCACATCCGAGGCAGTCACTGGGAACCTGAAATGGTAACACACGATTGCTCTGCCTAGCTGGTGAAAAGAAAAACAAGGTCGGTGAGGTAATATCTTTTGTTGGACCAACTGATGATTACCTGTTCTATTCATTCCCTCTGGGACACCTGGCATTGGCCACTGTCGGACACTGGGCTAGATGGACCTTTGGTCTGACCCAGTATGGCCGGTCTTATGTTCTTAACTTTTGTTGGTGAGAGAGACAAGCTTTCAAGCTACACAAAGCTCTTCTCCTGGGAAGGGTACTGAGGCCAGGGCAACCCTACACACTTACTTCGGTATAACTATGTCCCTGAGGGGTGTGAAAAATCCACACACCTGAGCGACATCGTTATACCAAACCGTACCCCCCTGTGTAGACAGCAGCTTCTCCTGCCAGCATAGCTTCTGCCTTTCGCAGAGGTGGAGTTGTTAAGTCAACAGGAGAACTCTCTCCTGTCGGCTTAGAACGTCTTCATCAGACGTGCTACAGCAGCGCAACTGCACTGATGCAAGTTTGTGGTGTAGACCTGCCCTAAAAGTGTTACAGCTAAATATGAGATTGAAGAGAGAGTTTTTGGGTTTGTCTACACTGCACAGTTGTCACCAAAACTTTTGTCTTTCGCGGGTACTTAAAAAAGCCCCCCCCCCCCCCCCCCGCAAAAGACAAAAGTTTTGCCGACGCAAGTGGCAGTGTGAACTCGGCTTTGTCGGCAGGAACGCTCTCCTGCTGAGAAAGCTTATGCCGCTCACAGGGCTGGAAGTATTTTGTTGGCAAAAGTGCCGACAAAATACCGCAAAAGAGCGTTCACAGGCTGACTTTTAGTGACAAGGCTGTGTCGACACAGCTTTGTCGCTAAAAGCTGCGTGGTGTAGACAAGCCCTTAGACATAAGTAGTTAGCACCTATTCTCAGGGACCATTCAAGGTGAAGTGGCCTGTTAACACCCCTGTAGCCATATAACAAAAAGGGGGGTTCGTGGTTACAGGTTGTTGTGATAGGCCATAAATCCAGTGTTTTCATTAAGACCATAATTTATAATGTATAGCAAAGTTATTTATTTAAGCTTTCAGGTTTGTCTTTTGAAAGCATTTGCAGGTTTTCTTTGAGGATGAGGACTAATAGGTCAGATGCCGAGTGACCTCTTTGTGAAAAGAGTTCACCCACAGATGACAGGGTGTTTTAGCCTTTTGTCATTTTCCTCAGTGAGTTCATTCGAGAGCGTAGTGACTGTCTGGTTTCACTCACATAAATGTTATTGGGGCATTTAGTGCACTGGATGAGATACACCACATGTTGTGATTGGTGTGTGTAGGACCCATGATCTTGAAAGGTGTGTTGTGGGTGGTGTTGATCATTGTAGCAGTGGAGATACGGCTGTAGGTTTTGGATCTGTTGCTATGGCAGGGTCTGGTGCTGCTTTGAGTTGGTGGGTCGTGGTCTGTGGGGAGCTTGCTTCTGATGATGAGGTTGGGGGGTTGTTTGAAGGCTAGAAGAGAGGGTTCTGGAAAGATTTCTTTCAGGATGGGGTCCTGTAGCAGGTGCGGACTCACCCCTGCGGCACCTCCTGCTGGTCTCTTCTGGGAATTAGCTCATCGACCCAGGAGTGCCCTCTGCAGGCCGGTGATCCGCCTTGCTGCTGGCCCCGTGTCCCTCCCAGGACCCCGGTGCCCCTTTCTTGGGGTGCTGCCCCCTGGCAGTACCCCCTTTCTCTCAGGGTCTCCCCTCCCCGGGAAACCCCCACCCACTATCCCCACCTCACCTCAGTATAAGGCTACTGCCAGTCACCAGCTAGCCCCCGCTCCCTGGGGCAGACTGCAGTATCAGCCTACTCATCACTGGCAAGGTTGGGTTTGGACCTGCTGCCTTTGCCTAACCCTGGGCTGCCCTCTGCACCCCCAGTACCTGTTGGCCTAATGCTAGGCCACAAGCTGGGGCTTTCCAGGCTGGAGCTCCCCGGCTCCTCTGCCTTTCCCCAAGCCCTGCTCCACTCAGGTACCCTGCCTCTAGCTCCCTGCAGCCAGGCCCTTCTCTCTCTGAATGCAGAGAGAGAGACTGTGTCTGCCCCTGGCTTCCCTGCCTTTATAGGGCCAGCTGAGGCCCGATTAGGATGTGGCCCAGCTGCGGCTGCTTCCCCAATCAGCCTAGTAGCTTTTCCCCTGCCCCAGGGCTGTCTTTAAACCCCTCTGTGCAGGAGCGGGTAACCACCCCGCTACAGATCCCCATTGAGTATAAGTTGTAGTTGCTTGATGATATCCCGGATGGGTTCCAGTGTGGGGTGGTAGGTGACAACTAGGGGTGTGTGGTCAGAGGGTTTTTTGATTTCTGTATTGAAACAGGTTCTCTCAAGGTATTTGGGTAGCCTGTTCCATGATGTTTTCTACTTTTCTGGTGGAGTGTCCTTGTTTAGTGAAGGCAGTTTTGAGTGTGTTAAGGTGTATATCCCGAGCTTTCTCCTCAGAGCATATTCTGTAGTATCTCAATGCCTGGCTGTAGATAACAGATTTCATGGTGTGTTTGGGGTGGTTATCGGATCTATGTAGGTAGGTGTGGTGATCTGTGGGTTTCTTGTATATAGTTGTCCGTAGGGTTCCGTTGCTGAAGCTGATCATGTTGTCCAGGAAGTTGATGCTGGGGTGGGAATGTTCCAGAGAGAATTTAATGGATGGGAGATGGTTGTTGAAGTTGTGGTGGAAGTCTATGAGGGAGCGTAAGTCGTCTTTCCAGAGGATGAAAATATCATCGATTGTATCTCAAGCTTATCGTTGGTTTCGCAGTGCATTTGTCCACAAATTCTTCTTCAAGATGGCCTACGAAGAGCTTGGCATATTAGGGAACTGTCCTAGTACCCATGGCTGTTCCCATGGCTTGGACAAAGTGTTTGCTGTTGAATGTAAAATTGTTAAGGGCTAGGATGAAATGGATAAGTCTGGCGATATGTTTGGGGTGGATCTCTGAGGGCTGTCCATTGCCTTGTAAATGTTTGAGGCAGGCAGCTATGCCGTTATTGTGAGGGATGTTGGTGCGTAGGAAAGTGATATCCAGGGTGGCGAGGATGGTGTTCTGAGGGAGATTGTTAATGTGGCAGAGTTTGTGGAGGAAGTCAGTTGTGTCCTGGAGGAAGCTGGCCTTTTGTGTGGTGAGTGGTTTGAGGATGGTTTCTGTGAGTCCCGATATTCCTTCAGTAAGAGTCCCGCGGCCAGATATAATGGGTCTGCCTGGGTTCCCTTGTTTGTGTATCTTGGGAATCATGTAGAAGATCCTGGGGTGGGTTCATGGAGGATCAGTTTGTAGAGTTTCTCTTGGAGTTGATTGGGGAAGGATTTGATGATATCCTTAAATTCCTGGGTAAACTGTGGTGTGGGGTCTTCTTTGAGTTCTTTATAGTGGGTGATGTTAAAGAGTTGTCATTTGGCCTCGTTAACGTCGTCATCACAGTTGAGGAAAACATATCTGCATGAGAGGAAACTTCTCCCTACTCAAGTGCGAGCTACCTATAGAGCTGGGAGTGGAAAGCAGGCAAATTTGCTCGCCACAACCCACATTTCATAGGACCTTCCGCAATCTTCTCTCCATCATTGCTTTTGTCCTCCCTTGACTTGTGAGTAGATAGTTGGGGCCTGCTTTTTCAGAAGAGTTGAGCACCCACAATCCCAGGTGAGGTCAGGTGATCAGTGCCTCTGAAGATGGAGCCGAAAGGGGGAATCTCTGTTGAAGTGAGTGGAGTTGCACCAGGGATTACTTTGGCCCAAGGATGGGAGTATAGAAAGGGGAAGGGTTTGCTTTCCACCATGCTCTCTGGAAGGGAGGGAACAGTGCAACTTGGTGCATTGATACACACTGAACACTCTTTGCAAAGGTCTGGGAAAGCAGCAGGCATTTAATAGAACTGCCACGAGTGATTTACCCGCCATGACGCGGCAGACTCCTCTTAGCTCTTGGAAACTGGCTGGGAAATCCCTTCTCCCAGTTATGCCAAAGCATCTCCTGTTGCAGCGGCCATGCCATTGGCCTGGGAGGACTGGGCAGGACACCCTGCTGATGCCATTCCTTACCTGCTTAGAGGGGGTGCTGTGGAGCAGCATGCCTTTCCCGGGGTTTAAATGGAGTATAAATGTATCCAGTGAGCGCCATGGGGATATCAAGGGAGGCGGGGTGTTCTTACCTGCTCTGGAGCCTGGCCAGCACGTTGGGGTTAATATTTTTCTCTCCGCAAGCTCATTAAAAACCACAGGAGATCAGGACCTTGGTTTTATGGTGCACCCACCTACGCTGGCGCTAGCAACGCTGGCGTGCTGCCAACTCTGTTCAGTGTCCCAGTGCAGTCTGACGGGTTGGAGTCCATAATAATAAACAGGAATGACTAATTAGTCCTCTGAGGGAGACCGATCAGTATCATGAGCCCCCTTTTGCTGATGGGGAAATTGAGGCCCTGGGATGGGAGGTGACTTGTCCAACGTCGCACAACCTGTCGGTGGCAGAGGTGAGGCACCGTCGTAACCCTGCAGATATGTGGGTGTCTTGGGTCTTTTTGTGTTGGGACACGTGTGCCAGCTGTGTGCGCAGGCTTGCAGCTGTGTGTGGCCTTGTCTGTGTGGTGTGTGTGTGTGTGTGGCAGTTGTGCATACATCTGTGTGTGCTTCTCTCTGGGTATGTCTGTATATGAGCCAGGAGAGTGATTCCCAGCTTACGTAGACCCATATCTGAGCTAGTGCCTAACAATAGCAGTGTGCTCACGGGCGGCGGCTTGAGCTAGCTTCCCGGGTACATACCCAGCGGGCTCGGTGTGGTTGTACTCAGAGCGGCTAGTTCGTGGCCACCTGTGCTGCTGCAGACATACTGCTGTTTTTAGACACTAGCTTGAGCAGACCTAGTGCGGGTAGGGGTCCATGCAAGCTGGGGGTCGCACCACCCAGCTCAATCAGAGACGTACCCCGTGTGTATGCTGGTATGGTTTTACGTGTGTGTGTGTGTGGGGGGGGGTTAGGGAGGCAAGGTGTCCATGCTTATGCCCGCATTTGTGTCTTTGTGTGTGTGTGTATGCACACACGTGCATGCTCTTTGCTTGTGTGCGTTTGATTTTTCGTGTGAGGGTCTGCGTGTGCGTCTGCCCGTTGTTGTGTGCGGGCCTGCGGTGTGTCTGAATCCATGCTGGGGAAGCCGCAGCCCCTCCTCAGAGCACTGCATGGCCACTCGGTCCCTGATTTCCCCACCCCTAGCGCGCACACAGTCTTCAGCCTTCAATCTGCGGTCACTGCACAAGCGGCTGGGTTGGATTGTTTGTTTCGAAGGAAGTTTGGCGCTGACGGGAACTGGGGAAGCGCCGCTCGGCTGCCAGTTTGGCAGGTTTCCTGGTCAGGGAGGACGCAGGCGAGTGCTTGTTAGGGGTGCTTTAGGGACAGCCGGAAAACACCAACCCATTGCTGCACTGTGTGTAACCTAATTGAGTTTATACAGCTTTGGGGTTAACAACCGTCTGGAAGTTCAATCTCTGCAGCGTCTCTTTGCCCCATCTCTGCACGGACACGTCTCCTGAAGGTGGACAGGCACTGTTGGAGTCAAGTGTTTTGTCCGTTGTAACCAGGGGAAAAACACACACGTTTGGGTTAGGAAATCTGGATGGTCCAGTCTCTCTCTGCAGCAGAGACTAGAAGTAGGAAATAGAACTCTGGGTTAATTTCCTGGCTGGTGTAAAGTCCAGGTGATTGGAGGAGTTTAGCCAGGGATGAATTTAGCTCGGTGTCTCATGTGTACGTGGTGCAGGGCTGGTGTGTGGAGCAGGATGCGGCCAGTCTGAGTTTGTGAGAGGTTACGGGGTGGGTGCGTAGCCCATGTGTAGGACTGGTGTGCATACATCTAGGTTGATGTATTATTCTACTTTATTTGGGTAGCACCTTGGAGCCCCAGTCCTAGCCTAGGACCCCATTGTGCAAGGTGCTGTACAGACACAGAACAAGACAGTCCCTGCCCCGAAGAGTTTACAATCTGCGTATGAGACGAGAGACGACGGGAGCTGGGTGCCGCAGTGTTTGTGAGTGCGTGTGGGGAGGAGAATGGGGTTGGTGTGTGCCTCCCGGACTGGTGCGTGTTTGAGCGTGGTGTTTGCGTATCTCCGTGCTGCTAGCAGTTGCGTGTGTGGATTTCAGTGGGGTAACACCGGAGTAGCGCAGTGGTCAATCAGGGCCATAAACACTGAAGCGCTCTGGCGCGAGCCGTGCTATGGAAGCTGTTGTTACTTATTCGGAGAACTGGCGTGCGCCCAATGCAACTGCTGTTTCTCTCTTAAGCTGTGGGCCGTGTAGCTTGGGAAGCAGCGCTGTGGATCTGCTTAGCCTCGAGGTGCTTTTATTCATTAGGTCTGGTTTCTCGGGACAGTGAATTTGCAGAATGTTTTGAGGCAGAGAAGATTTACCATCCTAGGGAAGGCAGTGTATTCTACCGGGTCAGGAGTTAGGGACCCTGGGCTCGATAGCCGCCTCTGCCACAGAGCTGCTGGGCAACCGTGGACAAGTCCCCCCTCTCTGGGGATGTCTGCACTGAAAGAATAACCAATGGCACTGGATCCTCAGGCTCCAGGGCTAAAAAATAGCCATGTCGATGTTCTCACTTGGACTCCGAGTCCCTCCCCACCTCACCGGATCTCAGAGTCCAGACTCCAGCCCGAGCAGGACCGTCTACGCTGCTATTCTTAGAGGCTGATGACCCAGTCTCTGAGACTCGGCGCTGCGGGTTCTTCTTTGCAGTGTAGACGTACCCTCCGCGCCTCTCCTCTGCCAATCTTACGTTTCCTTTGGGTGGCCAGGTGCATTCGCACCTCAGATTCAGGTGCTGTTCATGGCTAGATCTCAAAGCATCTTATAAGGGGGAGGGGAAGTCTCCTCACCCCCATTTTACAGGGGAGACTCATTGAGTCGCAGAGAGGGGAAGTGACTTGCCCAAAGCTGCCTAATGGGGCCTGCTTCTCCACTGATTTTTGCACCTGGTTTAAAACGAGCCCAAGACAAAGTCCACCCCAGAAGATCAATAACTGAGACCCAGGCCTGTGCTTCAGCTACCTGCCTCTCGCCCAGAAACAAGATTGAGGCATGACTCAAAAAGCATCCTGCGTGATGCCCTGGAGGCGATGAGGCATTTCTTCCCAGCTCTCCCCTGCATGCAGCAGTTGCTGCTTGCTTGGGCAGCTGTTCAGAACCGGGGAATCCCCGGCTTGCCTGTCTTACTCGCTCTGACACAGGTCCTGGGAGCTCTTGCAGCTACGCGAGGGACTGCAGCAGCAGAGCCCTAAGCCGGCAGCATCAGCACATGCGATTTCGACTCACTGCAGCCCGCGAGAGATGGCTTCTTGGCGGCTGAATCGCTGGAAAATAGCCGTTACCCTGCCTCTCTCCTTTTCGTCACTTCTCTGCGGAGCGGGATGGGGGTGTGTATGGGGGACTGCTAATGAGTCACCACCTCCATCTGAGCACATGGCACATGCCCCAAGAAGCAATTACAATTAGCCTTGACGAGGAGAGCAGCCGGGGGTTCTGGAAAAGTGAATCATTGGCCTTTCTCTTCATGACTGTGTGTTGGAAATGAGCGATCGCTGAAGTCATTAGCGGCACGAAACAAGGGGGGGGGGGGAAAACAGAGAAGAGAGGGGGAAAAAATTATATATAAACGAAGGAAGCTGCTCGCCCCAGACTGTCAATTGCCAAAGCAGATGTGGAAGGTACGTGTGCCGCCCACCCCAAGATGTTTTGTACCCCTTTAAACGTGTGTCTTTTCTGAGTGTGCTTGAAGCGTTAATTACCTGGGGAGGAAAGTGTTTTAGAGATCTAAGAGCAAGGGGAAAATGTCATGCCCTGGGAAGCAGTGTGGGCTAGTAGATTTTGAGCTGGATCGAGATTTGGGAGACCTTGGTTCTGCCACCAGCCTGCTTTGGTGACCTCGGGCAAGTCACTTTTTCACTCTCTGCCTCAGTTTCCCCAGCTGTAAAAGGTGGATTGTGACCTGATTTAGTTGGGGATTGGTCCTGCTTTGAGCAGGAGGTTGGACTAGATGACCTCCTGAGGTCCCTTCCAAATCTTGATATTCTATGATTCTATGACCTCTTTTCTGAAGTGCTTAGAGACTGACAGATGAAAAGTGCTGTATGGTATGTAGGTGGCAGTCTATTTAGCAGCAGGAACTTTATTTTCAAAGCACTTTCTGAATGATTAAGTAATCTACAAAACCTACTCAGAAAGGCTGGTCTGTTTCATACAGATGGGGAAACTGAGGCCCAGAGCCAGGGAAGGGCCTTGCTTTAGTGCTTTGGTACTGTGGTGATTGTTCCTTGCAGGAGGGGTAGTTAGAAACTCATGCCCAGATCTGGGCTTAGGAACCAAGGATTCATAACTCCGGATCTAGCAGACCGACTGTGTGGGGCGGGGCTCACAGTTGTCTGTTGGTCGCCAGCAGTGTTTGATTCAGGCAGCCGTGTGTTGCACAGGGAACCTGTCAGCACTTGCCTTGATTGGGGCATGTTGGAATCTCCACCTGTTTTTAATTTAAAGGTTGGGTGCAAAAGAGGGAATCACACCCGAGGCAGAAGGGGCCATGCGGCAGCCTGTGGGATGCCTCATGCTGCCTTGCCAGCCTCTGACCTGTGTCCCCCATGTGGTCACGAGAGAGAGAGACGCTAAGATGCTGAATACATATGAGCCACCAGTTGGGACGGGACGGGGTCGGGGGCACTCTGCGATGTAGGTGATCTGCTTGGATGGTCAGAGCTCAGCTTTTCCTGGTGATTTGATCGTGATAATTACAGGGGATGAGGGAACGTGTGATTAGGTGTATTTACTTGGGGGCTAGACATTATCCTGGCATTTATATAGGGGGTAAAGTGCAGTTAGGGAATTTGCCCCTAGTACTTATAGGAGGGGTGGGCATTACCCTGCCTTTCATATGGGGCGGAGGCATGCGCTTGGGAGCTTTGATCTGAGCAGTTCTAAGAGGAGACGCTGGTGTTTTGTAGCCATAGTGAGATTGTTCTTCTGGGCCCTAATTCTCCCCCCAGCTCTATGTGATACAAGTAGCTCTCATAGATTTCAGTGGAAGTTGTTGTACCATGGCTGGGGTGAATAGGGCAGCTGTTATTTGTAGGGTTATCTCAGCACCTCCATGGAGGAGGAGTTCGGTATATGAAGGGATTGGAGTGAGGGCCTCCTTTATCAGCCAATGGTAAGGTTTGAATGGGTTTTGCATTTATTCGGCGCAGAGGGTTGGTATGGAGGGGGTAATTTGAAGTGAAGGGTTATTCTGTCATCTAGGGGAGCATTCTCTTGGCATCTGTTAGATGGATGGGGTGTTACCTGGGGATTTAAGGTGTGGGGGAGTTGAGTTTTCCCCTGAGGTTTGCTGCAAACCCCTTTCCCTTGGTTGGAACCCGACGGTCTCTGTTCTGAGGGCTTCCTTGTCTTCCTTCCTATAGCCCCTCCTGTGGGGTTTTTTGTCTTTTGGGTTGAGGGCCGCCCAAATCGCCTTCCCTTCAAAGCAGCCCTAGGCACAGTATGGAGATGTTCTGAGTGGTGGATGCAAGCCGGGGAGGGCGCCAGAGGCGGGCAGAGGTCAGCTCTTTGTAACTGAGTCGCTCGAACGCAGCCCTCTCTGCGTTCCCACGCCGCCGTGGCCAGGTGGGCAGCCTTTAGTAACCAGTAACTGGAGTGAGTGTACACCACGCATGACTGGTTTTCAGCATGTATCTGCCTCATGCTTGGGGACCTGCCTCCGGAGGGTGGGGGACAGATGGAATATGGCCTCCAGATCACTTTCTGTGGTATCCCTGATTTCTGTTCAGTTATGCTACAGCTTGTGAGAGGCTGGTCTGGCACAGTGGGACCTGTTTCTGATGTCGCTCTGGTTTGGGCTGCATTGCAATGACTCCTGATTTACAACGGTGTGTGGGAGAGCAGAATGATTCCTCCTTTCCTGGAGGCGGTAAGTATTTGGGGAGCCAGAGCCCTTCCCAGTAGCTTTCCCCCATGGATCTGGTTATTGCAATGCCTATCGCAGAGGTGGGGTGTGTGTGACAGCTGGCGTTTGGGACATATTGTCGTGCTGCCACGGAGCAGGTTGCCAATGACTGGAAATCTGGCCAACCCACTCCGCTGGGCAGGCAGCCTACAACAAACCCCACTGTACGTCTTCTGCTCCGTGCTATTCACCCACCCGGCACTGAGCTGGAAAGCTGATCTGGTGGCTCAGTGTTTGTGCTGGGGGAAGTCAGCTGAGTTTGAGACTAAGAAGAGACTTGGAGCCCAGAACAAAAATAGAACACGTTTTTTTAGTTTGCACAAAAAAGGGTTTTTTCTCCGCCCCCTCCCCCTTCTCTTTGGAACTTGCTCCATTGACTCGACTAAAACAGCCGCTGTGCTCCCAAGCCTGGAAAGTGTTTCCTTCTGGAACGGCCCAGCTGCCAGTTGGCTCCTCCTGAGCTCTCTGGCTTGCGCTTCGCGCTGTGCCGATGATGTGATAGGAATCGGAGTTACGACCTGGACGCTCGCATGAATGAAAAAGTCAGCTGCGCTGTTCGGAGCAGCGCTAGCCAAGAGGCAATTTGGAGGAATCCGTGTGCTCTCTCTGCCAGCGGAGTGCCGTGCTCCACGCAACTGGGGGGGGCAATTTTTGCTCTTTTGGCTTCAGTGGGAGCCAGAGGAAGAAAGTTGTAGTAGTTAAAGCACAGAGCGGGAGCGACGTAGTTATACCAACCTTAAACTCCCTTGTAGACAGCGCTGTGTCTTCCCGCCGACCTAGCCCCCGCCTTTTGGGGAGGCGGATTAGCTACGCTGATGGGAGAGCTCTCTCCCGTTGGCGTAGGAGCATCTTCACTTAAGCGCTGCAGCGGCACAGCTGCACCAAGGCAGCGTTTTAAGTGGAGACCTCTCCTCAGGGCATGGCAGTGCTGCAATCGGAGGTGTGATGCAGCACATGTCGACGTACCGGAGCTAGCTTTAGCCTCGCTAGCTCGGGCACCGAAAGCAGGGCAGGCTGTACAAACCTGCTCGGGACCCTGGCTAATGACTCAGGCGGCTAGCGCATGTCATCACGGCCACACTGCCCAGCACCTGAGCTAGCTAAATGTCTACCCCTGATTGCAGTGTAGACATACCCTCCGTGACTTTCCCAAGGTGACATGGGGAAGTCTGAGGCAAGGCAGGGAATTAATCGCAAGTTTTCCAAGTCCCAGGCTAGTGTTTTAACTACTGGATTATCCTTCCTCTCTTATGCTCACCATCACTGACTTGCCATGTGACCATGGGCAATTATGACTCTGTAGTACTGACCTGTCTAGGCTAACTGCCTCAAGCCAGGAGCCAGGTCTCCTGATTACTAGTCCAACATTGTGTCTGCGAGACCGCACTGCCTCTTCAAGTTCCCTTTCTCTGCCCCCGTGTCCACATCCGTAATGTGTGCATGGGGATGATACCTACACCCCAGCGGTTTGCAAAGGGTCGATTAGTTAACATGTGCCCCTCCATATAGTGTATGTAGATGGGATACAGGAAGTTCTGGAGTCACAGTTATTTCTGACTCTCAAGTAATGGTGTGTGAAGATGACAAGATCTCAGAGCATTTCATGGGCTTTTGTTCTGGGACTTTTTTTTGTGGTCTGTTCATTTAGCTGGTGAAAGATTTTTTTGTTTTGGCCTCAAAATATGCACAATATCTCACTGTCATAAGAATCAGCGCAGACGTCAGCCTTCGTCTAAATGGAATGTGTACATTCTGTGTCTGTCCCTCTACCCGGGTCTCCTTTTCACTCAGAAAAAGATCTTTTCCCCCTACTGTTTCTTGCCAGTTGATGTGAAATGTGAAACGCCTCCCTCTTTCATAATCCACAGACTCCAAAGGTCTTTGCAAAAGAGAAGCCAGTATCAATTATCCTTTTTTTAGACTGGAAACTGAGGCACAGAGAGAGCCACAAACTCAGTGGCAGAGCCAGGAATTGAACGCAGGTCCTCTTCTTTCTGGCCCGGGGCCTTAGCCACTAGGCCATGCATCCCTTAACTCCTGTTTATGGGAGATGTGCTATCCAATGTGGGCACGTCCTGGCACCATTCAGGAAGCCTGCCGTTTCCTGGGCTTGTGTGACCCCGTTTTGCATTGTATTACACAGGATCCAGATTCCTGTGGCATGTCGGAAGCACAGGCAGGCAGAAGTGGTTAAAAAATAATCTCCTTTGAACTGAGCTAGGGAATGAACATTCCTCCTCTCCGCAGAACCTTGCGTCCTTCATGGATGAATTGTGTTCCGCAGTAGGAGATCTTTCCCTTCCGAGTGATAGGAATGGCTTCAATGGGTCATGTGGATGAATTTCACCCTGCATGGGTAGGTTTGCCCACGTGAAGACCCTTCAGTAAGGCCCATGTAGTACCTATTTTTGATTAGGTGGGAGTATACTGTCTTGTTCACTGGGTAGTACAAGCTCCTTGGGCAAATCATTTCATCCCTCTCTTTTCCCTCTTGCTCGTCATCTGTCTTATTTTTTTAGGTTGTAAACTCTTTGGATTAGAGATAGTCTCTGTGTTTGTACAGTGCCGAGCACAGCGGGGCCTGGTCTCAGCAGAGGCTTCTGTAATGCAAATAATAAAATAATAATAGTATAGTCATCTATTCTTAGAGCCAGAACCAGATCTGCAGTCCTTACCCATGTGGATAGTCTTTATCCACATTGTCCTACAGAAGTGAACGGGACTGTTGGCATGAGTAAAGGTTATGCAAGATTAGCCAATAGTCTATACTGTCGAGGAGTTGGAATGAGACCCTCAGCAGGTGTAAACGAAGTCAATGAGAGATGCCTTCTGAGGATCCGGTCACTGGAGTTGCGTTTGCAAGAAACAGCGTGGTTTTCCATTGCAGCTTTGTGATGATCAGATGCAGGGGGGATAAGTGTGGTATAAACAGAGATAAGACAACCTGGGTCATTTGCCTTCCGAATGGTCTGTCGGTGTCAGATTTCACCTTCTACTCTAATGGCTGGTCTCCTCTCCGCTTAGATGCCGTGCCTGTCAGAAACGCCATGCGTCAAGCGATGCAGGTGTTGCTATGCAACATGGCCCTTTTAATGAATAAGTGAGTGACTGGTACAGAAGAGCTACAGACATGACATCAGTTGTAAAGGAAGGCCTGAAATGTGACCTACCTTCCTATATCTGTGTGCAGAATCCAGGGTTGTGGTGCAGAGACAAAGAGGTGGAGGACTGGAGCTGGTCGAAATAGTTTTGTCTGAATGCTTTGTCTTTTCAAAATGGCTTTTGGGGCAAAACAATTTCTGCAGAAAATCTTCATTTATGTCAAAAATGTTCAGTGTAAAAACAAAATCCAAAAAAGTTTCAGTAAAAACATTCATTTTTTTTAAACAGATTTTTTTTTTTTTGAAAACGGGGGGAAGCCTGAAAAAAATTTCACAGGGAATTTTGAAAAAAACAACAACCCCACAACCAAAATGTTTCAAAATTTCTATAGAAAAATAATTGGTAGGAGATGCTGATTACTGCTGATTAGTTTGGAGAATCAGGCTTCCGGAATTTCATTCCTTACCGCCTGAAGAAAGTCTGGCTGCTTCCTTCTAGGTGCCAGGGGAGACCCATGAATCAGACCGTCTGAGGGTCCATCTACACTACGCTGGGAACATGCTTGCCAACTTGGGTAGCCCATTCGAAATAGCAGCAGCTCGTCTGAGTACAAACTCGCCCAGCGTATGTACTCAGGCAGCCTGTGCTACCCCTGGCTACGCTGCTATTTTTAGTGCACTAGCTTGAGCAGAACTAGCACGTCTGTCTGCTGAGCTGGGAAACATCTAAGACTTACCCTGAGCCACTGGTTTTGGGGCAGCATGGCTACGTGCTGCTCCTCACTCGGGGCTCGTGGCAAAGCCAGAATTGAGCCTTTAGACTTTTTTGACATTGAAAATCTGTCTCCCCTCCCCCGGCCTTTCCTCAAGGGAGCACATCACGGCCTTAAAAAGCCCCACCGGCTCAGAAAACTCTTATCCCAGCGGCCCTGGCTTTCGTGTGCCTCACCCTTCCCCCTGACCCGGCCAGCACAGGAAGGTTGCAGCAGGCTGTGTGACTGGAGTGTCCGGGTTGCTGCGAGTTGCGGGGCCGGACTGATTTGCCAGTTGCGTGTGCAGTTATGAATTTTCCAACCTTGCTTTGAAAGGGGTCCAAGGCAGATTAACAACAGATGCTTTAAAGCACCCTTCCCCATGCCTTGGTAATGAGAGGAATGCTCCGTGCAAATGCTGCGCTTCCAGCCGCTGTCACTTGTCTGCAGCTAGCGTTCTGCCTGCACGTCCCACGCGTCGGTCTGCTCGCTCCTTGGGGAGCTCACCTCCTCGCCAAAGGCCTAAACTGCATTGAGGGACTTCGGAAGCCGTCCCTGTGCTCCAAGCTTCTCCTTTGCAGTGCAGCGTGCGTGTGTGTTTCAGGGGCACGGCTACCGTGTTCCTTTGCATGACCCTTCTCAATGCACAGCGCAGCACCGCAGGTGAGTTTTATCCCTTGCCCACAGCGCCTTAGCCAGCTGTGATTAGGTTTCTATTAGATAGCTGGATAAATCATACGGGCCTGATTCTCTCCTCACTTGAGTCTGATCTCCCCAGAGTAAAACTGGTGTGAACGAGATCAGCATCAGGCCCAGTAGGAATATTAAATTAATTCTCCATAGAGGTTTTTTCAGAATCCTTCTCTCTGTTTCGCTGTCTTACCGAAGCTGGGAACGGTAGCTGCTAAAACAAGCAAACCGATTTATTGGAAATAATTATTTGAAGGCAAATATCTGGATTTCAGTTACGCTGCTGTAAATCTGTAATAACTCCCCTGACTTCAGTAAAACCTCTGGGTTTACAATGCGCTAAAGTAACCGAAAGCAGCATCCGGTGCAAGACCCTTCATCCCTACTCCATTTCTTGGCCTCTCTCCATCACCCCCAGGCAGGCATTCTTCCTCCTATTCGCCCTTTTGCCCACATTCCCTTAGTTCCCTGCTGCCAGAGGTGACAGTTGTGGCCGGAGATGGAATACCTGGCAACTGGCCCAGACCCCAAATCCAGGAGTTTTTCTTTCCATCTGTGGCATCTTGGTGTATTGCTGTTTTTCCTGTGGTGGCTATAAATGGCCCTTTTCTGGTGGGTGGCAGCCTCTCTTTGGCTGGCTAGCCGGCTTCCTCCTGCTCTGAAGAGTCATTTCCCCCTTGCTCTGTCTGTCTGGATTGAGCCGTTCTGTTGCTGTCGCACACTGGAGACCACAACCTCTTGCCTATGTTCCTTGGGGCGTAGCTGTGCCTAATGGGGTTCTCCTTAGAGGGTTATTTAGCTTAGAAATTCACTCTCCCCCAGATGTGCACAGAAGTCCAATTATTAGGTACCTTGTTGAGGGACAGGGAGAGGAAGGAGGATCCAATGGTTAGAGCGCTAGCATGGGACTTGGAAAATGCAGCTCCCTGTAGGAGCCGGGCCACTTAGCCTCTCTGGGCCTCGGTTCCCTATCCATAAAATGGGGATGAGACTTTGTGAGCAGCGTTCTGATCTCAGCCACCCTGGTGCAAATCCACATTGGTTCCACTGACGTCAAGGGAGCTCCTTTGGATTTGTGCCAGGGTAAGTGCAACCCTTTGACTTACACTCTTCACCAGTGAGACACTGGGCAATAGACAAATTCTGGGCTCACCCCAGTGACTCCACTGAGATGGTGCTCTCTGCTAGACCAGCGTAAATTGGGAGGGTCTCCACTGATGTGGGTTTACGCTGGTGATGTGAGAGAAGGCTTGAGGAGCCCAAATTCGACCCCGAGCTTAATCAGCGGCATTAAGCATCTCTGGAAACGCCTGTGCAACTTGCACGGATCCCACGTGCAGTGGGGTTGCCCCTTGTACACCGAGGAGGCAGAAGGGGGACAAAGTAGCAGGAAAAGCAACTAAGAAGAGGATACAAGGTAAAGTAGACCCCACCCGGGGTTTGGACAAATCCCCCCATGAATGATACTGATGTAGGGCATTGGAGACCTTTCACTGTCCCTCCCGTGTTGCCCAGCTATGCTGTTCCCCAGTTATCCTCTGTGGCAGCCCTGGTGACACACACAGCCACCTGCAGTCCTGTTGAGATACTTGCTGTCTCAGCTCTGTGCTGGGCTCATGCACAGCCTGACCGGGGCTGTTCCATCAAATCGTGGGTCTGAAGCACTGAACAAGCCCTGGGGACTGTGGATGGAGCAGCCCCTGCCCCCTCCACCAGCTACCCTGCCTGCCACACAGCTGATCAGAGAACGGCTGGGCAGGACCAGGCTGACTGCGATGCCCAGGTGTTAACATTCACCAGGACGCCTGCTGGAGTAAGAGCTGCAGAGCTTGGCTTTGGTCAGGAGCCCCAGGAGCACGAACGTTGGGTCTCTTCTCCCCCTATTTCTCCAGACACTTGGGCTGTAGTTCCTCTGTACGACCGAGCACCCATTCGAACCCTGGGGACAAGGCAGTCTCTACGGGAGAGCCCCCTACGAGATGGGAGCAGATAGTAAGGGGTGTTCGCTGCCCCAACCCATTGCCCCGAGATCACCTGTTATTAGAAAGGCCGCAGTTCTGATTCTCCTCCCACGTATCCTGCTGTGAGTCCATTGACTTTAGTGCGGTTTATTCCAGATTTACGCTGAGCAAAGGCAAAATCAGGCCCACTCATCCATAGAGCAGCAGCTTCTGTACGTGAATTCTTGGACGTAGGACACAGCTTTGCATGGGGCCGGGCAGGGGAACAGCTCCCGGATTCTCAAGGAAACCAAGTTTACGCGGTAGAGCTCTCTGTCCCTACCTAGTGCCTGGACCACTTTGAGGTTGAGTCTGCTAGAGCACTGAAGCTAGCGGACTTTGAACGCAGACGGTAGAGGCTCTTGGGTCGAGAGATCCTGGGTTCTGTCCTCCTTGCCAGTGACTTACTCCAGGACATCCCACCATGCTCAGCTGTGCCTAGCTGCCCAGCGCCTCACCGGCGAAGAGTGTAAGTTGCAGGGGGAAGATCCTAGTCGCGTGCATGTTGGCAGAAATCCAAAGGAGCTCCATTGACTTTACCAGGGCCAGTCTGGCTTTGCACCAGGGTGGCTGAAGTCAGAATGATGCCCACAAAGTGTGTGTTCCAGGCAAAGCTGGGGCAGCTTAACACAGCAGAGGGTGAGCTCAGTGGGGCAGAGAATCTGATCCCTTGGTCTCCTGGAGAGTCAAGCTGGCATCTTTCACCTGCCCTTGAATTATCCCATGTACCTGTAAAATAATAGCTAGGAAGCGGCTGGGATTCCAGCTTTTTCTTTGGCGTGGAGTCGGTGGGCAGAGCCCATGGCAGTGTCAGATCTCCTCCCCGGCCTCAAAACAGCCCTCGGCCTTTTTCCTCATGTCCTGTTTCCTCGTGGCTTACGCAAGGTCAGGCGGAATTCTTCCCAAAGAACTGCTGAGGCAGTAAGCTCCAGCGTATCTGGCAGCAGATGGTTACCAGAGCTCCCTCTCCCTGAGATGCTCTCCAGGCTACCCCTCGCTGCGAGGTGCGTGTCGGACCTGGAGCCAGCCCCCCGCTCTTGGCATCCTGCCTTCCCTTCTGGCTCCGTGGAACAATCGGCGTGGCTGCCTCCGTAGCCGGCTCTTCTGGCCGGTGTCTCCCCTAGCCCCCCTGGGGGAGCTGTAGCTTGCAGAAGGTCGGGGGGAGCGCTGCTTGTGTTGATTTAGTGAAGTGCCCAATGCAGTCAGCTAGGATGTCTTGGAAAGGCCCTTGTCATACCGGACATCAGCAATACCAGGAGGGCTGAGCTGGAGTGCCGATGAAAAGCACAGTGGGGAAAGTAACTGAAATACTTTCCTCATGCATTGTATTTTCCAAATGGACAACTTACCCTACATTCTCAATTACTGAGGGACAATCTTCATTCATTGATATATGTGCTTTCCACAACCAACTCTCCATATAACTTTTCATGAGTGATGTACCCGAATACTTGGATGCTAATATCTAAACTGTATTCTTAAGTGTACTCACCTAAATGTGGGTTATTGCTGATTATGCACTATATGTATCTTATGACTTTAAAAACAAACTTTGTATTTGTGGATAATCTAAGCACTATACCCAGATGTACAGACACTTTTTAAAAACTGTGTACTATATAGTATTTTTTAACATTAGCTTTAATAAAATTTCTCATTCCTTCCATTTGCTTTTTCTTACAGTGCATGTAGGAACATGAAAGGCAAAGAACTTCCTTTTCTTGCTTAATTCTCTTTCATCCTGCTTGCGCAGGGGTTTGTTATTATAGGGCTGCTTGTGAACACTGGCTTATTGTAGGGTTGCTCGCACCAGTTTGTTATTGTAGGGCTGCTTGTGGGTGCTGGGCTACATATGTTTATTTTCACTACTGGCTGCTGGGGAAGGATGGGGCATGCATGGTGCGAGGAACAAGCGTAGCCAGGGTCTCTTGAGCTAGGCATGTTCTTTGCTCTAAATCAGTGGCTCTCACCCTTTTTCAGACGACTGTACCCCTTTCAGGAGTCTGATTTGTCCCACGTGCCCCCAAATTTCACCTCACTTAAAAATGACTTGCTTAAAAAAATCAGACATAAAAATACAATAGTGTCCCGGCCACACTATTACTAAAAAATTGCTTACGTTCTCATTTTACCATATAGTTATAAAATAAATCAATTGGAATATAAATATCGTACTTACATTTCAGTGGATAGCATATAGAGCAGTATAAATGCCATTGTATGACATTTTAGTTGGTAGAGACTTGGGTAGTGCATTTTACGTAGCCTGTTGTAAAACTAGACAAATTCCTAGATGAGTTGATGTACCCCCTGAAAGACCTCTGCATACCCCCAGGGTTGAGAACTACTGCTCTAACTTGAATAACTGATTATTGTATCGTCCATGCGTGATCCTGCACTTTTCCCAGTAGGAGTTGGTAGTGCAGGGCTCACCCTAAGAGTTGCGTGGCACATACTTAGGGCGCTACCAAATTCACGGTCCATTTTGGTCAATTTCACGGTCATATGATTTTAAAAATCGTCAATTTCATGATTTCAACTATTTAAATCTGAAATTTTACAGTGTTGTAATTGAAGGGGTCCTGACCCAAAAAGGAGTTGTGTGTGTGTGTGTGCGTGGGGGGGGGGTCACAAAGTTATTGTAGGGGGGGTTGCAGTATTGCTACCCTTACTCCTGCGCTGCTGCTGGTAGTGGTGCTGCCTTCAGAGCTGGGCAGCTGGAGAGTGGCAGCTGCTGGCCGGGTGCCCAGCTCTGAAGGCAGCGCCACCGTCAGCAGCAGCGCAGAAGTAAGGATGGCCTGGTATGGTATTGCCAACCTAACTTCTGTGCTGCTGCTGTGGGGTGCTGCCTTCAGAGCAATCTGTGAAATCTGTATAGTACAGGGTAAAAGCACACAAAAGACCAGATTTGATGGTCCGTGACACGTTTTTCATGGCCGTGAATTTGGTAGGGCCCTACACATACTGTAGTGGTGTTTTTATTATCCTTATATTGCAGCTAAGGGTCTGTCTACATTGTGCTGTAAATCAGGGTCTGTGGGGCCTGGACTTGTAGCCTCAGAGTTTCCAAGCCTGCACTTGTGCGTCCACACTGCATTATAAACCTGGGTTTACAATTGCTGGATCCAGGTCTCGGCCGTGTTAACGGTTCCATGCTGCACGGCACAGCCCTACTGACTCAGGTCTGCGGCTTGAGCTGCGTCCGCACGGCAGAACGACAGGGCTTGGACCCAAGTCTCAGCAGGTCTTGGACTCAGATCCATCCCCTGCGGGTGGGTCCTGGGACCCAGGGCGGGAGTGCTTGGTGGCCCATGTCAGACACATTTGTGTGCAGACGGGTAGAGGGGTTTGGGCTCAAACCGGAGCCCGGCGTTACCAGGCAGTGCAGACCGACCCTAATGGGCGTTGCTCCTTCTCCCAGCACAGGGATCTTGCAGCCAGCGCTTGTGGAGCAGCAGCAGTGATGCTGCCAGTGCAGGGAAACCGCAAGCTGAGTCTCTGGCCTGGATGAACTCCATTCGTGCGCTGAAGTACGAGGCAGGGAGCCAGCGAGACTCACGTCTCTTGGAAGTCTGAGGTTTCTGGTTGTCAGTGGCGTGTTTGTGTCTCCCTCGCTGACCTTCTGAGTACACTCTGCTACACACACACCGCTCCCCGCATGACAGAGCTGCGCCGTGCAATGGGACTTCCATTCCTCCCCCCGCTCCTTCCCCTGAATCAGCCAAAGCCGCAGCTGATGATGGCAAAGACCTTTCTCCCCAGCGAGGGGGCGGGGGGTGAGCAGCCGCCCCCCACATCCTCTCGCTGCCGGAACTCATAATTGAAAGCATGAGCTGGTACAGCTTCGATCTGATCAGCTCTCTGGTTCCCTGCGAGCGGAAACAGCTAAACACAGGCAGCCTGGCCAGCCCCTACCGCCCTGCTTTCTCAAGGGCAGGACTGTGGGGGGAGGAGGGCAGTTTGGGTCTGTCTCTTGTCTGGTTTAAGTGAAGCATCTGCCCAGCTTTGCAGTGACCCTGGCTGTCCAGGTTCCTGCGAGTAATCTGGGACAGAGCCACCTGGTAGCCCAGCCCTGGAGTAACGCGCTGCTTTGAATTCCACGCTCTTCCCCTTCCCCCAAGGAAACCCAGCCTGATCCAAAGCCCTTTGAAGTCCTTGGGGGTCTTTCCAATCGCTGCAATCGGCATCTGGGGTGCAGGGGGCTTTAATTGATCCTTTTTGTCCCTCCAGAAAAGGACTTGGCTCGGGCTGGAATGAAAATCCCCCTGGCCTTTCTCCCACACCCCCATGAAGATCTGGGGGAACGTGTGTTGCATTGTCTGCCGACCCGCTTGTGATTCGGCGAGATCTTACAGCAAACCCATGGTCTCAGCAACGTGCTAGATCAGTTGGAGAGGCAGCGGCCTAATGCATAGTACACTGGACTGGGAGTCAGGAGACTTGGGTTCCATTCCCAGCTCTGCCACTGACCTGCTGGGTGCATCAGTTTCCCCTCCTGCCCTTTCTCCATTCAGACTGCAGGGGTCTCACTCTGAGGCCTTTGGGATGACAGGGAGGGGAGAGTTTTTGTACCAGCAGCATGCTCCTCATTCCTTTGACCTCGGTGTCAGCACAATTAGCTGTGGCTGGTGTGGAGTTCGGTGAAGAGAGAAAGGTGGGAGGGGGGCGGGCAGTGCAGAAATTTCATTCTGACTTCCCTGGAGCTGTAGGAACAGCTGCTTTTTGTAGACTGTATAAAATACATAATAGAAAAAAGAATTGAATGGGGCAAAGCTAAATCGACCCTGCCTTTAAGTAGCCCACCCTCCCTGGAATAATGGGCAGGGCCTCTAATCTGTGCCCCTTCAAACTGCTCCTTAGCACCCACCTCTGCTGCGACACTTAGAAGATTATTATTTATATTATGGTAGAAACTAGAGGTCACAACCGAGATCAGGGCCTCGTTGTGTGAGGCTCTTTACATACAGATAGCAAGAGACAGTCCCTGCCCTGAGGAGCTTACAGTTAAAATAGACAGGACAGACACAGGGTGGAAGGGGAAACTGAGGCACAGAGTGTGGAACGGGATTTGCCTGAGTTCCCACAGTTGGTCTATGGCAGAGCTAGGAATAGAACCGGTGGCTTCTGAGTTCCAGCCCCCGTGCCCTATCTGTTGCCTCCCTTGGGCTGCTCTGTAAGGCTCCTTTCTGCCCTTCAAATCTCCCCTTTAAACTCACACCTTTTGTGCTACCTGATAAGCAATCAGCCCATTTGTGATGGCTGGATTGAGGGACAGATGTAGCTAGTCGGCACTTACAATAAGTGTGTAAAAAAAAAAAAAAAAACAAATAGCCCATGTGTCTAAGTACAGGATGTATTTGACTGGATCCGTCACTCTGCTCATCTCCTAAGATTGGGACGTCTGTAAGCGCAGGGACCTTGCTCTCCATTATTTAGCGTAATCTGGACTGAGCCCTGGGGCGCTATAGCCACGCCTTCATTAAATAACAGTGACCTGGAGTGAATTGCCCTCTTTGCTCTGCTGTAGCCCAGCCTGTGATTTCTCCTCGGTCCTGTACTTGTTAAACCCTGGGGCCGGATCCTCAGCCAGTGTCAATTGGCATTGCTCCACTGACTCCAGTGGGAGCTGTGCTGAATGACAACGGCTGAGGAGCTGATCCCGTTTCAGCACCAGCAGGTGCGGCTTGCGGGGGGGGGGGGAGGCTGACTGACATTCTCCTGGCAGGTACAAACCTGGGAGAGAGAGGGGCAGGCGTCTAGCTGAGAAAGGGGCAGCGATGCTGCCGGCCCACCAGGGCTAGGTAGGGTTTGGTGGTTTGCCTTTTTTATTTATACCTCTCCCCAGATTCCGGACGGGGCAGGAGCTCTCCAGGGTGGGGAAGCCACTGAAGAGGACAAAACCACTGCAGCTGGAGTGGGCGGGTGAGAACAGGATGGAGCTCAGCGTGTGTGTACACTGCACATGCCCTTCGGTATCTGACATCATTCAGGCTCTGGGTCTTCCTATCCTCAGCCGAAGTGGGTGTGGTGTGTGCGGGTGGGTGGTGTGTGTGTGTGCGCGTGGGTTTTGTGCGAGTGCCCATACATGCGTGTGGAGCTGTCTGGAAGTATGGGAACGTGTGTGCAGACACATGAATGCGAGGCACATGAACACACAAACGTGTGTGTGTGGGGGGGGAGTTGTGCATGAAGCTGTATGTGGGTTTTGTGTGGACACGCGTGTGTGTTTACATGTGTGTGTGAATGTGTCTGGGGAAGAGGAGCAGATCCTACCTAACACAGGTCAGGGTTTGGAAGATCAGGAGCCAGGGCTGCTTAGGAATTGCTTTAAGAGCTGGGAAGGCAGAGGGAAGCTACTGTCAGAAAGCTCCGCAGGCAGCCAGTCGCCCGTCACCCGGACCCTGCTCTAGTTTAAAGAGCAGGGCTGTGCATAATGAGATGAGAACCAAGTGAGTATGGTACGTTGCACTTTGTGGGCCCCTAAGCACCGCGCAAAGGATAATGAACTCCCCTCGCGCCGCCCCAGTACGCTTCTACAGCTGTACATCTTTGGTTGCTTTAAAGAGGTGGCAAAATACCATTATCCCCATTTTATGGCTGGGGAAACTGAGGTACAGGGAAGTGAACTGATTCACACCAATTCACATCCAGAGCTGGGAATAGATCCCAGGCACCTTGACTCTGGTTTCGTCTGCTCTAACCATTGGACTGTCCTGCCGACATTGGGTCATCTGCCCCTGGGTACCTTCCACCCTCTGACCCATCCCTGGCCTGTCACTTGGTGCTGTCAGATTATATCCACACTGGCTGGTGCGGTCCCAGCCCATTTTAATGTTTAATTTCCCTTTGTTCTCCTTCGGGGCACTCCCGGGCTTGGTAATGCCAGGTACCTGTGGAGGCAGCTGGCTGAATGGTCCCGTGTTTGTATTTGCCTTATTATAAGTGAGTTATTAACAGACTCCCACCAGGGCGGCTTCATTGCTAACCACACTGGGAAGTAGGGCAGGACCCCAACTCACATTCATTTGTAGAGGAGAGCCAGGCCCCCAGCTGCCCCTTGGTGCTTTTGAGAGCGGCCCCTGAAACACAAGGAGAACAAGCAAACAGACAAAAAATCCCTGCAGGCCCGAGGATCAAGCCGGGCTGGTGCTTCCTGAGCAAGAGGGATTTAAAACCTGTTCCCTGGCTTTGCCAGCTGTTGATTTTTCCTGCGGAGAGAGCGTGCGGTTTGGAGCTGGCTTCGGGAGTGACACTTGATTTACAGCGGGCAGGAACATGGAAGAAAGGCTCGGCTGTTTTGTTCTGGGTTATTTAGTATTATGATTATTCGTTCAGGAGATTTTAAAAAAAAAATAGCCCCCAGCTTTGAACCATTTCTGGTTTTTACATGGTCTGGCTGCACAGCCGGGGGACTACCGGTCCCAATCCAGACAGAGAGATCTGGGCTCGTCTCTCGTTCTGATGCTTAACGGGCTGACACAGAGTTGCTTTGGGATTCAAAGGCTTCTTCCCTCCTGGGATGGCAGGATCTTGCTTTCTCCTTGGGGATCCAGTCAAACCTAAACCACAGGTTTTCTTAATGGCCTTTGGCAAGCACCGCCCGCGCCAGCTGATGTCCGCAGGCGCTTCTCTGCCTCAAGGTATCCCAATAGATGAGCACGCTGCCATGTCCTCACGGATATTGTTATGGTTAGTCTCATGGATAGGTTGTCAACCAGATTATATAGGCAGAAATTGAAGGATAGTGCCTGCAAGAGGTTGGATGCACCTTCTGTGAGGTGCCAACTCAGCACGGCTGCTCCTTCCGCAGCCAGAGGGAGGCTAGTCTGATAAAGCAGCTGTGGACTTGGTTGGACTGGTAACATTCAGGGTATGTTCCAATCGAGGAGGTCTCCTACCAGAGGGGGGCGGTCTGCTAACAGGCTAAATCTACCTGTTATCCCACTTGGCAGCGCATTCTGCTGCAGGTTAGAGCAGGCACTCAGGACACCTGGTACTATTCCTGCATCTGCCACTGGCTCACTCTGTGAGCTCAGGGACAAGTAAACCTCTCTTGTGCCTCAGTTTCTCCATCTGAAAAATGGGGATAATAATATGGGGGATGGGAAGAGTGGAGGCTTAATTGCATCATGCTTGTAAAGTGCTTTGAGGTCTGTGGTCTCTTGAGGGGCAAATGATCAGTCATCCCAGGAGAAAAAGTCTGGATAAAACTCTCAGTGCCAAAGCATGCAGGTTTTCCTAGTAAAGCCACTGGACTGAATGCATCCCTGGGGTAAGCCGAGCAGATTCTGTAGACACTATATGGTCTGGGGCCATTCAGAATTTTCGGGATACCCAATCTTGAGTTCTGCGTGGGACTATTATTCAGGAGTTTGCTGGGGAGGGGACGGAGTGTTTGCACATGTCAGTGTGCTTGTGACTGATCCCGGGGCCAGATCCTCAGCTGGCATAAATCAGCGTAGCGCCAATGAAGTCAATGACAGTGCGCTGAGTTGCCCCTGCTGAGGGTCTGGCCTATCGATGTCCGGGCCAGAAGGGACCGTCATGATCATCTGACCTCCTGCTTGGCACTGGCCGTATGATTTCACACAGCGATTCCTGCACTGAGCCCAGTGAATTGCGATGGCATATTTTATATGGGCCACAAGCCCCGGGCATGATAAGACCCAGTTTTTTGCCTTCCCTCTCTCCTACTACCTTTCCATGGCATGGTAGGACAATGCTGGGAGTCTTGGATCACCAAGTACTGCCTTGAAGCCAGTCCCAGCCTCTTGCACAAGAGGAGAGTGCTCAGCGTTACAACCCCACAAAGTAATTCGACCCCTGCAGGCATGACGGATGGCTTTCGCCAAGCAGAGGCAGAAGGGCTAGCTAGACTAGACAGTCGACCACCTCTCTGTTTCAGACAGAGTGGTCCTTCTAGATAAGGGGGATTGGTCCTGCTGTGAGCAGGGGGTTGGACTAGATGACCTCCTGATGTCCCTTCCAACCCTGATATTCTATGATTCTATAAGGACCAAGGTCCCTGCTGGGGCACTGCAGAGATGTTTTGGGAGTTGTCTGTCACAGCTTTTCCAGGAACGCAGGAGTGCAACCCAAACGAAACGCAGTGGGCGAAATTCAGCCTCTGGGCTTGCATGCGGCCTAGACAGGCCCTTGTGCTGGCTCTTTGTGCCCCTCCCAGTGAATCAATAGCCATACTGGGAATGGACGCCTGGACTCCTGATTCCCTGCTCTAACCACAAGACTGCATTCGGTGCAGAGAAGCTCTGCTCTTGGGCATGTGGTTGTCCACTGTCCTCGGGATTCCTCTTCTCCGAGCCCTCTGGTTAGTATTATATTTATGTTTATTTGGACGGTGCCTAGTGCCCCAAATTGGGGATCAGGGCCCCGTTGTGCTGGGTGTTCATATAATGGAAAGGAAACAGCTTGCGATCTAACTGTGGGATGAGAGACAACAGATGAAAGGTGGATAAGACAAACATGAAGGGCATAAGGCAGCAGCGAGACCATTATGAGTGGCACAGCGGAGAATTGCATTCTCTTATTCTCAGGACAGTAGCAGCTTCTACCCAGCCATTTGCCCTTGGGGACTCTTGGGCTTCATGTGTCCACCAGCGTAGCAAGCAGCTTGTGATGTGGCTAACAAGGATGATTGAGAAGAGGCAGCCAGGAGGTCAGCCAGCATATGGATAGCCTTCAAGAGAAGCTGAGCTGGTTTGTCTTCCGTCATCCTAACCACATGCCCTGCTCACTGAAGGAGTTGGGATGTCACTACATTTGCTATACTTAGTTCTCCATAGACCCCCTGCAGTTCCCTGTAAGAGCTTCCCCATCTGGCCAGTCATAACAGGATTTTACTCTCGAGGGCGTATTGTGAGCTTTAGAAAGTTAGCAAATACAAGGCTGGGCAGGTGTCCCCTTTAGGGTCAAGTCTAGACCTGTCTTCCCCAGGGAACGAGAAAACTTAAAAGATGTCCACTTAGTGCATGCCTTCATCCTGGGCTTCCCTCTGCCTTTGGGGCAGATAGGGGGAAATTGACATTAAATATTATTTTAAAATCTGGAAAATATCCTGCCCCCAAGTTTTAAATGAACACTCATTCCTTTGCAAAGCATCAGCAATGGTTTGAACCCCGGATCTTCAGCGCTAAAAGCACACATTTCTATTGCTTGAGTTTGTCACTCCTTTTTAGCTGGTTGCGGTAGTAGGTTCTTATCCTGGGCCAGACATTTGTGTGGGACGCAGCACACTTAGCTGGTATGTTACAGAGGCAACGTGGGCTGGGAGCCCAAGGGAATCAGGTGCTCAATGCCTATTAAAAGTTGCTGGGAGTTGGGCACCTAACTCCTTTTGAAGATCACAGTTGTGGAGCTCCAGAACTGTCCTGTTTGCGGACCACATTTCCCTGCTCTCCCTGCGTTTTTGATCACTGCCAGTTCATACAGACCTTTGAGGGCCTGAGAATTAACTCCATAAGCATGAGGCTGCTTGGACTCAAAGCATAATGGGCATGTGCAGTAGATCTGTACCTCATCGGGAATAGTGATCATGGCAGCCCCCTGGGAACAACCAGAAGGTCTCCAACACAAGGGAGCTGCGACACATCAACACCGTGGTATGGGGGAACCATACGCTGCTGCTGGCTGCTCCGTGGGGAGATGAATGGATTTGTTCTGCAGGGGGTTCTGGCAACTACCAGCTCTTGGAAGACGCGAAGGGTCACTTGCAATCTCTCCCCATTCATGTCTTGTCCCATGGAGCCACTGGGCAAGCCTCTTCCATTCCTGCACCCAGAAGATGCAGTGCTGCTGGCGTTTGTGGTTCCTTTGCCATTCAAGCCGGCCTATTTTAGATTATTTTTGAGTTCACGTGGTGCTTGTGGATTGGAAAACCCCTGCAGGACAGAGCCCATCCGTCTCCCCACAGAGCAGCTAGCAGCAGTGTATGGTTCCCCCGTACCACTGCATTGATGTGTCCCAGATCCCTTGTCTTGGAGACCTTCTAGCGAATGAGATGGGGAGTGAGACCTCCAGGGTCCATTCAGTCCTCATCCATCCCACGGAGACTGCCAACATGTGGCCAGCCCGGATGCTGGGTTTTGTGTCATTAGCAGCTGGATCGAGACTGTCTTCTTGTATCACAAAGAGTGGGGGTTGTGGTTTGTGCCATGCGGACGCACGCCCCCTTGGGGAAACCAGAGCCCCCAAACTCTCACCAAGGAGCCAGCATCTCGGAGTCTCTACCCACGTACCAGGATTTGAACCGGATGACTCCTCCTTCCCCGCACCAACCTCCTGAGCCATCTAGCTCACCGCCTTGTTCCAGGCACCTGGGATTTAGGATTGACGGAGCTGCGCTTAGCTCCCCAAATGCCTTGGGAGCCAGGAGCAGGAGGAATAACGCGTGTAAAGCTTGTTTTATCGCTTGGTGGTGGCTCTTTCTCAGCTGATCAGTCGTAATAAGAGACGACGGGAAAATGTTACCTATCCCCTTCCCAGTATTGCTGTCGAGATGATTTTGATTCTTCCGCCAGTGAGCGGGTTACAAGTCTAGGCCCTCGTGATCGGGATCCGTGCCTCGCGGAAGGTGATTGGCAGCGTGACTCTACGTAGGCTTGTACGGTGGAGTGACTCCACAACTCCTTGGTTCTGTGAGCTTCCCTGATTACATCAGAAGGGGAGTCAGAGCAGGGAGAAGGGTGGCCGGTTGCTTTCGTTCCCACGCAGGGTCTCCTTGATCCAGACCTGCGTTCGCCCCAGGTTGAGGGACTGCGGGGGGTCAGCGAACGCCAATCAGACTGAGGCTTTCCCACCAGAAATGCCTTAGTGCATTAAAGAAAACGGCAACCAACCACTGCCGTGTTCCCAAACGGGGGCGCCCAGCCCTGCTGCATTAAGGGATATGGGAGTTGCGTCTGTGCTGCAGTAGCAGTGTACGCTACCGGTCCCTTTAACAGAGCAGTCAGGGGGCATTTAAGGTTCTTCGATTGAAGCTGGAGGCAGAAAAACTCAGCGCTTGCAAAATGCTGAATCTCAGCTTTTCGGGGGCAGGGGATTTGGTGCCGGTCGATGATGTATTTATCCATTTCTCTCTTTTGCTTTTTCAAAGCCTCCCCGAAGAGGCCAAGGGCTGCCCCCTCTGAGCCCGCCCGTGTTTTCTTTCAAAGGGGTGGGGGAGTTAATTCTGTCCCTCCGTCGCCCGCACCGACCCTGCTTTCTCCGCCCGCATGCAGTACTGCTGCCATTCCGGCTATGTACGTGCACTGTGCAAGAAGGATAATGGCCCCTACAGCTGTTCGGCGGGGGGAGGGGGAAGTGTGTGTAGGCTGAATAACTAGATCAGTGTTTCCTCCTCTGTGGTCCTTAGTTGTGGTGTGTCACGTTTTCCTGTGGACCCTTCCATGCTTCCCTTTCCTTTCGCCTCTCTGTTTTTGGTTCTTTTCCAGTGGATTCTGCAAATGTAAGTGTGCCCTTTTTATCTTTCCCTTGTGTGCAATTTTCCGAGATGTCTGTCTGTCTGTCTCTGTCTTTGTTACAGAGAGTGCCAAGGTTTACCCAACGTGTGTGTGTGTTTGGTTAAACCTTGGCACTGGTGTGTGTGTGTGTGTGTGTGTGTGTGTTAATCTGGTGCAGCTATCTCTGGTATCTGTCTGTCTATCGATCTACTGCATGCAGAGATTACAAAGCGGGTGGAAGGCAGCAGCAGCAGTACATGTCATGTTTAAATAGCAGAATTTGCAAACCGCAGCTGAACTGGCAGACACAGTTGTAGTTCAGGGCAACGATGGGGGGGCACCGACCTTTGTAAGCTGTTGCTATGGAAAACCAGCCCTGCTGCGCCCCACATTTTCTAAAATCTTGCACCGGGTCCATGCAGCCATCTGGGCAGGGGGCGAGCTCAGAGATAGTTTGCTTTGACAGCATTTGCCCCCTGGGGCACCAAAATAACTAGACGGGGAGGCGAGCGGTGGTGGTGGGAAAGACAAGAGAGGAAACACATTTCTTCGGCACAAAGGTTACCCTGTCATTTGTAAGGTCCTGGAGATCCGCGGTGGGGTTTTCCTGTAATGATCTTAAATTATAAATGGCTACTAACTTATTTTCTTAAGTAGCTTACTGAATTTGGAAGCTTTCCAAAGTGTGTGTGTGTGTGTGTGTAGTTTTCTTTCTTTTTTTGGCCGAGGCATTTAACAACAAAAAAAAAAAAGACTCCCTTTCCCTTAAGGTGGATTTTTTTTTTCCCTTCTAAAAATATTGTCTGCTTCACTTCTGGGGAATTTAAAAACGATCATTGGGGGGAAAGAAGCTGGGGATTTAAAAAAATGATCTTTATTATTTGCCTGGGTAAATAAAAGGAGAGTTAGCCCAGGGGTGCATTTTCAAGGGAAAATGGTGGTGATAATCGAGGTGGGGAGGGGGGCGGCATATTTGTCATGAAAACTGGGGTGACTTTGTCCGGTGGGAGGTTGATTTCTTCAGCGTCACTCAGGCAAAAGAGAGAGCAGGAGTCTGAATAATTGATCCCCACTAAGGAAGCAGAATGGCCTCACAATGCACACCCTGCAAAGATCTTTGCACAGATTGGCAGATCCAAAGCCTTCTCGGGGCTAAGGGGGCAGGGGCGGCGATGCTGCTGATGGCTGGGATGTGTGTGGGGGTGTGTGTGTGGGGAGAGAAGCAGGGGAAAAGGCACGAATTGTAGAGGTTCCTCCTCAGAGTTCCCCCACCCCCAGCTGCGCTGCAAAGGAACAAAGGGAGCCGGGCGGAAAAGCCGTGATGTGCAGGATTTGTTAGATAAGGGGTAGATTTGATTGGCTCCGTGTGTGAAAAATCGGCCTCTGATCTGTAAAAGATACTAGATTTATAATTAACCCTTTGGAGAGCCCACCAGCACAGCGGAATTGGGTCTCCGGGATGCAGTCTTCAATACCTTATTGCCCCGGACTGCAGCTCCCAGTTCAGCTGTAGCTTGGTCGGATGAGGCACTGTGCCTCTATCCCTCCTACCTCCTTCCGCATTTAATTGAGCAGAGCCTGGGGTTTGTAGAGGAACTTTTTCATCCATTCTGAAGTTTTAAGGCCAGAAGGGGTCACTGTGCTCATCGCCCGGCGATCCTTGCATCATGCCCCCCTCTTGCTTAACTAGACCAGATCACCCAAAGACACCCCCCCACCTTGACTGACAGCCTTCATGTGAACTTTAATGTGATTGGTTTTTTTTTATCCTGGTCCTTAATGGAATCCCCGGGCGGGTGGTAAACACAGTGTGAGCAAAGATGACCAATGTGCAACGTGCATAGTTACCCTTTAATATCCCTGTGCCCTCCCATAGCTATCCCAGGCTGGCTAGTTGAAGGTATGGTCATGTTCCTACTGAAGTCAAGGAGAGTCTTGCATTGGAGTTCCGTGAGCTTGAAGCCCACAGCCTGCCAAGTGCTGAGTGTTGCTCTCTGCAAGACACACCTGAGCAAATGTCTGATGTGCATTTAAGGTGCAGGTGTGGCCCTTGTACGGGCTAAGCCAGTTTACAGCCTCAGGTCGAGCTACTCGGCTTGGTTCTGTGGACTGGAGGTTCGATTTTCCAACATTTTGTGGGTGAGGTCAGCGTCTGGGAGCGACAGCAACTAGTAGTGAGAGCAGGTGCTGTCCAAGCTCGCACTTGCCTGGCTGCTGATGGACTCCCGCATGACATCCAGCTGCCGCTGTTGTCCCAACCCTGGGCTTTCCCTGCACAGAGCTCTGCTGATGCTGCTCAGCCCTGATTGGCAGCAGCATCCCCTTGCTGTCCTGGTTGCGTGGGACTTAGTGTTTGCAAAGCCCTGGGAGGTCACTGGATGCCAGGGTTCAACTGCAATTTGTTAATATTCATTAAGACGCCAAGCGCTGTTTTCGCAGTGGTCCCCAAATGCACTCGGACCCCCACCCCGATAATATTTCTGCATATTTTCAACGGGCTTAAACGAGGCACTTCAAAGCTGGCTTGTTGGCCGAGCTGCTGAGAACACGGCTATAATTGTGTGGCCCTCGATGGTTTTCAGCACCACGTCATCTCCTTTTTCATTCCTCTTGAATTTCTAATTGCGGTTACACCGGCGTTCTCCCCTCCCCACCCACAAGACACATCTCAGGGTAGGGGAAACAGAGCAACGAGGAGGAATTCCCGGGGCCCAGCTCCGTTTCAGACCTTTCCTGCCTGCCTAGGTTCTTGGATCCCCTCTTCTCCTCCATAACATCGGCGCATCCCCAGAGATGAACACACCTCACGCCTGTGAAGTAGGACAGTGCTACTATCCCCGTTGGAACAGATGGGGAAACTCAGGTTTCGGGTCTGTCTATGCTGCAGTAAGAGGTGTGACAATGCAGCACGTGTAGACACACCTGAGCGAGCTCACTCTAATAGCGGTGAAGCTCAGGCTGTAGAAGCCCAGCCGGGACCCTGGGTGTTTAGAATCATAGAATATGAGGGTTGGAAGGGACCTCAGGAGGTCATCTAGTCCAACCCCCTGCTCAAAGCAGGACCAATCCCCAACTAAATCATCCCAGACAGGGCTTTGTCAAGCCTGACCTTAAAAACCTCTAAGGAAGGTGTCAAAGCTGTATCCCCACTTTGAACTTTAGGGTACAAATGTAGGGGCCTGCATGAGGACTTCTAAGCTTAACTACCAGCTTAGTTCTGGTCCGCTGCCACCATTCCCTACCCTGGGAAGCTTTTAGAAAACCTCTCACCAATTCCCTGGTGAATACAGATCCAAACTCCTTGGATCTTAAACAAGGAGAAATTGACCCTTCCCCCCTCCTTCCTTTCACCAACTCCTGGTGAATACAGATCCAAACCCCCTTGGATCTTAAACAAGGAGAAATTGACCCTTCCCCCCTCCTTCCTTTCACCAACTCCTGGTGAATACAGATCCAAACCCCCTTGGATCTTAAAACAAGGAGAAATCAATCAGGTTCTTAAAAAGAAGGCTTTTAATTAAAGAAAAAGGTAAAAATCATCTCTGTAAAATCAGTATGGAAAGTAACTTTACAGGGTAATCAAACTTAAAGAGCTCAAAGGACCCCCCTCTGTCTTAGGTTCAAAGTATAGCAAACAAAGATAAACACTCTAGTAAAAGGTACATTTACAAGTTGAGAAAACAAAGTAAATCTAAGACGCCTTGCCTGGCTTTTACTTACAATTTTGAAAATAAGAGAGACTTGTTTAGAAAGATGGGGAGAACCTGGATTGATGTCTGGTCCCTCTCAGTCCCAAGAGCGAACAACCCCTTCAAACAAAGAGCACACACAAAAACCTTTCTCCCCCCCCCCAAGATTTGAAAGTATCTTGTCCCCTTATTGGTCCTTTGGGTCAGGTGTCAGCCAGGTTACCCGAGCTTCTTAACCCTTTACAGGTAAAAGGATTTTGGAGTCTCTGGCCAGGAGGGATTTTAGTACTGTACACAGGAGAGCTGTTACCCTTCCCTGTATAGTTATGACACGCCCCCCAAATCACAGATAGTGTTGGACGTTCGGTTCCACACTGGCTGTGATTTCTTCCTGGAGTTCTAGGAGAAAACAGAGTTAACAAGACACATGTACCTTTAGACATACTACTGATTATATAAAAACTAACAATATGTTTCATTCCAAGAACAATTGTTAACCAGTTAACTCTGGGAAACTTTCCCGGGAGAGTGCATCAGCCACTTTGTTAGAAGCTCCCGAAATGTGTTGTATTTCAAAATCAAAATCTTGGAGAGCTAAACTCCACCGAAGAAGTTTTTTGTTATTTCCCTTGGCGGTATGAAGCCACTGTAGCGCAGCATGGTCTGTTTGTAGTTGGAAACGCCGTCCCCAAACATATGAGCGTAGCTTTTCCAGCGTGTACACAATGGCGTAGCATTCCTTTTCGCTGATTGACCAGTGGCTTTCCCTCTCAGACAGTTTCTTGCTGAGAAACACGACAGGATGGAATTCTTGATCCGGTCCTTCCTGCATTAAAACTGCTCCTACGCCCCGCTCGGACGCATCTGTGGTTACTAGGAATGGTTTGTCAAAGTCTGGGGCCCTTAGCACAGGGTCAGACATGAGTGTTGCCTTAAGCTGGTTAAAGGCCTTTTGACACTCATCAGTCCACTGAACTGCATTTGGCTGTTTCTTTCTGGTTAGGTCTGTCAGCGGGGCGGCGATTTGGCTGTAGTGTGGTACAAATCGCCTATAATATCCGGCCAAGCCTAAGAAGGATTGGACCTGTTTCTTTGACTTTGGAACCGGCCACTTTTGGATAGCATCCACTTTGGCCTGTAGGGGATTTATAGTTCCTTGACCCACCTGGTGCCCCAGGTACGTCACTCTGTTTTGGCCTATTTGACACTTTTTAGCCTTAACAGTTAGTCCTGCCTGCCGGATGCGCTCGAAGACTTTTTCCAGGTGCTCCAGGTGTTCTGTCCATGAATCAGAAAAAATGGCCACATCATCGAGGTAGGCAACTGCAGATTCTCCCAATCCCGCTAAGAGACAATCTACAAGTCTTTGGAAGGTGGCGGGTGCATTTCGCAACCCGAAAGGGAGTACATTGAATTCATACACCCCTGCCTGGGTGACGAAGGCGGACCTTTCCTTAGCGGGTTCATCTAGTGGTACTTGCCAGTACCCCTTGGTTAAGTCTAAAGTAGAGATGAATTGGGCATGTCCCAATTTCTCCAATAGCTCATCTGTGCGTGGCATTGGATAGTTGTCAGGACGAGTTACAGCATTTAGCTTACGGTAGTCCACGCAAAAGCGTATTTCCCCATCTGGTTTGGGAACTAGAACCACTGGAGATGCCCATGCACTGGTAGAGGGGCGGATTATACCCATCTGTAGCATGTCCTGGATCTCCCTTTGTATAGCAGCTTGGGCATGAGGTGACTCCCGGTAGGGTGGGGTTCTAATTGGGTGAGCATTACCTGTGTCAATGGAGTGGTATGCCCGTTCGGTCCGTCCTGGAGTGGCTGAGAAAATCGGTGCAAAGCTTGTGCACAGCTCCTTGATCTGCTGTCGCTGCAGACGTCCCAGGGTCGTGGAGAGGTTCACCTCTTCCACGCCACCATTCCTTTTTCCTTCGTAGTAGACACCTGCAGGCCACTCCGCGTCATCTGTTTCCTGGGCTGTAAACTGGCAAACGTTTAATTCTCTGGAATAAAAGGGCTTAAGAGAATTAACATGGTATACCTTAGGCTTTATGTTGGAGGTGGGGGAGGCTATGAGATAGTTAACAGCTCCTAGGCGCTCCTGGACCGTGAATGGTCCTTCCCACGACGCTTCCATTTTATGGGCCTGGAGCGCCTTTAAGACCATGACTTGGTCTCCTACTTTGAAGGACCGTTCTCTGGAATGTTTATCATACCAGGCCTTTTGCTCTTCCTGAGCATCCTTTAGGTTTTCTTTAGCAAGGGCTAAAGAGTGTCGGAGGGTGCTTTGTAGGTTGCTTACAAAGTCTAGAATGTTAGTTCCTGGAGAAGGCGTAAACCCCTCCCATTGTTGCTTCACCAACTGTAATGGCCCCTTAACCTCGCGGCCATACACAAGTTCAAATGGTGAAAACCCTAACCTGGGATGTGGTACCGCCCTGTAGGCAAAAAGCAACTGCTGCAACACTAGGTCCCAATCATTGGAGTGTTCATTTACGAATTTACGTATCATGGCCCCCAAAGTTCCATTAAACCTCTCCACCAGACCATTGGTTTGATGGTAATGAGGGGTGGCAACCAAGTAATTCACCCCATGAGCTTCCCACAGGTTTTTCATGTTCCCTGCCAGGAAATTAGTTCCCGAATCTGTAAGTATGTCGGAGGGCCACCCTACCCTGGCAAAAATGTCTGCTAATGCCTGGCACACACTGTTAGCCCTGGTGTTGCTTAAGGGTACAGCTTCCGGCCATCGGGTAGCAAAATCCATGAAAGTCAGTACGTACTGCTTTCCTCTGGGTGTCTTCTTTGGGAAAGGACCCAGAATATCCACAGCTACTCGCTGAAATGGGACCTCAATTATGGGTAGTGGCTGGAGAGGGGCTTTAACCTGGTCTTGGGGCTTTCCCACTCATTGGCACACCTCACAAGACCGGACATAATTAGCAACGTCCTTGCCCATTCCCTCCCAGTGGAAGGACTTCCCCAACCGGTCTTTGGTTCTGTTCACCCCAGAATGGCCACTGGGATGATCATGGGCTAAGCTCAAGAGCTTTACCCGATACTTAGTGGGAACTACCAGCTGTCTTTGAGGATGCCAGTCTTCCTGGTGCCCACCAGAAAGAGTCTCCTTGTATAAAAGTCCTTTTTCTACAACAAACCGGGATCGGTTAGAAGAGCTGAGAGGCGGTGGGGTGCTCCGTGCCGCTGCCCAAGCTTTCTGAAGGCTGTCATCTGCTTCCTGCTCGGCCTGGAACTGTTCCCTTGATGCTGGAGACATCAGTTCCTCCTTGGACTGTGGACTGGGGCTTGGTCCCTCTGGAAGCGATGCAGGTGCTGGGGCTGTTTCCATTGACTGTGAACCGCTGTCCGCTGGTGCACTATGTGGTATTTCAGGCTCTGGCTGAGCCTCTTGGGTAGGGTTATCTGCTGCTTCCACCAGTTCAGACTCACTGGTGCCCTCTGGCATTGGAGTTGTAGACGGGTTTGCAAGCGCTGGACTCAGTGCTGGCAATGGTTCTGGTGCTGGCTGCGTTGCCAGTTCCGGTTCTGGGACTGGCTTTGGCTGGGTCTCTGGGATTGGATCCACTACGGCTGTTGCAGTCGTTGGCAGGGGATCTGGTTCCACCACCTTTGTTTGGGTCTCTGGTAACACAGACGGGGCCCTGGTGGACGGCTCAGGAACAGGGATGGGGGTGGAAGCTTGCTTAGCCTGGCTGCGGGTGACTATTCCCACCCTCTTGGCTAGCTTCACATGGTTGGCCAAGTCTTCCCCCAGCAGCATGGGGATGGGATAATTGTCATAGACTGCAAAAGTCCACATTCCTGACCAGCCCTTGTACTGGACGTGCAACTTGGCTGTAGGCAAGGTTACAGACTGTGACACAAAGGGTTGAATTGTCACTGTAGCCTCCGGGTTGATGAGTTTGGGGTCCACTAGGGATTGGTGGATAGTTGACACTTGTGCCCCAGTGTCCCTCCAAGCGATAACCTTCTTTCCGCCCACTCTCAAGGTTTCCCTTCGCTCCGAGGGTATGAGAGAGGCATCTGGGTCTGGGGATCTTTGGTGTGATTGAGGTGTAATGAACTGTAATCGGTTGGGGTTCTTGGGGCAGTGAGCCTTTATATGCCCCAGTTCATTACATTTAAAACATCGCCCTGCTAAGGTATCACCGGGGCGATGTTGGTTGGTGGAGACTGGTGTGGTGGGGTGAGAAGGCGTCTGGGGTTTCCCTTGGGATGTGGGTGGGGCCTTGGGTTGTCCCCGGTGATAAGGTTTTGTTTCGGCTTGCCCCTTCTGATATTCACTCCAACTGCTACTAGCTTTTTTCTTTTCTGTCACCTCCACCCATTTGGCTCCAATCTCCCCCGCCTCGGTTACAGTTTTGGGCTTCCTATCTAGGATGTACCTTTCTATTTCCTCAGGAACACCCTCTAAAAACTGCTCCATTTTTACTAGGGAAAGCAGATCTTCCAGAGATTTAACATTTGCTCCTGATACCCAGGCATCACAATTTTTGTCAATGTGGTAGGCATGCCGGGTAAATGACACATCTGGTTTCCACCTTAGGGCTCTGAACCGCCGACGGGCATGCTCGGGTGTTAGCCCCATTCTGAGTCTGGCCTTGTTTTTAAAAAGTTCATAACTGTTCATGTGTTCCTTAGGCATTTCAGCCGCCACCTCTGCTAAGGGTCCACTGAGCTGTGGCCTCAGCTCTACCATGTACTGGTCTGCAGCGATGCTGTATCCAAGGCAGGCCCTTTCAAAATTTTCTAAGAAGGCCTCAGTATCATCGCCTGCCTTGTAGGTGGGGAATTTTCTGGGATGGGAAGTGGTACCTGGAGAGGAGTTGCTAGGATGGTCTGATGCATCCTGCTTAGCCCTTGCTGCTTCCAGTTCATGCTTCCTTTCTTTTTCTCTCGCCTCCTCTTTGGCTTTTTCCAGCTCCATCTCTCTCTTGTGGGCCTCCTCTTTGGCTTTTTCTTCTCTTTCATGGGCCTCCTTTTCAAGTTTTTTAATTTGAAGCAGTCTCTGATGTTTTCTTTCATTTTCTTCTGCTTCTAGTTTGGCCAGTTCTATTTTGTTAGCTACTTCTTTGGTAGTCTTTTTCCTGTTTTCTTGTGCTGGGTCACACCCCTCTGCAGTTGACTGAAACTGGGATGTACTTAGCTCTGGCTGCTGCTGAGTTAACAGAGACTTTTTAACAAGCTACTCCCGAGGATGTAAAAAGAAAAAATAAAACAATTCAGCTTGTAAATTGCCTTTACCAGTCAAAGTTTGCTCGCTTTGAACCCTTCTCTTAACAAAGGCCCTCGTTAAAAAAAATGTAACACCTCTGCCTTCAGGCAAGGAGAGATAAGATATGCATCTATCTACCTTCAGCTCTGCTTTCCAAGCAGCTAGAAGGAAAAAAAAATCTCTTACTGGCTTTTGGGTTTAAAACGATCCCCCCCGCTGTGCCACCATGTCAAGGCTGTATCCCCACTTTGAACTTTAGGGTACAAATGTAGGGGCCTGCATGAGGACTTCTAAGCTTAACTACCAGCTTAGTTCTGGTCCGCTGCCACCATTCCCTACCCTGGGAAGCTTTTAGAAAACCTCTCACCAATTCCCTGGTGAATACAGATCCAAACTCCTTGGATCTTAAACAAGGAGAAATTGACCCTTCCCCCCTCCTTCCTTTCACCAACTCCTGGTGAATACAGATCCAAACCCCCTTGGATCTTAAACAAGGAGAAATTGACCCTTCCCCCCTCCTTCCTTTCACCAACTCCTGGTGAATACAGATCCAAACCCCCTTGGATCTTAAAACAAGGAGAAATTAATCAGGTTCTTAAAAAGAAGGCTTTTAATTAAAGAAAAAGGTAAAAATCATCTCTGTAAAATCAGTATGGAAAGTAACTTTACAGGGTAATCAAACTTAAAGAGCTCAAAGGGACCCCCCTCTGTCTTAGGTTCAAAGTATAGCAAACAAAGATAAACACTCTAGTAAAAGGTACATTTACAAGTTGAGAAAACAAAGTAAATCTAAGACGCCTTGCCTGGCTTTTACTTACAATTTTGAAAATAAGAGAGACTTGTTTAGAAAGATGGGGAGAACCTGGATTGATGTCTGGTCCCTCTCAGTCCCAAGAGCGAACAACCCCTTCAAACAAAGAGCACACACAAAAACCTTTCCCTCCCCCCCCCCAAGATTTGAAAGTATCTTGTCCCCTTATTGGTCCTTTGGGTCAGGTGTCAGCCAGGTTACCCGAGCTTCTTAACCCTTTACAGGTAAAAGGATTTTGGAGTCTCTGGCCAGGAGGGATTTTAGTACTGTACACAGGAGAGCTGTTACCCTTCCCTGTATAGTTATGACAGAAGAAGATTCCACCACCTCCCTAGGTAACCCATTCCAGTGCTTCACCACCCTCCTAGTGAAATAGTGTTTCCTAATATCCAACCTAAACCTCCCCCACTGCAACTTGAGACCATTACTCCTTGTTCTGTCATAGCTCAGGTACCACTGAGAACAGTCTAGATCCATCTTCTTTGGAACCCCCTTTCAGGTAGTTTAAAGCAGCTATCAGATCCCCCCTCATTCTTCTCTTCTGCAGACTAAACAATCCCAGCTCCCTCCCACTCTCCTCAAAAGTCATGTGCTCCAGCCCCCTAATCATTTTTGTTGCCCTCCGCTGGACTTTTCCAATTTTTCCACATCCTTCTTGTAGTGTGGGGCCCAAAACTGGACACAGTACTCCAGATGAGTCCTCACCAATGTCGAATAGAGGGGAACGATCATGTCCCTCGATCTGCTGGCAATGCCCCTAGTTATACAGCCCAAAATGCCGTTAACCTTCTTGGCAACAAGGGCACACTGTTGACTCATATCCAGCTTCTCATCCACTGTAACCCCTAGGTCCTTTTCTGCAGAACTGCTGCCTAGCCATTCGGTCCCTAGTCTGTAGCAGTGCATGGGATTCTTCCGTCCTAAGTGCAGGACTCTGTACTTGTCCTTGTTGAACCTCATCAGGTTTCTTTTGGCCCAATCCTCTAATTTGTCTAGGTTCCTCTGTATCCTATCCCTACCCTCCAGCGTATCTACCTCTCCTCCCAGTTTAGTGTCATCTGCAAACTTGCTGAGGGTGCAGTTGAGTGGCAATTACTCGAGTGGCAATCCCGTGCTGCCATGGCTTCACCGCTATTGACTTTTCGAGCTACTGGATCAAACTAAGCGTGGCTATGTCCTCGCATGCTGCAGTCACCCCTTTGAGATGGCCAGATTTTCAAATATGGTCAGCAGCTCCCATTGGGACACGTAGGGCCAGATTTTCAAGAGTCATCTGTTTTGGCCCAAGGAGTTGGTGGCAGGGCTGAGGATTGAACCTAGGTCTGCTCTGCTGTCTGCCAGTCGGAGCGTCTTAACCACAAGGCCAGACTTCTTTCCTTGAGAGCTGAGGTCTGGAGTTCTGTGTTCGGGTCTAGGCCCCACAGGGCTAGCGAGCTAGAGGGAATTTGAAGGAGAGCAACGAAAGTGGTGCTCGGGCTGGAGGGGACTGATTTTTGGGACAAGAATTCAATAGGTGTAGAGCAGGCCAGGGTGAGGGAAGTTGGTAACCCTTTATGGGCATTCAGCAGACATGGGCACCAAGGGTAGAGGGTCTTGTCTTGGTGATGGACATAACTAGGAAGGATGGGATGAGATGAACGATAGGAAGACCGAGTCTGAATATCTGTTCGGCTGTGCAACTGGCTGCCCCGGGAAGTGAGGAGACACCTGTTATTGGGTTACTCTAGCACAGCCCTGGAGAAGCAACCTAGAGCAAGGGACTGTCCTGCACCGGGAACGGACAGAATGAAATGGGTTGCGTGTGTGGGTGCAGGAAGAGGGTTCCCCCCCATTCATCTGAGAGAGAGATCCATGCATGGAAGTGGGGGCTGGGTGGGTGGTATATATGTGTCCCCTCTCAGCTGGTGGTGGGGAATCCACAGAAGTTTGAGGCTGCATTAGCTTTTCCAGGTTCCCACTCTGCACCATGGGAATCTCCCTTTGAGGGGGCAGCTGAGGGGCCCCTGGCAGCATGGCTCCATGGAAGCTGGAGAGGGGCAAGGGGGCCCTAGAACTTGGGGGCAAGGGGAGTCCCACAAGGCCCCTAGCCCAGGGCATAATGATCCTGCTGATTCCATGCCCTCATGTTACATCAGAAAAGAGTTTGAGGCTCCTCCTCCCATCTAGCCACAAAGAAAGGGAGGGTGGTTGAAAACTTGTGCTCCAGCAGATCTCTGGGGTATGAGATCCCCGCTATTCGTGCTCTCTGAGAGAAGAACTTTGGGCGAAGCTCACAGAGCTCCCCTACAGCAATTCTGCCTCACTCCCCTCCTACCATTATTCGATCTGCCGACCTGGCGCCGGCGCCATCCTATTAACTCCGCCCAGATTGGCATGTTGAGCCCACGTCCCACCCCGTCGAAGTCAGAATACCAGAATATGGACCCTCTGCTGAGGACAACCCTCCCTCCACTTTCTGTGAGCATCCTGGGTCCAGCAACCTCGCTGCTGGGAACACAGACCTTGTTTGGTTTGTTGTTTTTTTCTTAAATGCGCTGCTACCTCGCTCCTGGCCTGGGGAGGCGAAATGGCACGGTCTCCTCAGAGACGGGTCCCTCCGGCAGCCTGGGAAATTGCTGTCAGATGTCTCCTTGGTGCGTGAGGGTGTGTGTGTGGGGGAGAACAGACTTCTTGTGCTACCGACATTTGTGTCGCATTAGAGTACCGTATGGAACGTGGGAGACGGAACCCTTCCCCTAAGGGCTCTCTCAAAACACAGGGCCGCCTTTGAAGAAGCCCTCTTGGTTGGAGCTGTATTTAGAAGATTTCCAAAGGGACTGGCTGTCCCTTTCAGGTGGGAAGTTACCTCGTTTGGCCTCTCTTTGTTATGGGGTCACAGCAGGTCTTGGATTGTTTATACTGGCCAGCGACTGACTGCTCCAGTCTCACTTTGAAGTGGGGCCGTTTTGTTCTCAGGGAAAGTGAATTGGAAAGGCATCTCAGACGCGAAACGAAGGCTATGGGTACGTCTTCACTACCCGCCGTATCGGCGGGTAGCAATCGATTTATCCGGGATCGATATATCGCGTCTCGTTAAGACGCGATATATCGATCCCTGAACGTGCTCACTGTCGACTCCGGCACTCCACCAGAGCGAGCGGCGGTAGCGCAGTCAACGGGGGAGCCGCGGCCGTCGATCCCGCGCCGTCTGGACCCCAGGTAATTCAATCCAAGATACTTTGACTTCAGCTACGCTATTCGCGTAGCTGAAGTTGCGTATCTTGGATCCATCCCCTCCCCTTCTGTAGACCAGCCCTTAGTCTACATTACTGGCATAGCTGCAGCTACACCAACCTAGCACTGCAGTGTAGACACTTACTTCAGTGACAGAAGGGGTTTTTCCATTGATGTAGTTAATCCACCTTTCTGAGAGGCTGTAGCTAGGTGGGAGGAAGAACTCTTCCATCAACCTAGCTGAGTCTATGCCAGGGGGCGGGGGCGTTGGTCAACCTAACTGCATAACACAGGGCATGGTATTTTTTACAGCTCTGAGTGGTGTAGCTAGATTGTGCTAATATTTAGGTGTAGACTGGGGCTAAGAACTGGGGCGTAGTGGGAATTAGTGAGGAGGGAAATTGCTGCTCAGTCCCAGGTCGAATTGAGCCCTACACTGTTAGTCAGAGGATACAAAGACTGGCTCGTAACTAGGCCTCAGGAAGCCGAGGCTTCGCTCGGCCACAGACTTTGTGTAAATCTACACTAGAAAATTAGGTTGGCCTAACTACGTCGCCAAGGGATGTGAAAACTTCCCACACCCCTGAGCGATGTAGTTATGCCGACCTAGCTGCTTGTATAACCGGTACTAGGTCAACAGAATAATTCTTCCAAGCTACCATCTCTTGGGGAGATGGATTACCTATGCTGATGGGAGGGATTCTCCCGTTGGCGTAGGCCGTAGGTAGTGTCTACACTGAAACACTCTGCTGCTGTGGTGTTTTTAAGTGTGGACAAGGCCTCCGTCTCTTCCCCGCTCCTGGCTTCAGTATTGCCGATGTGAAATGGGGTTGAGAATCCTGACCTCACAGGGAGCGGCGTGAGGATCGCGTTCAGGAAGCACTCAGTGGGGTGGTCACACAAGCCATAGACGTACCAAGATGGAGGGAAAGATGGTTCCACTGTAGGTGAAATGGGCTTAGGCGTCTCACTTGCTCCAGCTCTAATAGGCCCTCACCTTGGCAGAGAGGCTTGAGGGTGAATGAGCCATGAGGTGAGATGGTTCTTTCGCCCCCTCGAAGAGACAGTGCAGGGGGAAATGTGCCCTGCCAGTAAATTTTCAGGGCGCTCGGCCTGGCTGTAAATCCACACGTGGAATGAAACTGGTTTTTCATTATTTCTCTGATCAGGGTTAATCTCTGTGTTCAGACCCTCAGGACTTGGCCCTTCCTGCAGATAGCACTCGGCGTGTGGAGACTGTGTTTCAGTTACAGAGTATTGCCGCAAGCTAATTCGCGCGGAGATCGTCTACCTGCTTAGTGGCACCTTAGGTAAATGGCACAAACACCCATGTGGACACTCTTATTTCAGGTTAATCCAGTTTATTTCGATTCATTTTAGAAACAGGTTGGAACTAAATCCAAGTATCATAGAATCATAGAATATCAGGGTTGGAAGGGACCTTCGGAGGTCATCTAGTCCAACCCCCTGCTCAAAGCAGGACCAATCCCCAACTAAATCAAGTAAGAGTGTCCCATGCGGAGGTTTTGCATTGGTTCAACTAGACCAGAGCAAATTTGTGTGTAGACGAGACCTCAGCCTCGGAACTCCCTCCTGAGCGTTGTTATCTCTGGTTCACATATTAGATGTTAGAGGTTACAGGAGGAGTCATCGTCAGCGCTGGTGTTAGACTCATCGGTTCTCAGTGCCCGAGTCCTGATGCCAGCGGTGTTCCCCTGTCGTTGCCTGTGGTGGCAATTCTCAGTTTCTCTCTCCCTGCAAGGGACGATCCCCGGGTAAGGCGAGGACAGGGCGCTCCAGCGAAGCCAGCCATGTGCTCAGCCTGCTGGAATAACACTGCTAGCGAAAGAGAAAATGGGCCAGTCCTCGGGGGGATGCTAAACTGGAGGCGCCTTTGCAGTGCTTCCTTTGTCTGGGCGGGCGGGGCGGGCATTCGTGCTCTTGTCCTCCTCTCGGAGCGGCCGCGAGAAACACAATCTGGAGATTAAGGGGGAGGAAAACCGACTGCCTCAGAGACCGTGTTAGGTCACAAAAACCCCTTGTCTGCAAACCCCGGTCTGTTTCTGTCTGACTGTCGGAGAAGCTGCGGGGATTACAGCACTGGATGGGCAGGACTTCAGGCCAGGGGGCCTAGGCCTCCTCTTGTTTGTTTTGCAGACTGTATTTGGTTGACTCCAGATGTGCCCTCCCCACCGTATGTCCCTGCAGTCAGACACATGCAGAGGTGGAAAAGCCCTGTGAGACGCCCTCAGTCCAGGGCAGGATTGCTGCCTACAGTGTATTCTCCAGAGAGCGCCGTGGAGAATTCGTGTGTGTATGTGCGCATAGAGACAAGTGATGGTGATTTACTATTATGTGTTAATTGCTGACAGACAGCATGGTCCACTGCTGTCCATGCTCTCAGGAGCTTACAACCTAATTACAATCAAATCAAATCCCGATTATCCAGCCAGCCATCCTCTTATCTTTTAGTTATCTCCTCTCTCATCATGTCTTATCCCTTAGCTTGTGCCCATCACCATAGTATCTAGGCTCCTTGAATAAACAGTGAAACAAAGTCAGGTTCATGGGAGTTGCAGGCCAGTTAGGGTCTGTCTACACTACATTGTAAACTGGGGTCTGTGGGACCCAAGCTTGTGGACTCAGTGTTTCCAAGCCCACACTGGAGCGTCCACACTGTATTGTAAACCTGGTCTTACAATTGCTGGACCTGGGTCTCACAGCTGTGCTAACACATCCATATTGTGCCATGCAGACCATCTGACTCAGGTCTGCAGCTTGATCTGTGTCCACACTGCAAAATGACAGGGCTTGGAATCGAGTCTCAGCTGGTCTCGGGCTCAGACCCACTCACTCGCTCCCCCTTGGGTCCTGAGTGCTTGCTGACCAGAGTCAGACAGATTTGCGTGTAGATGGTAGGAGGGGTTGGTCTCAAACCCAAGTCCAGGTTTACAATGCAGTGTAGACCATGAGAGGGGACAAAGGTTGTTACAGGGAGGAGGGAGAAAAATTGTTCTCCTCAACCTCTGAGAATAGGACAAGAAGCAATGGGCTTAAATTGCAGCAAGAGCGGTTTAGGTTAGACATTAGGAAGAACTTCCTAATTGTCAGGGTGGTTAAGCACTGGAATAAATTGCCTAGGGAGGTAGTGGAATCTCCGGTAGTGGAATCTCCAGCATTGGAGATTTTTAAGAGCAGGTTAGACAAACACCTGTCACGGATGGTCTAGATCAGTAGTGGGCAAACTACGGCCTGGGGGCCACATCTGGCCCTCTGGATGTTTTAATCCAGCCCTTGAGCTCCTGCCAGGAAGTGGGGTCCGGGGCTTGCCCCGCTCTGGCGCTCCAGCTGGGGAGGAGGGTCAGAGTCTTGCCCCACTCCGCACGGCTCCTGGAAGTAGCGGCATGTCCCCCCTCTGGCTCCTATGCGTAGGGGCAGCCAGAGGGCTCCGCACGCTGCCCCCGCCCCAAGCGCTGCCCCCGCAGGTCCCATTGGCCAGGAACAGCAGCCAGTGGGAGCTGCAGGGACGGCGCCTGCGGACAGGGCAACACACAGAGCCGCCTGGCCGCACTTACGCGTAGGAGCTGGAGAGGGGACATGCCGCTGTTTCCGGGAGCTGCTTGAGGTAAGCGCTGCCCGGAGCCTGCACCCCTGACACCCTTCCCGTGCCCCAACCCCCTGCCCCAGCCCTGATCCCCCCTCCCGCCCTCCGAACCCCTCAGCCCCAGCCCGGAGCACCCTCCTGCACCCTCAACCCCTCATTCCCAACCCCACCCCAGAGCCCGCACCCCCAGCCAGAGCCCTCCCATCCTCCAACCCCCAATTTCGTGAGCATTCATGGCCTGCCATAAAATTTCCATACCCAGATGTGGCCCTCGGGCCAAAAAGTTTGCCCACCCCGGCCTAGATAATACTTAGTCCTGCCATGAGTGCCGGGGATTGGACTAGACGACCTCTCGAGGTCCCGTCCAGCCCTACGATTCTCTGGTTCCATGACTAGACTGCAGTAAAACACCCACACCTGGCCCTTGTCAGCTGACATGGGCTGTGGGGCTATAAAATTGCTGGGTAGACCCTGCGGGGTCCCAGAGCTCGGGCTCCAGCTTGACCTTGAACGTTTCTACTGCAGTTTTATAGCCCTGCAGTCTGAGCCCCGCAAGCCTATCAGCTGACACTGGTTAGTCACAGGGGTTTATTGCAGTGTAGACATACCCTTAGGGTCCCACCTGAGTGACATGCCCTCATATACTGGAATTCTGGTCCCATGAGGTCCCCTCTTCTTTCCTGGTAGCGGAGTTGGGGGTTACTACGTTACATGCTCCAGAGCTACTTAGAACTTAGCTATCCTGGGGGGAGAGAATTTCTCTGTATCTCTGGAGAACGTGGCCCTTTCAGGTTTATTTTTATCATCTGTACAGTAACATCTAGAGGCACAATCAGGATCAGAGCCCAGTTGTGTTGGGCACTGTAAATCATAGCAGGGGACAGTCCCTGCTCCCAACAATTTACAGTCTAAACAGACATAGGGTGGGAGGGAAAACAAAGGCATCAAGTGAAATGACTTGCCCAGGGTCACACAGCGGGTCAGTGGCAGAACTCCAATCTCCTGACTCCCACTCCAGTGCCCTATCGAGTAGATTACGCTTAGGCTATGTCTACACTATGAACTAGAGGTATGATTCCCTGATCGCGTACCCGCCTGAAACCGATAGTTTTGTCAGTGGCATGGCTAAGCTGCTTCTACTCATGCTACCTACTGCGGCGACGCTGCTATTTATACTTGCACTAGCTGGATGTGAGCAAGCGCTAGTATATGTACACGAGCAATGGAGACACATCCCTAGCTTGTAGTGTAAACATCATCTTAGCAGGAGTGCTTTAGAAGCATGCCCAGCAGTTGTTTCCACTGCAGCTAACCTACAGTAGGCCGGGGGCTTCAGCTACCCAAACCCTTCACTATAAGGCCTGCAAATATTAACTACAAAGACTCAAGGGACTGGTTGAGGTCAGTGGGGGTCCATCGGAGAAGAGACCTAGTTACTCTCGATGTTCCAGATTCTGTTGTGTGGCTGTGGAGTATCATTCCATGTGGGAGCAGGAGCGATTTCTGTTTCCCCTAGTAGACAATGCCCTGGAAAAGAGAGCGCTTGCATCAAAGACTCCGCTAGATTCCAAGCCGCTGATCTCCCTGTACCAGTTTCAACCCCCCTGTGGACACTGATTTCACTAGGCTTGTGCCTGTTTGTGCTAGCGGTGGATCAGGCCCTCTACCTCGGTTTCCCCAGCTGTAAAGTGGGGATAATGATATAGTAGTGGGAGGGTTCCATCACTTTAAGGATGGGCTTAGATATTTTACTGACCAGGTCTGGATGGCCAAGTCAGGGCTTATATTGGTGTTTATAAGAAGCAGCACTTAAATTATCAGCTGTTCAGGGTGGGGGCCATCTCTTTGTTCTGTGTTTGTACAGTGCTCCTAAAATGCTACGATGATAGAAATAATAATAGATGAGATTCTTTGCATTCTTGATCATTTTTAGCTTGCAGTCCATGGTGGGTCTGCTCTGGAGAATAAGGGTTTGCAGGACGAGAGGCAATAAACGTGATTGTTTAAAGGGAAATGATCAGCTTCATTTTTTAAAAATTCATTTTTTAAAATTTCCATTTATTCCCCTTTCAAATTTGAATGTCCCGAAATCTTGTTTTAAAATTTCCATGCCAAAGGATTTTTAACAAGGGTAGTTTCCTCTTCCCCTGGTGGATGTTTATAAGGGTCTTTGAAGTTTGTTGGTTTGTATCTTGCTAACTGACTGCAGGTGGAAAAATAGTGAAATCGACGACGCAAAGTGCTGTTGTGCACAGTCAGCAAATTGCAAAAACAAAATAGAAAAGAATTTAAGCTTTTAGTTAGAGAGAGCTTAGGTGTTGCTTGTAGAAAGAAGAGGTATGCCGCTTCCAGGCAGTTCACTTCAGTTCAGTTCATTGAAGCGCTGTTGGTATTGGAAAGCTATACGTGCGTTGCCAAAGCGTGAGAGAGAGACAAACCCTCAGATCTCTGTTCCTTTAAAGTTGAAATCTGAGCCCCGTTCAAGTTGAAATCAGAGCCTCAGCTAGCGTAGATCAGCAGAGATCCACCAATGTTAGTGGAGATTTGCTGATCTATGCCAGGTTTGTGTGTGTTTAACCTTATAAGGTCTTGTTATATATGTCAGAATATCCTGAAACCTTTATGGCCTAAACTTGTGGCACCTACTTGGACAGAACTCCCACTGAACTCAGCAGGCGTTTTGTATGCAGGACTGAGCTTGAACGACTTCTCAGGCAGGAAAGTCTCTTGACTAGCTGGGAGTGGCCCGTATTTCATTATGCAGCTTTTTTCTGTAGTCAGCAACATGCTTATCTGCAGTTTAGAAGCCTGAACTCAAGTGGAGTGTCCGCCTACTGCAATCAGACTTCAAACAGTTTCCACCTAGAAATACTCAGGCTTCATAAAAATGCACATGCTCTAGGATGTTTGCCCTGTGCCTGTAGCTAGTGGGCTGGGGACACTAGCATTCTCTCCCTGACCTCCTGCCTTAAAGGTGCTTTGTAGGGGTCCGCTGCCTGAATGCTGATCAGTTATTAAATGTACAGACATGCCCCGTACTTTGAAACCTCAGCAAGAATTTTCCTGTCCAGCGCTGGCATCCAGCATGGTATGCCCCCACCGTCGTCTCTACACGGCACAGGGCTGGATTAGGGAAGACTCGGGAATCCTGGCATCCGGGGCAGTGAGTCAGAGGGGCAGTCAGTAGCGCAGCACCCGAGATCGCCTGTTTAGGAGGAGGTTCAAGGTGAGGCTCCATCACCAGGAGTGCTGGCAGAGGTAGATCTGCTCCAGGGGTAGGAAAAATCTGTCCAGGTAAAAGGGAGGGTGGTTTGAATCACTGGGGGAATAGGCCTTGTTTAGCCTTAATTCAGCCCATGGCATTACACCGCCCTCATTTTAACAGTAATTTCTAGGAGTCACTTCTGGGATTTGTATGCTCCCCATAACATGAGCACTTGCCAAACAGAGGGCCCAGCCTAGAGACCTTTGATGCCAAATCCATGTAGGTCACTGATAACTCCCAGCAACAGTGACTGCTGTGCTGGGGTAATAGAGCAATAGAGATACCGGTTTGGATTTTCACTAGAGCAGTCAGTATTGTTTTGTCAGAAAGTTTTTTCTTTTGGAGGCGGGGGCAAGAATATTCTTTTTTGAACGAGACGGAATTTTCCGCAGGAAAAAAAAAAGTTATTTTGTCAAAGGGACAAATTTCATTTTGATTCAATTCAAAACGAAACGTTTTCAATGTGGTTTTCCCTCCCCCTTTTTACTCCAGTGGGAAAAAGGGAGAAGAAAATGTTCAATTTGAATGTACATGATTGGGGTCTTTTTATTTCATTGACATGAAAAAGCAAATAAAGTTCCTCGGCAAATTTTGAATGGAGTGAAATGTTTTTAGTTTCCTTTGAAATGTTTTGTGGAAAATCAGTCTGTTAACAGGGATATGTTTGCCTTTTAGTAGGGATCCATCCAGTTGGTTTTATTCTACCACCTATCACCGTTGTATTTGAGCACCTTCCGTACACAATCAATAGCAGTAGTTATAATGCTGTCCCTAGTGCAGTGGTTTTCAACCTGTGGTCCGCGGCCCTCTGGGGATCCGCAGACTGTCTAAGATTTCCAAAGGGGTCCACACCTCCATTTGACAATTTCCGCAAATGAAAAAAGGTTGAAAACTGCTGCACTAGTGGACTTCATGAAATTGGGCACTTTTCCCTTTTGGGGTAAAAAGTTCCGCTTGAGGATTTGATTTGCTTGTTTGTTGTTGGTTTCTACTTTTTATTTACTGGGGGGCGGTGTTTGGGTGGATGGAGGCATCAGTGTTGCAAATGTCATTCTTGCTGTGTTGGAAAAGCTTTTTCAAAGGAGACAAGGATGCCCTCAACTCCTCGCAGGATCACATAGGAAGCTATTGTACTTTGAGCAGATAGGTCCTCTCTGGTTTGTCCCCCAGCTGATTCAGCACTGATCCCTACAGTACATTAATCTGGAGTTCCAGCTACTGCACTTGACAGTGGCCATATAAAAAGTCTTGTCCCCAAGTGCTGGTAAACAGACCACTTTGGGAGATGGGGCACTCTAGCCCCCACTGCTCTTTTTCCAAAAAGGCTTGTTATATTTTTAGCATTCAGGAAGCTCTCCTGATATCAGCAAAACTTCTAAAAATATCAACTCGCATCCCACCTCTCCAGCCCCTCACTTCCTTTCAGCCTTGGTTAAATGTGCGATAGAGTGGATTAAAAATAGCACCACGGGGCAAGAGAATGTTGGGTCATGAAAATAGCATTCTCCAGTCTGCAGATCTCCTAAGGGGCCTATTCTTCCCCCACCGTTAATGCTGAGATGTAAGGGCTGAGTGTGAAATCGGTGCCTATTGCATGACAGGCAGATGCTAGGGTGAGGGGCACCATAGATAAAATTAGGGGTTGTCTGCATGCAAATTTGCACCAGGTGAGGCCTTGTCTACACACACACAAGTAGCATCAGTTTAACTTTTATTGGTATTTAAACTGGTTTACTCAAACTGGTGCAAAACCCTGTATATACCCTGTTAATTTGGTTTAGCTTAAACCCGTCCCTGATTGATCTAAGTGACATTGGTAGAAGCCAGGTTAAACTGACGCGGCTCAGCCCAGAGGCAAAGAATGGAAGCTATACATCTGCACGAACAGGTGAAATAGACCCCCTTGAATTAGCATGCATTTCGTTCCCCAAATTGGGCTCGTAAGTTACAGTTAACGGGCACGCTAACCAAAGGCTCTGCTTCTTGGAATTGCTGTGGGGATTGCATGATGCTTTCTGCAATAGGAGGGGTTGTTACAGTGAGCCGTGATTTCCTGGGGGATTGTTTTGAGCCTCTGGAAAAATCTCCTTGTTTTTTCAATAGCAAAAGTTCATTCTCAACTTCCCCTCCTGAAACAGTGCATTTTAGCCTCCCTTGGGTAGAGGTGGCTGTATTCCAGAGTTGCATGTCTATAGACAGTGGGTGAGCCGTATGTATATGCACAATCTAGAAAGAGCTCCTGGTGCTTGCACAGTGGAAGATGTGGTCCAGTAGGTAGGGACTGCCCTAGTTCATTTCCTAGCTCTGCCACTGACTTCCTGTGTGGCCTTGGCCAGGTCACTTTGCAGGGGCCACTAATTTTGAGTGCTTCCGCTTTTAGGTGCCCAACATGAGATACCTACAGCCTGGTTTTCAGAAGTGCCGACCACCCAGTGCTCCAGTTGAAGTCAATGGGAGCTTCAGGTGCTCATTACCTCTGAAAATCAGGCTGTAGGTGTTGCAGATTGGGCCCCCTACAAAAAATCAAGCAGCCAGAATGAGTGGAAATTTAGGCTTTGGGGCTGTGCCTCAGTTTGCTCATCTGTAAGGTGGAGGCAATGAAACTTACCTCCTAAGGGTATAATGAGGATTAAGAGTCAGTGTGGCGTGATAGAGCACGTCTGGGCATTACAATAATGCATGTATTGCTTTCCATCAGTAGATCTCAAACCCCTTTGCAGAGCAGTTCAGTATTATCATCCTTGTGTTTAGCTGGGGAAAGTGAGGCACAGAGCGGTGAAGTAACTTGCGCAAGATCATCCAGCAGGCCGATGGTGGGAATAGAACCCAGGTCTTCTGAGTCGCACACCAGTGATCTATCTGCTAGACCATGCTGCCTCCTCTCAGGAGAGCTTATTTCTATTCCTGACTCCACTTAATCTCTCAGTGCCTCAGTTCTCCATCTGTAAACTGGAGGTAAGAACGCTTACAAATGGTTTGAAGTCTGCTGACGAAAAGTGCCTTGTAAGTGCAGAGTATTATACGCTGCTTGCGTTGCCTTTACGGAGATCCACTCCAACCACCTCTCCTCAAGACGGACTGGATAGCAGACTTAAAACGTCCCCTACCCAATATACTGCATCACCCTAGGGCTTTCTGTGTCCCTGCCCCAGGGCCAGCTGTGCAGGCACTGTGATTGATATCGCTAGGAAGCCTGCGATGCTGGAATGCCGCATGCCAGGCACTCTGGGCTTGTGAGCTGACACTTGTTAATGCGGCTAGTCACTCTGCTTCCACTTGCAATAAACTGGCCCACTCCGGAGACCCCACTGGCTTGTGTCTGGACTTTCACACATGCAATGCACAGGGTGCTGACTACAGCAGCAGGAATAGATTTCCCAGCTAGGTCTAGAGTTGGGGTCAAACAGAGAGCAGCCTCTTGACCTACACGCTCAAACCTCTCTCTTTTGGGCCCTGTCCACGCTTTGATCAGAACTGCAGACATGGGTAGCTGCAGCACCAGCTGCCCTGTGCTGCTGACTTTAGCCCGAAGCTAAGAGGCGCGTTTGCTCTATATGGCCCGTTTGATTCTTCTGCCAAGGCTGCTAATGAAGGAGTCAATTGGTACTGGTTCTGGTGGTGATTTTTGTGACATGGCCCCTGTCCATCAGGCACTGGGACAGAGACCGTCCAAATTTGTTCCACATAAGTCGTAAATCTTCATTGTGAGCCCAACCCACCGTTGCCCTGAATGTAATCTAGTCATTTCCATCCAGTTGGTTTCACTCACCAACCCATGGAGAGTGGAGGTAAAAAGCAGACATTGGAGATTTGCAAGCCACCCTCCAGCCACTGTTTAGCCAGAGGTAGAAAAGCACTCGAAAAGAGTCCAGAGGGAGCTGCACCTGGCCGCTGAGAGATGGACTAGCTGACCCGCACTGATAGCTATTTCCTGTCTCTAACTTTTCCGATTCTGTGATAACATTTCCCAGAGCTGAGCGACACAGGCAGAGAGGGGGAAACAGATGGAGCAGAGGAAAAGGAAACAGAGAGGCAGAAAGAGATCCAAGCAGGTATCTTTCAGGGCTAGAATCAGTGAGGAAAGGAACAAAAGGAGCAGGGGAAGGTGAGTGAGGCTTGTGCCTTTAAAAGGGTTTGCTCAGTGGGATGCCTAGTGAGGTACGCACCTTGCTCCTGGGAAGATCCCAGTCATACGCCCAGTCTTCATTAGATCTTTAACATTTCCCATTGTTGCTACCGCCGGTGCATCTGGGAGCACTAATGTAGACAAGGGACTCGCGTTTTAACCCCTGTCCATAGACTTGCCGTGAGCATGTCAGGGCTTGTTCACACACAGAGTTGCACCTGTTTAGCCTAAACCGATGTGGTTAAGCCAGTGCCAAATGCCGTGTGGATGCTCTGATTTCAATTCAAACCAGGATTGTTCCAGTCTAGATTAAGTCGATTGGAAATCACTGTCAGGTAAGGTGAAATAAACCGGAATAAGAGCATCCACACGGGGGTTTGCACGGGTTTAACAAAACCAGTGCAAGTTTACAGGCAGCCAAGGCCTCAGATGGCACTATGGTTAAAAAGCTGGCGTCTGCTCTACTCTGGCGCTCCCATCATTAGTACCACTCAGGCCTCCTGCTGGCCCTCTCCGGGGGGGGGGCAGATTTCACCCTAAAAGAGGGATGGTCTGGGGGTGCCAGGGTGGCTATGTGGGTATTTACCCTCTGCTTTTCTCCTCTCAGACAGGTTCGGAGGGCAACCCAGTTGATGGACCCAAAACAGGCCAAATGGAAGAAGGGCCAATTAACTATGTTGAAGAAAGAAGGTTGAAGGAAGGAAGCGGGCCCAGCCTGGTGAATGGGGGGAGCCAGCAGGCTGGGGGAAGTGCCCTGCTAATGGAAACGGACGGCTGGCTCGCCAGCCAGCCTGTCGCCCGGCACTCGAGCGAGAAAGCCAAGTGGGAGAGCGCTCCGGCCCCGGGCCGGGGGGACGCCGCCAACGATGCGAACCTGGAGGACGCTCGGAACCTGGTGGCCTTCTCCGCCGTGGCCGAGGCCATGTCTTCCTACGGAATGCCAGCCACCGGGTCCCCGTCGCTGCTGAGCACGCAGCTGTATGAGAAATTCAACTTGGAGATGAGCCGGGGAGGGGGGGGCAACCCAGGGCTCCCCCAGCCCGACGGCGTCCCTGGAGGTGAGGACCTGAACGCCCTGAAGGCTGCCCTGACCCTGGCCAAGCACGGCATGAAGCCCCCCAACTGCAACTGTGACGGCCCCGAGTGTCCCGACTACCTGGAGTGGCTGGAGCAGAAGATCAAGTCGGCCCTTGGGGAGGGGCAGACCTGCCCATCCCAGCATCTCAGCGACGCCCACCACCAGCCCTTAGACAAAGGTGCTACTCCCAATCAGGTGCCTGCCGTGGTGGAGACGCTTAAGCCATGCCCTTCAGATGGCCTCCCCTTTTCCCAAAGTGCACTGAACATCGCCAAGGAGAAGAACATTAGCCTCCAGACAGCCATCGCCATAGAAGCCCTGACCCAGCTGTCGTCCGCTCTCCCGCCGCCGGCCAGGGTGACTCCAACCACTCCCGGCAGCCCCTTGCCATCCGTGTCGTTCGCCTCCAAGGAGCAGCTGGTCTGTTCGTCCCCCTTCAGCCCAGACGAACCCCCGGTGCTACCCACATCCAGCAACGAGCAGTACCAGAGCCAGAACGCACAACCCTACGGCGGACACAAAGTGCTCCAGACGTCTCGGGCCCTTACGCAGTCCTCTTGGCAGCCGGCGGAGCCCCAGTATATCCTCGAACCCAGCGCCCCCCGGGAGCCTGCGGGCCTCTTCCCCAATTTCACCTCCACTCCCCAGAAACTGGAATTTCCCGAGCCGTGGGATGAAGGACCCAAGCCAAAAAACAACTTGTGGATGCTCAACTCCGACCCGCCCGCCTCTTTGGTGAGCGACCCGATGGCTGAGCTGGAGCAGCTGCTGGGCAGCGCCAACGATTACATCAAGTCGGTGTTTAAGAGGCCTGAAGCAATGCCCAACAAGGTCAAAGCCATCAAGCTGAAGCAAGAGCCGCTGGTCCCGCCTCTGAAGAAGGAAGCTGGGGGCGGCCATCCCAAGCTGGCCCCCAGCCAGCACTTGTCGCAGCTGCTGCAAGAAACGGACTTCCATAAGAAGACCCAGATGGTGCTGCAGCAGCACCTCCATCATAAGCGCAATCTCTTCCTGGACCAGAACCTGGCCCAGCCGGGCCCACAGGACCAGCTGCCCAGCTGGTGGGCTCCCGGCTCTCAGGCCCTGCTTCCGAAGCCATCTGAAAAGCAGGCCAAAGAGAAGAAGAAGAAAATTCAGCCCGACAAACCCCCCCAGGTCAAGCCAGTCCGGAAGCAAGTCCAGATCAAGAAGTCCAAGCAGAAGGATTCACAACCACTGTTCCTGCCCCTGAGGCAAATTAGCTTGGAAGGATTTCACTCAGCCACCGCCCCTGAGCTCCCGACAGAAGAGATGCAGACTGAGCAGCCTTTCCCTGGCACCCCTGTCAAGCCCCCGCCTCTTGCACTATTCACACCCAGCTCCGCTGCACAGTCTCCACTGCAAAAGCAGCTGGACGACAGAAGCCAGGCTCCCAACACTCAGGAAACGGGTGCTCTCAGCCAAGGGAGCCCAGAGGAAAACCGACAGCATCACCTTCACCAGAACTTTGCGTGCCGCCCTGCTCCGCCCGGCACTCCCGTCTCCAGCTACGCACCCTGCTGCTCTGCTGTTCCCTCCGGCGACGGGCAGGACCAAGCTCCCCACAAGCCCTTAAACCCGTCGGACCCGCTGCCGGCCCAGAACTCGCTCATGGTGGACGACAAGCTGGAGGAGCTGATCCGGCAGTTCGAGGCAGAGTTTGGGGAAAATTTCAGCCTGCAGAATTCTGACCTCCCAGCTCCGCTCACTGACGGGCTGCCCCCCCAGCCTCTCTCCCTCCCATCGTCTTCTCTGAGCCACTCTCCAGAACTGCCAGGGGGCTCAGACTCAACCCTCCAAGTGCCGGCTGTCGAAGATGGAGTGCCGCCCCTGGCTGAAGCTCCCGAAGTGGGATCCAAAGGCTTTACGCTGTCGCCCGGGATGGGGCAGCATTTTGAGAACCCCTTTGCAGCTAGGTCCCCCAAGCAGATTAAAATCGAATCTTCTGGTGCTATCACCGTGGTGTCAACCACTTGCTTTTACTCCGAGGAAAACCAAAACACGGATGCTACTTACCTAGACGGGACCCCGACCAAGAACGACGTGCCGTTTACGCCAACCCTCAGTGGATTTTTGGAATCTCCTTTGAAATACTTGGATACGCCAACAAAAAGTTTATTGGACACCCCAGCCAAGCGGGCTCAGGCGGAATTCCCCACTTGCGACTGCGTGGGTAAGTGAAGCCACCTCTCCATGACTTACAAGGGCCTGATCTGGATCTGCTAGGCTGTGGGGGGAGTTTGGGCTAAATAAAGACTGCAGAAGGGAGGGTGTGTGTGTGTGTGTGAGAGAGAGAGAGAGACTGGAGTGGTACGTAGGGTCTTGTGTTGATCCTCTGCGCAAGGGGTGAATTTCACTCTGATGCGAAAAATAAGTGAACAGGTTTGCAACACAGGAGGAAATATACAAGGATTCTAGCATCTTTGTAAGTATCCTGGACAAAATAAAGCTGGAAAGTGATGAACAGGGATTGTTTTCCCAATCAGGATTTGTGGGGTATGCTGGAATCCATTGCAATTATTTTAAGGTGAACTGCAAAGACATTTAACTGCGGTGGGGGGTGGGGGGAGAGGTGCCTGCGTGAGCACACTGTTAAAGATTCCACATCAGTAGCAGAATAGGTATGAGAGAGAGATGTGCCATCTGTCTCGGATGGTTCAGTGGTTCTCAGCCCGTGGGCTGCTTGTGGCCCAGTCAGCACACAGCTGCAGCCCATGTGACATCCTCAGGGCCATATAGGTAGTATTGGATGCGGCCCACAATGGTAAATAGGTTGAGAACCACTGACAGATACAACAAATGCTGCATCTTGGCAGGGGGTTAGACTAGGTGACCCTTGCTGTCCCTTCTAACCTATGATTCTACGTGCATATATTCCTAATGATATACTACTAAAATCAAATTATATCTTTAAAAGGAAATCTCTACCTATGTTAATTATGATACCTTAGATTATGAAAACGGAAAGAATTTTTCAACTCATTATTATTTTATTATTCTATTCTAACATGTATATTGTGGTAATGCCCCGTCAGGCCCTGCTGTGCCCGGTACTGTACAAACTTATAACAACTGCCAGTCCCTGCCTCAATGCGCTTACATTTCAACTTTAATTTTTCTCCCATTTGTTTTTCCGGCCGCGGGGGTGGCGGAAGTTGAGCCATCTCCATGCCCCTGTTGATGGGCAGTTTTACTTTATGGATCTCCTTCACTGATGTCAAGCTACGGCGTTTGGGTTTCTAACGCTGCCAGGAATGTTTAAATTTCATCCCAACGAAAATGCCTGGTCTTGTGGAAACTGAGAATAAAGAAATCACAAAACAATTCTATTCGGAGAGGGGACAAGTTTTCAAAAATAGCCTCTAATATTTGGTGCCTCCTGTTTTGAGTGTCAGATTTTAGGGACATATATGTTAGCTTCTCAGCTGCTGTAAATCGGCAGAACACCACTGGAGTCAAGGGAACTACGCCAATTTCCACCAGGCCTTAGGGGCTGATTTTCAGAAGGGCCGAGCTTCTGCAGCTCCCGTTGGGTATGTCTACATTGCAGCTGGGATCAAGCCTCCAGGCCTGGGCAGACAGACTTGCACTAGCTGTTGGGGCTCCTGCAGAGACTCTGGCTTTTGCCCCCTCGCTCAGATCCAGGGGATTGCGTGGTAGAGCTGCCGCCCAAGCCGCAGTATCCACACTGCTGCTTTTAGCGCACAAGCATACCTAGCGCGAATCAGTCTATCCGGGCGAGGGGCCTCACACCTGGCTGCAGTATAGACAGACGTCACTTAGAGGTGTGGGTACGCAGTCGCTCTGAAATCAGGCCCCTTCCAGGTGTCTCCAACGGAGCATCCAGAAACGGAGGCCCCGAGAATTAGAGGATCTTTTTGAAAGTTTTGGGGCTGTGCATTTTTGTGACCCTTTTTCTTCGGCAGAGAAAGCTACATTTTAGGGTATAAATCACTGGAACATGTCCCTGTAAAGATTTCAATTAAATCTCATTGAAATCGATTGAAAGACTCCTGTGGCCTTCAGATTGGGCCCTACATGGGCCTTTGCAACAGTGCTAGCTGAACTCTCTCGTCACCCTCCAAGGGGGATCCCTCAGGATCACGGGCACGTTTCGGGAAGCAGCCTATGTTGTACCTGTTCTGCGGACAAACCGCGATGCTCATTCTCCAGCCTGTCTGTCAGTCCAGGAGGAAGAAGGCTGACTAGGGAGAGAAGGGTTCTCTGCAGTTGCGGGGCCTTTTTCTGGTCCCTTGTCCATTCACAAATCCAGGCAGAGTTCCTTTGGGTGATGTTGGTGGTTAGTTTCCATTTTTTATATGACTCCTTTTTATTTTTTAGATCATGCAAGATCTCGTGGTTAAGCAAAAGACCACCTTGGCTTAACCACGAGATCTTGCATGATCTAAAAAATAAAAAGGAGTCATATAAAAAATGGAAACTAGGACAGATTACAAAGGATGAATATAGGCAAACAACACAGGAATGCAGGGGCAAGATTAGAAAGGCAAAGGCACAAAATGAGCTCAAACTAGCTACGGGAATAAAGGGAAACAAGAAGACTTTTTATCAATACATTAGAAGCAAGAGGAAGACCAAAGACAGGATAGGCCCACTGCTTAGTGAAGAGGGAGAAACAGTAACAGGAAACTTGGAAATGGCAGAGATGCTTAATGACTTCTTTGTTTCGGTCTTCACTGAGAAGTCTGAAGGAATGCCTAACATAGTGAATGCTAATGGGAAGGGGGTAGGTTTAGCAGATAAAATAAAAAAAGAACAAGTTAAAAATCACTTAGAAAAGTTAAGGGCCTGATGAAATGCATCCTAGAATACTCAAGGAGCTAATAGAGGAGGTATCTGAGCCTCTAGCTATTATCTTTGGAAAATCATGGGAGACGGGAGAGATTCCAGAAGACTGGAAAAGGGCAAATATAGTGCCCATCTATAAAAAGGGAAATAAAAACAACCCAGGAAACTACAGACCAGTTAGTTTAACTTCTGTGCCAGGGAAGATAATGGAGCAAGTAATTAAGGAAATCATCTGCAAACACTTGGAAGGTGGTAAGGTGATAGGGAACAGCCAGCATGGATTTGTAAAGAATAAATCATGTCAAACCAATCTGATAGCTTTCTTCAATAGGATAACGAGTCTTGTGGATAAGGGAGAAGCTGTGGATGTGGTATACCTAGACTTTAGTAAGGCATTTGATACGGTCTCGCATGATATTCTTATCGATAAACTAGGCAAATACAATTTAGATGGGGCTACTATAAGGTGGGTGCATAACTGGCTGGATAACGGTACTCAGAGAGTTGTTATTAATGGTTCCCAATCCTGCTGGAAAGGCATAACGAGTGGGGTTCCGCAGGGGTCTGTTTAGGGACCGGCTCTGTTCAATATCTTCATTAACGACTTAGATATTGGCATAGAAAGTACGCTTATTAAGTTTGCGGATGATACCAAACTGGGAGGGATTGCAACTGCTTTGGAGGACAGGGTCATAATTCAAAATGATGTGGACAAATTGGAGAAATGGTCTGAGTTAAACAGGATGAAGTTTAACAAAGACAAATGCAAAGTGCTCCACTTAGAAAGAAAAAATCAGTTTCACACATACAGAATGGGAAGAGACTGTCTAGGAAGGAGTACGGCAGAAAGGGATCTAGGGGTTATAGTGGACCACAAGCTAAATATGAGTCAACAGTGTGATGCTGTTGCAAAAAAAGCAAACATGATTCTGGGATGTATTAACAGGTGTGTTGTGGGCAAGACACGAGAAGTCATTCTTCCGCTCTACTCTGCTCTGGTTAGGCCTCAGCTGGAGTATTGCGTCCAGTTCTGGGCACCGCATTTCAAGAAAGATGTGGAGAAATTGGAAAGGGTCCAGAGAAGAGCAACAAGAATGATTAAAGGTCTTGAGAACATGACCTATGAAGGAAGGCTGAAAGAATTGGGTTTGTTTAGTTTGGAAAAGAGAAGACTGAGAGGGGACATGATAGCAGTTTTTCAGGTATCTAAAAGGGTGTCCTAAGGAGGAGGGAGAAAACTTGTTCACCTTAGCTTCTAAGGATAGAACAAGAAGCAATGGGCTTAAACTGCAGCAAGGGAGGTCTAGGTTGGACATTAGGAAAAAGTTCCTAACTGTCAGGGTGGTTAAACACTGGAATAAATTGCCTAGGGAGGTTGTGGAATCTCCATCTCTGGAGATATTTAAGAGTAGGTTAGATAAATGTCTATCAGGGATGGTCTAGACAGTATTTGGTCCTGCCATGCGGGCAGGGGACTGGACTCAATGACCTCTCGAGGTCCCTTCCAGTCCTAGAATCTATGAATCTATGTTGGAGGTTCTCTGCGTGGTGTCCCTCTCTGGATCCCTTGCTTTGACCCTGGATCATCATAGAATCCTAGGACTGGAAGGAACCTTGAGAGGTCATCTAGTCCAGTCCCCTGCACTCAAGTCAGGACTAAGTATTATCTAGACCATCCCTGACAGGTGTTTGTCCACCCTGCTCTTAAAAATCCCCAATGATGGAGATTCCACAACCTCCCTAGGTAATTTATTCCAGTGCTTAACCACCCTTGTCAGGGTGGTTAAGGGAGGTTTAGGTTGGACATTAGGAAAAAGTTCCTAACTGTCAGGGTGGTTAAACACTGGAATAAACTGCCTAGGGAGGTTGTGGAATCTCCATCTCTGGAGATATTTAAGAGTAGGTTAGATAAATGTCTATCAGGGATGGTCTAGACAGTATTTGGTCCTGCCATGAGGGCAGGGGACTGGACTTGATGACCTCTCGAGGTCCCTTCCAGCCCTAGAATCTATGAAGTTTTTCCTAGTGTCCAACCTAAAACTCCCTTGCTGCAATTTAAGCCCATTGCTTCTTGTCCTATCCTCAGAGGTTAAGAAGAACAATTCTTCTCCCTCCTCCTTGTAACAACCTTTTATGTAGTTGAAAACTGTTATCATGTTCCCTCTCAGTCTTCTCTTTTCCAGACTAAACAAACCCAATTTTTTCAATTTTCCCTCATAGGTCATGTTTTCTAGACCTTTAATCATTTTTGTTGCTCTTCTCTGGACTCTCTCCAATTTGTCCACATCTTTCCTGAAATATGGTGCCCAGAACTGGACACGCTACTCCAGTTGAGGCCTAATCAGCGCGGAGTAGAGCGGAAGAATTCCTTCTTGTGTCATGCTTACAACACTCCTGCTAATACATCTTCAACCCCCATCCTTGTTTTTTTATTTTATGTCCCCTGTCCGCAGTTAAATTGGAGTCCTGTGGCCCCTCCCTCACCTGAGAGGGTGGGCCTTCTGGTCTGATAGGCTCCGCCTACCCCCTAGGGTGACCAGACAGCAAGTGTGAAAAATCGGGACAGGGGGTAATAGGAGCCTATATAAGAAAAAGAGCCAAAAATCGGGACTGTCCCTATAAAATCGGGACATCTGGTCACCCTACTACCCCCTGAGGCTTTAAATAGGCTGGGCGTTTTCACCAATGTTGCGCTCGCATAGAAAAGCTAAGGAAAGAATTTGGGGTGTATTGGAAACAACAGAGGGCCACAAAAAGAAGACCCCTTCTTTGATTGGGAGCTGGCTTCTGGCCAAACAAAAACTGAGCTTTTATCAGCAGTCATTATTTATTGATTGGCTTGTAAATTTAAAGCGGTGATTGTACCAAACGGCACCAAAGAAATGCAGAGAAACTCCCAGCGTTTGTGGAGTTGAAACTTTCATTGTGTTTGGGTATGTGTACACTACGAAATTAGATCGAATTAATAGAAGCCGGTTTTATAGAAATCGGTTGTATACAGCCGATTTTGTGTGTCCCCACATAAAATGCTCTAAGTGCTCTAGTCGGCGGACCGCGTCCACAGTACCGAGGCTAGCGTCGACTTCCGGAGCATTGCACTATGGGTAGCTATCCCACAGTTCCCGCAGTCTCCGCCGCCCATTGGAATTCTGGGTTGAGATCCCAATGCCTGAATGATGCAAAACAGTGTCGCGGGGGGGTTCTGGGTACATGTCGTCAGGCCCCCTCCCCCTCCGTCAGAGCAACGGCAGACAATAGATTAGCGCCTTTTTACCTGGGTTACCTGTGCAGACAACATACCATGGCCAGCATGGAGCCTGCTCAGCTCAGCTCACCGTCACCATATGTCATCTGGGTGCCGGCAGACGTGGTACTGCATTGCTACACAGCAGCAGCAGCTAACTGCCTTTTGGCGGTAGACGGTGCAGCATGACTGGTAGCCTTCATCGGCGATCTGGGTGCTGGCAGCCGTGGGGCTGGCAGCCGTAGGGCTGCATTGCACCAGCCCTTGCCTTTTGCCTTTTGGCAGTAGATGGTTTATTACGACTGGTAACCGTCATCGTCGTACAGCAGTGGCTGTCGATCATGGGCATCTGGGCAGACATGCTCAGTCCTATGGAACTGTCTTGATGATGATGGTTATCAGTCGTAGTATGCCATTTTCTGCCAAGCACCCTGTTGGCTCATCGCACGTTAGCAGAGTCTTCCCTGAGCAGCAGATCGTGCAATAGGCCTGAAGGCTAACTGCCAAGCGCCCAGTATTTGCTGCCAAGCACCCAGAAAATGCCGAGGGCTATCAGTCATGCTGCACCGTCGTCTTAAGATGTAAAAAATAGATTTGTTCTGTATTCATTTCCTTCCCCCCTCCCTCCGTCAAATCAACGGCCTGCTAAACCCAGGCTTTTGAGTTAAATCTCTGGGGGGGCCATTCTGTGTGACAGTTGTTTGTGTTTCTCCCTGATGCACAGCCACCTTTCTTGATTTTAATTCCCTGTACCTGTACGCCATGTCGTCACTCGCCCCTCCCTCCCTCCTTCCCCTGGTCCGTCAGATACTAGTTTCGCGCCTTTTTTCAGACCAGACGCCATAGCTAGCACTGGGATCATGGAGCCCGCTCAGATCACCACGGCAATTATGAGCACTATGAACACCACGCGCATTGTCCTGGAGTATATGCAGAGCCAGGACATGACAAAGCAAAACCAGGACCAGGCGAGGAGGAGGCGATTGCAGCGCGGCGACGAGAGTGATGAGGAAATGGACATGGACCTAGACCTCTCACAAGGCACAGGCCCCAGCAATGTGGAAATCATGGTGTTCCTGGGGCAGGTTGATGCCGTGGAACGCCGATTCTGGGCCCGGGAAACAAGCACAGACTGGTGGGACCGCATCGTGCTGCAGGTGTGGGACGATTCCCAGTGGCTGCGAAACTTTCGCATGCGTAAGGGCACTTTCATGGAACTTTGTGACTTGCTTTCCCCTGCCCTGAAGCGCCAGAATACCAGGATGAGAGCAGCCCTCACAGTTGAGAAGCGAGTGGCGATAGCCCTGTGGAAGCTTGCAACGCCAGACAGCTACCGGTCAGTCGGGAATCAATTTGGAGTGGGCAAATCTACTGTGGGGGCTGCTGTGATCCAAGTTGCCAGGGCAATGAGAGACCTGGTGATATCAAGGGTAGTGACTCTGGGAAACATGCAGGCCATAGTGGATGGCTTTGCTGCAATGGGATTCCCAAACTGTGGTGGGGCGATAGACGGAACCCATATCCCTATCTTGGCACCGGAGCACCAAGCCACTGAGTACATAAACCGCAAGGGGTACTTTTCAATGCTGCTGCAAGCCCTGGTGGATCACAAGGGACGTTTCACCGACATCAACGTGGGCTGGCCGGGAAGGGTACATGATGCTCGCGTCTTCAGGCACTCTGCTCTGTTTCGAAAGCTGGAGGAAGGGACTTTCTTCCCAGACCAGAAAATAACCGTTGGGGATGTTGAAATGCCTATCGTGATCCTTGGGGACCCAGCCTACCCCTTAATGCCATGGCTCATGAAGCCGTACACAGGCAGCCTGGACAGGAGTCAGGACCTGTTCAACTACAGGCTGAGCAAGTGCCGAATGGTGGTGGAATGTGCATTTGGACGTTTAAAAGCGCGCTGGCGCAGCTTACTGACTCGCTCAGACCTTAGCGAAAAGAATATCCCCATTGTTATTGCTGCTTGCTGTGCGCTCCACAATATCTGTGAGAGTAAGGGGGAGACATTTATGGCGGGGTGGGAGGTTGAGGCAAATCGCCTGGCCGCTGATTACGCGCAGCCAGACACCAGGGCGGTTAGAGGAGCACAGCATGGCGCGGTGCGCATCAGAGAAGCTTTGAAAACGAGTTTTGTGACTGGCCAGGCTACGGTGTGAAACTTCTGTTTGTTTCTCCTTGAAGAACCCTCCGCCCCTCCCCCCCCACCCGGTTAACTCTACTTCCCTGTAAACCAACCACCTCCCCCTCCCCTACCCTCCCCACTTCGAGCACCACTTGCAGAGGCAATAAAGTCATTGTTACTTCACATTCATGCATTCTTTATTAATTCATCACACAACTAGGGGGATAATTGCAAAGGTAGCCCGGGATGGGTGGGGGAGGAGAGAAGGAAAAGGACACACTGCAGTTTAAAACTTTAAAACTTTAACACTTATTGCTCGGGAAATCTTCTGGGGTGGAGTGACTGGGTGGCCGGAGGCCCCCCACCGTGTTCTTGGGCGTCTGGGTGAGGAGGCAATGGGACTTGGGGAGGAGGGCTGTTGGTTACACAGGGGCTGTAGCGGCGGTCTCTGCTCCTGCTGCCTTTCCTGCAGCTCAACCATACGCTGGAGCATATCAGTTTGATGCTCCAGCAGCCGGAGCATCGACTCTTGCCTTCTGTGTGCAAGCTGACGCCACCTCTCATCTTCAGCCCGCGATTCAGCACGCCACCTCTCCTCTCGCTCATATTGGGCTTTTCTATAATCAGTCATTGACTGCCTCCACGCATTCTGCTGTGCTCTGTCAGCGTGGGAGGCAGTCTGTAGTTCTGTAAACATTTCATCACGCGTCCTTCGCTTTCGCTTTCGAATGTTCACTGGCCTCTGTGAAGGAGAAAGATTTGCAGCTTGTGGAGGAGAAGGGAGAGGTGGTTAAAAAAGACACATTTTAGAGAACAATGGGTACACTCTTTCACGTTAAATTTTGCTGTTCACATTACACAGCACATGTGCTTTCGTTACAAGGTCGCATTTTTCCTCTTATATTGAGGGCCTGCCGGTTTGGTGTGAGAGATAACTCACGCACTGCCAGGCCACAGATTTCAGCTTGCAGGCAGCCATGGTAAGACACAGTCTTTTGGCTTTTTTAACCTTCTTAACATGTGGGGATGGTTTCAAACAGTACTGCTCTCATTAACCATACCAAGCACCCGTTGGGTTGGCCATTTAAAATGGGTTTGCAATGTAAAAGGAGGGGCTGCGGTTTCAGGGTTAACATGCAGCACAAACCCAACTAATTCCCCTCCCCTACACACCCAATTCTCTGGGATGATCACTTCACCCCTCCCCCCCACCGCGTGGCTAACAGCGGGGAATATTTCTGTTCAGCAGAGCAGGAAGGGGCACCTCTGAATGTCCCCTTAATAAAATTGCCCCGTTTCAACCAGGTGACCGTGAATGATATCACTCTCCTGAGGATAACAAAGAGCGATAAGGAATGGATGTTGTCTGCATGCCAGCAAACACCGGGACCATACGCTGCCATGCTTTGTTATGCAATGATTCCACACTACGTGCTACTGGCCTGCCGTGGTAAAGTGTCCTACCATGGCGGACGGGATAAGGCAGCCCTCCCCAGAAACCTTTTGCAAAGGCTTTGGGAGTACATGAAGGAGAGCTTTCTGGAGATGTCCCTGGAGGATTTCCGCTCCATCCCAATACACGTTAACAGACTTTTCCAGTAGCTGTACTGGCCGCGATTGCCAGGGCAAATTAATCATTAATCATTAAACACGCTTGCTTTTAAACCATGTGTAATATTTACAAAGGTACACTCACCAGAGGTCCCCTGTGTGCCCTCGGGGTCTGGGAGCACGCCTTGGGTGAGTTCGGGGGTTACTGGTTCCAGGTCCAGGGTGATAAACATATCCTGGCTGTTGGGGAAACCGGTTTCTCCGCTTCCTTGCTGCTGTGAGCTATTTACATTATCTTCATCCTCATCTTCGTCGTACCCCGAACCCGCTTCCCTGTGTGTTTCTCCAGTGAGGGAGTCATAGCACACGGTTGGGGTAGTGGTGGCTGCACCCCCTAGAATGGCATGCAGCTCCGCGTAGAAGCGGCATGTTTGCGGCTCAGCCCCGGACCTTCCGTTTGCTTCTCTGGCTTTGTGGTAGGCTTGCCTTAGCTCCTTAATTTTCACGCGGCACTGCTGTTATGGCCTGTTATGGCCTCTGTCCTTCATGGCCTTGGAGACCTTTTCTAATATTTTGCCATTTCGTTTACTGCTTCGGAGTTCAGCCAGCACTGATTCATCTCCCCATATGGCGAGCAGATCCCGTACCTCCCGTTCTGTCCATGCTGGAGCTCTTTTGCGATCCTGGGACTCCATCACGGTTACCTGTGCTGATGAGCTCTGCGTGGTCACCTGTGCTCTCCACGCTCAGCAAACAGGAAATGAAATTCAAACATTCGCGGGGCTTTTCCTGTCTACCTGGCCAGTGCATCTGAGTTGAGAGTGCTGGCCAGAGCGGTCACAATGAAGCACTGTGGGATAGCTCCCGGAGGCCAATAACGTCAAATTCCGTCCACACTAACCCAGTTCCGACCCACTAAGGCCGATTTTATCGCTAATCTCCTCGTCGGAGGTGGAGTAAAGAAACCGGTTTAAAGGGTCCTTTAAGTCAAAAGAAAGGGCTTCGTCGTGTGAACGTGTCCAGGCTTAATTCGATTTAACGCGGCTAAAGTCGACCTAAACACGTAGTGTAGACCAGGCCTCTGAGTTTTGCCTCCACTGCCAGGAAAGATTTGGGTTATTTTGGGCAGGAAAGAAAAGAAAGAAAAGCTGCAAGAGAAAGCAATTAAGTCGGAGGCCGGACTTGGTACTTTATTAGGTGTCTCTGCTGTTAGACTAATAAAATCAGACTCCTCTGTGTGTCACTTATTGATCTCTGTCTGGACGCCTGCAGCCCAGCTGAGATTTGCTTTCTCCTTTCCTTGGCACGGGGCCAGTTAGACATGACGGGAATAAAAATTAGGACTGGGGAGGAGTGGGAAAGAAAAATCAACCCAACCGCAAACCCCTGCCTAACTAAGGAGCCTTCTGTGCTCACTAAAGCCCCAAGGAAAGTGCTGTTAATCTGACTGCAAGTTCCCTGCCAGGAGAGTGAGTTCTCTAGGTCCTCTGAGGTTGGCAAGCTCGCGCTGAGTTTTATCCAAAGCCCATTGAAGTTAATGGGAATCTGATTTCCATGGAGTTTGGATCAGGCCCACTTTCTTCCCTGATTAGCAAACTTCCTAAGCCCTCCAATCTCTCTAGAAGCCCCAGAAGAGCTCCATTAATTCTCCCGGCCCAGCAAGTTCTCTGTGAGGTCACAGTCTGAACCGGGTTCAGTTAGTGGTACCGGCTGTTCCACCTTGGATAACCAGCTCTCTAAAGGGCTGATCCAAAGCCCACGGAAGTCCAAGAAATGATGCCGATTGTCTTCCCTGGCCCTAAATCTTCCAAGCCTCTGCAGTCCTCTGAGATCAATTGATCCTCTAGTTGCTTCCCGGTCATGGTGATGTCCCCCATTCTCCCAGTGCTAGAGCCAGCGTTGGAAACCCCATTGACTATTCCTTTAAAGCAGTGGTTTTCAAACTGCGGGTCGTGACCCAGTACTGGGTCGCGGAATGTAAGGCACTGGGTCACGGTGGCTCTTGTCAGCACCACCGACTGGGCCTTTAAATGTCCCGTCGGTGGTTCTGCCCGGCTAAGGCAGGTTAGTCCCTACCTGTTCTGACAGCGTGCTGCGCCCCAGAAAGAGCCAGCAGCAGGTCCGACTCCTGGGCAAGGGGGCCACGGGGCTCTGTGCACTGCCCCTGCCCCGAGCACTGGCTCTGCACTCCATTGGCCGGTTCCCAGCCAATGGGAGCTGGGGGGGGGGCGGTGCCTGCGGGCGAGAGCTGCGCAGAGCTGCTTGTGTGCCTCCACCTAGGAGCCAGACCTGCTGCTGGCCACTTCCAGGGCCCAGCGCGGTCTGTGATGCCAGGACAGGCAGGAAGCCTGCCTTAGCGCCCCCGCTGTGCTGCTGACCTGAAGCCACCCGAGGTAGGCCCGCGCCCCAACCCCGTGCCCCAGCCCTGATCCCCCCCAAACCTGGAGCCCCCTCCTGCACCCCAAAGCCCTCATCCCTGGCCCCATCACAGAGCCCTGACCCCCTCCCACACCCCAGCCCTGAGCCTGCTCCCACACCCTGAACCCCTCATTCCCGGCCCCACCCCACAGCCCTCACCCCCCACACCCCAACCCTCTGCCCCAGCCCTGAGCCCCTCCCGCACCCCAAACCCCTCATCCCCTGCTCTACTGGGTCGCGGGCATCAACAATTTTCTTCAACTGGGTCACCAGAAAAAACGTTTGAAAAGCACTGCTTTAAAGTACACCAGCCTCCATTCTCATACTGCTGGAGTATCCCTCCCATGAATTAGGGAGATCCTGCGTGGTGACCCAAGGCAGCACAGGCTGGAGAGCTAGAGAGGCAGAGAGAACCACAGGGTCTGCCTGTGTCCAGCAGCCTCTATTAAACCTCCCCTGCCCCCAGTGTTCATTCTAACCAAGCCCTGCCTCCGCCAGTTCCAGCAGCACTCGACACATAGCAGTGAAGCAGGAGCAGATGCAGTTGAAGGTGGCAGGTGTACAAGTTACTGTGGTCTTCTGAGCTACAGAGTCCCACCCTGGTTAACAAATTGACTTAGCTGGAGAAATAACAATAATAAATGTATGTAATTACTTGCTTTCCCATACCCTGACCACATGGCTTATGCTCATGGGTGCTGCCAAGATCCAAAGCTGTGGCTTATGTATACTAGCCAGTCCTTGGGTTCTTCTACCAGTTCTTTTCCTTCCAGCCCTTTGCCCTGTTTACTTGCAGGCTAGAACCCCTGATCTGCTGTGCTAAAAGCTACAGCCTGCTACCTCTGCAACTACAGGGGGATCTGTGAGCTCTGTAGTTAACAGTAGATCTCCGAGTGCTTTGCAGCAGGAGTCAGTATTGTTCGCCCCATTTTACAGATGGGGGGAACGTGACCATAGCCCCCATGTTCAAACGCTGCGCACTACTGTACAAAATATGCCTTTTGAGCAGTGATACTCAGACCTCAGTGGTTCAGGAGCCAAATTAGCAATCAGCATTACCCAGAAGAGCCACAGTCATATGAATTCATTGTTTCATTTACAATTTTTATATATTCTCACAGCAAAAGGTCTGACCAGGTATTATTATTTTATCAACTACAATTGGATAATAACACAGTAAAAGCAGCCTGATTGGCTAATATCTTAGATTGGTTAATAATTAAGTCACACAGTGTTTTAATGTGTTCTGCAAAGAGCCACAAGAGACACATTAAAGAGCCACTTGCAGCTTGCGAGCCTCAGTCTGAGTATCGCTGCTTTTAAGGTGTCATTTGAAAACGAACCGCATGCTGTTGTAGACACCAAGACTATAACGGGGTTCAAAAAAGAACTAGATAAGTTCACGGAGGACAGGACCATCAGCGGCTATTGGCAGGGATGGTGTCCCTAGCCTCTGTTTGCCAGAAGCTGGGAATGGGTGACAGGGGAAGGATCACTCAATGATTACCTGTTCTGTTCATTCCCTCTGGGGCACCTGGCATTGGCCACTGTCGGAAGACAGGATACTGGGCTAGATGGACCTTTGATCTGACCCAGTCTGGCCGTTCTTATGTACTGGTCCGTAATATTGTGAGATGTAGGTGACAATGCTGTTTGTGGAATTATGGATACTCACTGATGTTATGCTTTGAGGTCTGGGATTAAAAGGTGTTTAAACCAGGCGTGTCAGGGGGAGTTGATAAACAGGTTTTCTCAAGACAAAGGAAAGAGGCCAACACCTCAAACCAGGTGTGGCCAGATTCAATGGACTATTCATTTGTATCCGAGGTTGCAGGAGAGAACATTTTACACTGTACAGTTGCATCAGGAAGCATCGCATTGGAAAGCTGTAATCAATTGGAGTCACCCCATGGAGGAGACTGAACCCCAGGGGAGCAATGTAGCCTTTGAAACCAAGGCAGACTTTGAGGTATAAGGGCACACAGAAAGACTTTGCTTTATCCTGCACCTGACGAGACAAGGAAAACCAACTCCTTGGCCTCTGCAGGGATCCTGGCTGAAAGCGAGCCAGCCATTGCTGGGCTAGGAAAATTGGTGAGGAAACTACCTTGTGCAAAGGCTGTAGCTTGTTAAGTTCTCAGTCATTAGAAAATGTATTTTTACTTTTGTTTGTTTGTTACCCTTTCTACCCGGTATCACTTAACCTATGTCCTTTTGGTAATACACTTACTTTATTTTGGCTCTAAACCAACTCAGGGCTGTGTTTGAAGGGAAGGGTGTGTTTACCGCAGTTAAGG